>NC_066620.1:929919-1232392 GCF_025201925.1 Gopherus flavomarginatus | reverse complement strand
TCTTCACTTTTGTTAAATAAACACTGGGTAATGTCCCTTAATTTCATTCATCAGGCCTGAAAAGGAGCACGTCAGCAGAGCAGACACATAAAATCTTTGCCTCGGGATAAAGTCTTCTCTGTCAGCAGCTTAGACTCACGCCCCTCTCACAAACAGCCCCCAGCACCCGACCAGCTCTCATCCTCTGCTTAAAAAATTGAAAACTAAGGAAACGTAGGCAGAAAAAACTTGCCCTCGCCAGCCCACACACCATACTTGACACAAGGCTACAGAAGCAAGGAAATGAGACGTTAGGCCACCGAACAGTCTGTAACCCTGGCTCCTCGTCCCGCCGTCACAGCCCTCACCACGTTGACGGTTCTATCTCCGGGCCATGGGAACGGCTCCCACGGGGCGCTGCTCTCCATGCTGCCTGCAGAGCCCTCACTACCATTGTGCTTGCATAGCAGGAAGAAGAGCTCCGGCTGGAGATCGGTTTTACAGAAGCAAACCTAGCATCACAGGAGCATTGTTCATTTATGCCAGCACCCACGAGACACGAGGTGTTTCCAGTCATTGGAGGACACACAGCCCATGGGCCCGAGGCACTCATGCCAAGGATGGACAGATTGGGGGAAGGGCAACAGGGATTTCTTTTATATAAATCTGCTAGATTTGCTGTAGGCAGCATGACAGAAGCAGGGCTTTAACAGGAACTTTAATGCACCCCATGTAGGGCCCCCTCCACACCGAAACAGAAGGAAAATGGGACTTCGCTTCAAAACCATGTGAAGTGGGGACAGCCAGGAGGGAGAAGAGGACAGACAGATTTGGGGGAGATGGAAGGGAAGGAGAGAAGACACAAACAGCAAGAGAGACAGACGGACAGACAAAACATACAGGCAAAGGTCAACTCTGCCAGAGCAGTGTGTCAGTCAGTCCCGAGGAAGGAGCTGACTCTGAAAGCCTGAATCACTTCACATAGAGGCAGAAAACAAGGCAAAGTGACGCACACAGGACGGCCTCATTTCTTGCATTAAGTAGCTCCTAAACTGCACCCCCTTTTCTAGTGTCTCTCAAGGACAGTCCCCCCCGGCTATTCCCCAGAGGGTCAAAGCCTCCAGCATACATATATCACCCTGGCGCCTCTGCTCCCGCATCTCACTACACCCTGATCACAGGCGTAGGTGGAAGGAATGTATAACTGCCGGGAGGAAACCCAGAGGCCTGGAACGCACCGAGCTTTTCCCCGCCAGCTTGCTGTGGAAGCCAGACTTCTGACTCCTGCTTTTCCCTCAGTGAAACCCCAGGGTCTCTGCACACAATTGCAGGGAAGTGTGACTGACTGCTGAATGGAGATCTACTGCCATTCATAAACTGACTGGACTGTTTAGTCTAATGATGCTTTCGTCAGCATGAAAAATATAGCATAGCATTTTAATCACAAGAAAACACTGGGAGAAGTGGATTGGGGTGGGAGGCAAGAGGGGGAGCATGTTCCACCTACCCCAATATAAAGCAATCTGCTCTTTTTTCTTCTCCCTTCCTCCCTCTCCTCACAAAGGTTCCAACAATTGCAATTCTTTAGCCGAGCTAACACAATGCTCTAGAAAGGGCCTGATCCAAAGCCCACAGGAGGCAATAAAGCAACATCCATCGACGTCAGTGGGCTTTGGATCAGGCCTATTGGGACTGTCCCAGATCCACTGGGAATCAGTGGCTTCAATTCTAAAGAGATTAGAGTGACAGTATTCTGCGATCCTCTCCTCTTCCCGAGCCAGACAGTCCTGAAGGAGAACATGGGTGGGAGCAGGGAGCAGAGGCATCGTTCACACTGCTTGCACTGGTTTAGTTAAATTGCTGCAGTCCCGGGTGAACACTCATTTCACTTTGATGGGCTGATTTTGCTTGAGCGTAACTGTCTCCTGATCCAGTCTTAACTGAGTCAACCATGTTTGTCCTGATGTAGGAGTGCTTCCACACAACCTTTTGTACTGGGTTAGATACATTGATGGTAAGATTCCATTTTAAAGCCTCATCTACACTGTAAAGTTTTACCAGCATAAGTATGTCGATAGGAACACGGGGACCACCCCTGACCCAGCCAACAGAGCTATGACAGCAAAACCCCCAGTGTAACCACAACGAGACCAACAGAAGAGCACTTCTGTCGCATAGGTAACATCCTACGGGGAGGTGGGTAGCTATGTGGGGAAAATTCCTCCTGTGGGTTTATGCTGCATTTCCCCTGGAGGAGGCACTACCAGCAGAGCTACGTAGCCCAGGTCTGTAGAGTCGACAAGCCCATAGTTAGACCAGCATAACTCTATGTGTAGACAAGCCCCAGTACTCCTCCCACTAGCACCGCCCCAACAGGGGCAGCTAGAAGAGCAGCAGTGGAACTGAACTGGTGTGAGCTGGAATGGCAGGGGTGTTACATGCAGGAGCAGCTGGGTCCTGGATGCCATGTGCAGCAGGGCAGGAGACACAAGCCTTTTTTTCCCCATCTCATCTCTCACGGTGCCCAGTGCTAGGTGCTACAGAGGAAGGTGTAAGAACCCCACAGTAGGCACATGTAGGCACAGCAGGAGTCCCTGGAGCTGCCAACGCACCCCTCCTCCCCATGCAGCCAAGCACTATGGCACAGGTGAGCACTCAGGTAAGGAACTTCTCTCATCAAGACAATCTGTTGTTGGGTTAAAGGCGTCCACACTTTTGCCCGAGTCCCACAAAAAAAGATGTTAATGTTTCTAAAACCAGAAGAGTTGGGACAAAGCCATTAAATAATACAGGGCCTAACCCAGCCCAAGTGCTTTCCAACAGCATGTGATCTACACAGTCAATCTAACCGCACAGCTCTGCTATTCATAGCCAACAAGCTTTTCATTCTGCCTCTTTTAAGTCAGTTTGCTGCACTTCACCTACAGACCCCTGCCAGCAGTTACACAGTCCCGGGGCCAGAGTCTGAACTTGTGTCCGTCAGTGCATAGTTTTGCTAAAGTCAACAGAACCCGCACTGATTCATGACAGCTGGGATTCCGGTATTTTAGGTACAGACAGAGCGGTACTAATCTGTGGTATTTAAGAACTTTCTGAGTTTCATTTATTTATTTTCACATTCTCTTTGAAATAAATTAACCTTTGCACAGCGGAGCGTGTAACTGCATTCAGTCACATACAGCTACTCACCCTGGCAAAGCAGTTGCGTCCCAAGAGAGTTTGCAGAAGTACTGGCAGCTGCCTCTCCAGATGGAGCTTGCGACACAGCTCCGTCAGCTCCTCTTTGTCCAGATACCCAGTGCCCGTGGTATCGCAGCTGTTATAAACATCCTTGAGCTGGGACACATACATGTTCTCTGCTTCCTCGCCCATCCCACAGCATACTGCAGCCAACCTGATGGGATCCAGCAAGGGGGCAGAATGAGCAAGCCTTGCAAATGTAAGGCATTAAAACGAAAGGCTTTTATCCCCTCCTGCTACCCATCTGGCCCCACAGAACCAGCCACCCCAAAGCAACATTCTGCCCTAGAAAACTTTGGAGATTTATCACAGCAAAAAACACTCGACTGTTTCCAGACAACAGCAACCCAGATTCTCCACCAGAAACCTCGCAGATGCTAACGCGGAGGAGAAACAACCACTCTACCTCCGCAACAGCCATGCACAGGACTTGAAACACTCAGAACAGCACAACCATGGGATCTAAACTTCCCCTTCCACAGCACCACTCTCACAGCACCAGGATGAAATCCCTGGGACAGGAGATCACAGCACTGGTAGCAGCTGATGCCCTCAGATCTCCTGTCCCAGACATTTCATTCACAGACTATGGTGACCTCTGATGGTGAGACAGAGAAAGGGAAAAGTCTGGTCCCATTGTCCTGCTGTTCACAGACAGCAAGGCCCCAGAATAATCAAGGCCCCATGTACTCAGCAGCATGCTGGACTTTGCAGCCAGGAGAGCCACGGGCACAGAGAAGTAAGACAGTGTGCTGTGAGTCCCCACCCCCTCGTGCTGCCAGGCAGGAGACCCCAAGACAGTGAAAACACGTAACACGCGTTGCCCAGACCCGCAAGGTCCTAGTGCAGTCACCATGGGCCAACTCGCAGAGCATTCCTGGTGGCCGCCCGGTGAGAGGAGGGGTAGCACCACACAGCCCATCTTCTAGTCAGAGGAGAGGCACTGCGATGGTGTGACGTGGCCACACAGCTGATTCAGGAGGAAAAGCGTATAAAATGGCAGCCACACAACAGGACAGGGACCAGAGAGGTTCTAGGATCCCCACTGAGACTGGTCATTAGGCTGAGGCCAGGCAGGACAGCAAGGAAAAGCACCGCTTTGATGCCAGCCAAAAGGTCAAGCACAACACCACGGCAGGAACCAAAATCATGAAGGGCTCTATGGGCCACAACGGACACCTCGTGTTGTGCCCAGACAGAGAGTTTCTGTTTAAATGCTCCCTTGGTGAAACACCCTACAGCCGGAAGGCACCTCCTTCCGCACTGGAGCTACCACAGCATCCCAAAGCCCTCATCCCCAGCCCCACCCCAGAGCCTGCACCCCCAGCCCAGAGCCCTGACCCCCCTCCCACACGGTAACCCCCTGCCCCACCCCAGAGCCCCCTCCCATACCCTAAAGCGCTTATTCCCAGCCCCACCCCGCAACCCCCACAGCCCAACTCTCTGCCTCAGCCCTGAGCCCCTCCCACACCTCAAACCTCTCATCCCCAGCTCTGTTGGGTCACGGGAAACAATAATTGTCTTCAACTGGTCACCAGAAAAAAAAGTTTGAAAACCACTGCCCTAGATGACCTAGCCACATGGTTCTAGGCACTGCACAATCACAACAGAGCCCGTCGCTGTGCCAAAGCGATGACAGTCTAAGTATTCAATGACAGACAACAGGCTAATAAAACAGGGAGCACCAGGGCACAGTGAGACAATTACAACAACACAAGGGTTGCATGACACAGTGTTGTTGTCCAGGCTGTCCCTGTTTCGTGTATAAATCAAGGACTTCGGTTTCCATTTCTGGTGATTCTGCAATGTCTGCTTACATTTAGTACTTTATTCTGCAAGTATCCTCATAGAACCAGATCATTCACAGAGAAAAATACTACTCAATGTGTGTAAGGGTGGCACAATCCAGACCTTAATGAGCTCTAATCTCACACTAAGGAAAATCAAATGTGTCATGGAAATAAGGGAAACTTCCATAGTTCTGCAGCTTCAGTCTCATTCAGCTCCTGTCCCTACAAACAAGTAGAGGTGTCCCCCTTTCACATGCTAGATGTGAGAAGAGGGTAGCCAGACTGCCCAGGATACTCATCATCAGCTGTGTACATTTATCAGCAAAAAAGGGCAAACGCACACCTGCCACATAACCCAGCACAAACTCTCAGGTCTGAGCCTGAAGTGGGATTAAAAGAAACCAAATGAGCACTGACCGTTTTGGCCCTGCCAACCTTGAAATCTCCGGAATTTTCCTGACATCTTGTCCTTTACATGGACTGTTTTCCACCCTCCCTCTCCTCCCACAGAAGTTTTTCTACAGAGGCAATAGCAACTATGGAGCTAGAAGTGGGAACAAAGGAGACAATATTGTGTCAATGGGAGTGACTCAGAGATGAGGCTACAAAGAAATTCAGTGCAAAACAGTCAAATAGAAGGAAGAAAAGGAAAATTTAAGCTGACAAAACCAAAGCAATTTAGGGTCCCTCTACATTAGTGAAGTGACCTACTGTTAACAAGTGTTACTGACA
This sequence comes from Gopherus flavomarginatus, assembly GCF_025201925.1. NCBI lineage: Eukaryota > Metazoa > Chordata > Testudines > Testudinidae > Gopherus > Gopherus flavomarginatus. Next base: position 1,226,651 of record NC_066620.1, on the reverse strand, counting down.
GTTAAGCCATTTTTGTTTCTGATTCTCGGGGACCTGCTGCTGCTTTCATTTATCAGCAGTGGGTCAGCTTCCTAGTGTACAGAGGCCCAGCGCACCTTGTGTAATGGTGTTGGAACTAGACTATTCCACACACACACACACACACACAAGCCATTTTTGACCCTGTTGAGACACAGTTCACAAAGGAATCAAGCAGACAAGCAATCTCAGCAATAGATCATTTCCTTTCACCATACACATTCCAGCTTTGCACTGCAAGGCATGTCCTTGCTTTCTAATGTTGGTGTCACTAGGCATAAATCTAGGCCTCAGTGAACCAAAGCTCCTCCATGTTGAACTCTACTTGATCTAGAAAGCTAGCAGCTGTGAAATTAAATGTGTAACAGTAAGTTATCAGTTGCAGCACAGCTAAAACCGGTCTAAAGCAGTGGTGATAAGGCCTGTGCACCTTTAGCAGAAGGACAAGATAACTTGCAGAAGGAAAACTTACTAATGAACTGCCGGGGCCAAGATTACTTAATGCACCTGCGCTTACATAACTGCTACGGGGGGTGGGGGGGGGGGAAGAAAGAGGAAAAAAAACTTATAAAAAGGGAAAAGCGCCTAGTGTAGGTGTGCATGATTTGAGGCATTTGTCTCCTTGCACCGCTCTGAGATCTCAAATAAACTTTGCTTGCTTCTCCACCCTGGTGTCTGTGTTCACTGGCGCTTTGCACTCTGGGCAACGAACCACTGATGCTTGCCTGGGGCACCCTCTGTGCCTGCAACACTAAGGACCCTTCCATTCAAGCATGGGGGAAAAACAGAATGGGGCTGAAACATTCCACATTCTGGAGGGAGCATGAAGCACTGATCAAAGAGTTAACATGAAAACAAGTCAGAGCAAATGTACTGAAGAATAGCCAGGCTTACACATCCTTAAAGATGCAGCAATGTTTCCACAGAGACAGGACCCAAGGACTGCGGGCAGCACAGCCCCACATCAAGGCTGTTATCATCACAGTGAGATAATCCATCGCCTTCCAAAGACACGAGGGGAGGAAAGTTGGAGGCTACAACTGCCCTATCACCAAACTGCCCAAAACACCACTCACAAAACCAAACTACTCTGCGTCCTCGCTTGCCTCTGCTGCGCCAAGCCAAGTCCGCTCTTTCCAAAGCGGATCCCCAGGTACATCCTGGGGCCAGCACAGAGCCCCAGTGGGGAAGGGCCTGAAGTCACTGGATGGACTGTGCACCCTAGACAGGCTGTGAACACGCACATGTACCGCACAAACAAACCCCCTTCCCCAGTCACTGGAGCCACAGCACAGAGCCCGCTGGAACCCACCTCAGCTGCCGGTGGCGTCGCGCCCATCCACCTATCAGCGACTGGCGCTGCCGCCCATCACCGGGCTATCTGGGCGCTCTCGGGCCTCTGGCTCCTCGGCCCCTGCGGCGGGGGAGGGAAAGGGCCGCGGGTGATTCCCGGGCACAAGCCGCCCCTCAGGCCCCCCGGCAGTGACCCCGGAGCGGCTCCCCGCCGGAGCGCCCCGGGGTGCGGGGCGGCCCCTCACTGCCGCCTCCGGGCGCTGGGGACCCGGCTCGGTGCCGGCAGGAGCCCGCTGGGGCCGGGGCCGGGGCCGGGGACTGGGCGGGACACGGGCTGAGGGGCGCCGGCTCTGCCCGGCCTCCCGCCTCCCAGTGTCCGGGACTCGCCTCCTCCACTCCCGGCTCCGCCTCCGGCCCCGGCCCGAGTCCGCCGGTCCCGCTTCGGCCGCCGGCAGCAGGAAAGGGGCCCGGGAGGACCGCGTGGGCCCCGCGCTGCCTGGGCCGGGAGAGCGACGCACGCCGGCCCCGGCCTTTGTTCCGCGGGGCCCCGCTGCCCGGCACAGCCTGGGCGGGAGCTGGGCCCAGGCGGGGCTGCGCCGCTGGACAAGGGGCGAGGGGCGCGCGGGGCGGCGTCTGTCCTCAGCCGGGAGCTGGCGGTGCCAGCCGGTGGGAGGCGCTGAGGGGAACACCCCCCCCCCCGCTACACTAACAATTACTGGGGGCGCCAGGCCCTGGGGGGCTGTGAGGGGAACATCCCCCCCCACTACACTAACAATTACTGGGGGTGCCAGGCCCTGGGGGGCTGTGAGGGGAACTCCCCCCCCCGCTACACTAACAGTTATTGGGGGCGCCAGGCCCTGGGGGGCTGTGAGAGGAACATCCCCCCCCGCTACACTAACAATTACTGGGGGCGCCAGGCCCTGGGGGGGCTGTGAGAGGAACATCCCCCCTCCCCGCTACACTAACAATTACTGGGGGCGCCAGGCCCTGGGGGGCTGTGAGGGGAACATCCCCCCCCGCTACACTAACAATTACTGGGGGCATCAGCCCCTGGGGGGCTGTGAGAGGAACATAGCCCGCTGCTACACTAACAATTACTGGGGGCGCCAGTCCCTGGGGAGCTGTGAGAGGAACATCCCCCCCCCCGCTACACTAACAATTACTGGCGGTGCCAGCCGGTGGGGGGCTGTGAGAGGAACATCCCCCCCCCGCTACACTAACAATTACTGGGGGCGCCAGTCCCTGGGGGCTGTGAGGGGAACATCCCCCCCGCTACACTAACAATTACTGGGGGTGCCAGCCCCTGGGGGGCTGTGAGGGGAACATCCCCCCCCCCGCTACACTGACAATTACTGGGGGCGCCATCCCCGGGGGGGCTGTGAGGGGAACATCCCCCCCTGCTACACTAACAATTACTGGTTGCGCTAGCCCCGGGGGGGCTGTGAGGGGAACATCCCCCCCCGCTACACTAACAATTACTGGGGGTGCCAGCCCCTGGGGGGCTGTGAGAGGAACATCCCCCCCCCCGCTACACTAACAATTACTGGGGGCGGCAGCCCCGAGGGGGCTGTGAGGGGCACATCGCCCCCCCGCTACACTAACAGTTACTGGGGGCGCCAGCCCTTGGGGGGCTGTGAGAGGAACATCCCCCCCCCGCTACACTAACAATTACTGGGGGCGCCAGCCCCGGGGGGGCTGTGAGAGGAACATCCCCCCCCGCTACACTAACAATTACTGGGGGCGCCAGCCCCGGGGGGGCTCTGAGGGGAACATCCCCCCCCGCTACACTAACAATTACTGGGGGCGCCAGCCCCGGGGGGGCTGTGAGAGGAACATCCCCCCCGCTACACTAACAATTACTGGGGCCGCCAGCCACTGGGGGGGGGGGTGAGAGGAACATTCCCCCCCCCCCGCTACACTAACAATTACTGGGGGCGCCAGCCGGTGGGAGGCGCTGAGGGGAACATCCCCCCCCCGCTACACTAACAATTACTGGGGGCGCCAGCCACTGGGGGGGGGCTGTGAGGGGAACATCCCCCCCCCCGCTACACTAACAATTACTGGGGCCGCCAGCCCGTGGGGGGCTGTGAGAGGAACATCCCCCCCCCGCTACACTAACAATTACTGGGGGCACCAGCCCTTGGGGGGCTGTGAGAGGAACATCCCCCCCTGCTACACTAACAATTACTGGGGGCGGCAGCCCCGAGGGGGCTGTGAGAGGAACATCCCCCCCGCTACACTAACAATTACTGGGGGCGCCAGCCCCTGTGGGGGTTGTGAGAGGAACATCCCCCCCCGCTACACTAACAATTACTGGGGGCGCCAGCTCCTGGGGGGCTGTGAGGGGAACATCCCCCCTGCTACACTAACAATTACTGGGGGTGCCAGCCCCTGGGGGGCTGTGAGAGGAACATCGCCCCCCCCGCTACACTAACAATTACTGGGGGCGCTAGCCCCTGGAGGACTGTGAGGGGAACATCCCCCCCCCGCCACACTAACAATTACTGGGGGCGCCAGCCTCTGGGGGGCTGTGAGAGGAACATCCCCCCCGCTACACTAACAATTACTGGTTGCGCTAGCCCCTGGGGGGCTGTGAGAGGAACATCCCCCCCTGCTACACTAACAATTACTGGGGGTGCCAGCCCCTGGGGGGCTGTGAGAGGAACATCCCTCCCCACTACACTAACAATTACTGGGGGCGCTAGCCCATGGGGGGCTGTGAGAGGAACATCCCCCCCGCTACACTAACAATTACTGGGGGTGCTAGCGCATGGGGGGCTGTGAGAGGAACATCCCCCCTGCTACACTAACAATTACTGGGGGTGCCAGCCCCTGGGGGGCTGTGAGAGGAACATCGCCCCCCCCCGCTACACTAACAATTACTGGGGGCGCTAGCCCCTGGGGGACTGTGAGGGGAACATCCCCCCCCCGCCACACTAACAATTACTGGGGGCGCCAGCCTCTGGGGGGCTGTGAGAGGAACATCCCCCCCTGCTACACTAACAATTACTGGTTGCGCTAGCCCCTGGGGGGCTGTGAGAGGAACATCCCCCCCTGCTACACTAACAATTACTGGGGGTGCCAGCCCCTGGGGGGCTGTGAGAGGAACATCCCTCCCCACTACACTAACAATTACTGGGGGCGCTAGCCCCTGGGGGGCTGTGAGAGGAACATCCCTGCCCCACTACACTAACAATTACTGGGGGTGCTAGCCCATGGGGGGCTGTGAGAGGAACATCCCCCCCGCTACCCTAACAATTACTGGGGGTGCCAGCCCGTGGGAGGCTCTGAGGGGAACATCCCCTCCCCCCCCGCTACATTAACAATTACTGGGGGTGCGAGCCCCTGGGGGGTTGTGAGGGGAACATCCCCCCCCCACCCAGCTACACTAACAATTACTGGGGGTGCCAGCCTCTGGGGGGCTATGAGGGGAACATCCTCCCCCACATTGCTCAAGGGTGTGGATTTTTTGCATCCCTGAGCGATTTAGGGGTTGGCCTAAAGTTTTAGTGTAGATCAGAGCTGAGGGTATGGCTACACTTGAAATTTCAAAGCACTGCCGCAGCAGCGCTTTGAAGTGTGAGTGTAGTCGGAGTGCCAGTGCTGGGAGAGAGCTCTCCCAGCGCTGCACGTAAACCACATCCCTTACGGGTGTAGCTTGCAGTGCTGGGAGCCGCGCTCCCAGCACTGATTACACTGAGGCTTTACAGCGCTGTATCTTGCAGCGCTCAGGGGGGTGTTTTTTCACACCCCTGAATGCGAAAGTTGCAGCGCTGTAAAGTGCCAGTGTAGCCATGTGTCATAAACAGATAGCTAAGGGTTAATGTCTCTTTCACCTGAAGCACCTGACCAGAGAACCAATCAGGAAACCGGATTTTTTCAACTCTGGGTGGAGGGAAGTTTGTGTCTGAGTGTTTTGTTTTCTGTCTGCCTGCTTTCTCTGAGCTTTGGAGAAGTAGTTCTGCTTTCTAATCTTCTGTTTCTAAGTGTAAGGACAAAGAGATCAGATAGTAAGTTATATGGTTTCTTTTCTTTGGTATTTGCATGAATATAAGTGCTGGAGTGCTTTAATTTGTATTCTTTTTGAATAGGGCTGTTTATTCAATATTCTTTTAAGCAATTGACCCTGTATTTTGTCACCTTAATACAGAGAGACCATTTGTATGTATTTTTCTTTCTTTTTATATAAAGCTTTCTTTTAAGACCTGTTGGAGTTTTTCTTTACTTCAGGGAAATTGAGTCTGTACTCACCAGGGAATTGGTGGGAGGAAGAAATCAGGGGAGATCTGTGTGTGTTGGATTTGTTAGCCTGATTTTGCATTCCCTCTGGGTGAAGAGGAAAGTGCTTTTTTGTTTCCAGGACTGGGAACGGAGAGGGGGAGTCACTCTGTTTGGATTCACAGAGCTTGTGTCTGTGTATGTCTCCAGGAGCACCTGGAGGGGGGAAGGAAAAAAGGATTATTTCCCTTTGTTGTGAGACTCAAGGGATTTGGGTCTTGGGGTCCCCAGGGAAGGCTTTTCAGGGGGACCAGAGTGCCCCAAAACACTCTAATTTTTTGGGTGGTGGCAGCAAGTACCAGGTCCAAGCTGGTAACTAAGCTTGGAGGTTTTCATGCTAACCCCCATATTTTGGACGCTAAGGTCCAAATCTGGGACTAAGGTTATGATATGAGTAGCAGCGGTTGGGATATAGACAGAATCCAGAAGCCAGTAGGAATATTATATTTTTCTTTTCTCTGCTAAGGGCTTTTTAGCAGAGAGAAACAGTTTGGTTTTAAAAGGGAACCAGAGAGAATTTTTTTTTCTGCTCTCTCTGGCAGTTTGTAGCTTGCATCTTAAGCAAGAAACCATTAAGGTGCTATTAAGAGTCTTTTGTCACACAATAGCACTCCCATTGAGAGTCATACCAGCACTATATACATGCAAATAAAGTGGTTTTTCAGGTTTACTTAACATTGAAGATTAGCTAAAGGCACTGTTGCTAGGCAGACTTCAGGAGGCAACAGAGCCTGCAGTTCAGAAGATAAACACCGGAGGGCACCCCAACACAAGAAAACAGGAATCATGACTTCTAAGGCAAAAATTGAGGCCGAAGAGCAATTCAAAGAAGATGAACACAGGCGACAAATGGAGATGAAAGAAAGAGAAGAACAAGCCAAAGAGGCAGCACACAAAAGAAAACTAGAAGAAGAAGAGGTGGCCTACCGAAGGAAACAAGCAGAAGAAGAGGCGGCCCACTGCCGAGACATGGAAAAACACCAAAAAGAAATGGAAAAACACCAAAAAGAAATGGAAAAACAACAAAAAGAGAATGAAGAGAAGGAAAAACAGAGAAAACATGAACTGGAGTTGGCAAAAGCTGGGCTGCATGTGCCAGCCAACCCTAACAACCCGGCGCCAATTATTGCTCCACAGCACAGGAAATTTCCCACCTACAAGGCAGGGGATGACACCGAGGCCTTCTTGGAAAATTTTGAAAGAGCCTGTCTTGGGTACAACATCCCCGAAGACCAGTACATGGTAGAATTGAGGTCACAGCTCAGTGGACCTTTAGCAGAGGTGGCAGCTGAAATGCCTAAGCAGCAAATGAATGACTATAAACTTTTTCAAACCAAGGCCAGATACAGAATGGGGATAACCCCAGATCATGCCCGTCGGCGCTTCAGAACCCAAAAGTGGAAACCAGAGGTGTCATTTCCCAAACACGCCTACTACATTGCAAAAAACTATGAGGCCTGGATAACAGGAAACAACGTTAATACCTTGGAAGAACTGCACCTCCTCATACAAATGGAGCAGTTCTTGGATGGTGTTCCTGAAGACATCACACGGTACATACAAGATGGAAAACCCAAAGATCTCGCTGAGGCGGGGGAGATTGGAGCCAAATGGATGGAACTGGCAAAAAGCAAGAAAGCTACTGTCAAGGGGAACGATTACCCCAGGGGGCACACAGACCATAAACCCTACAACCGAGGACAGCCAAAGACCCCACATACCACCCAAGTAAAGCCACAGACACCCTACTCTTCCACCTCACCAGTCTCCAGTAACTCACCTCGGCCCAGTGACCCATCAGATGGAAGATGCTTTAAGTGTAATGAACTGGGACATATCAAGGCCAACTGTCCCAAGAACACCATGCGAGTGCAATTCATTACACCACCATCACACCAAAGATCCCCAGGCCCAGATGCCTCTCAAATACCCTTGGAGCGAAGGGAAAATTTGAGAGTGGGCGGAAAGAAGGTTACTGCGTGGAGAGACACGGGGGCACAAGTGTCAGCTATTCACCAATCCTTCGTTGACCCCAAATTCATCAACCCAAAGGCCAAAGTTACAATTTACCCCTTCATGTCACAAGCTGTAGACTTGCCTACAGCTCAACTGCCTGTCCAGTACAAAGGCTGGTCAGGAATGTGGACTTTTGCAGTCTATGACAATTATCCTATCCCCATGCTACTGGGGGAAGACTTGGCCAACCAGGTGAGGCGGGCCAAGAGAGTGGGAATGGTTACACGTAGCCAAACCAGGCAAGCTTCCAGACCCATTCCTGTTCCTGAGCCGTCCACAGAGGCCCCATCTGTGTTACCAGAGACCCAGACAGAGGTAGTGGACCCGGATTCCATGCCTACCACTGAAACAGCCACAGCATCTCCAGTCCCAGGCCCGGAACTGGAACAGCAACCAGCACCAGCGATTGCAACCCCATCTTCAAACTGAACGCCAGTGGGCGCCAGCGAGCCACAACTGGCAGAAGCAACAGACAGCCATACCCAAAAGGCTCAGCCAGAGCCTGAAATACCCTCAGGTGCACCAGTGGAGAGCGGTTCACCAGCAACGGAAACAACCCCATCACCTACATCGCTTCCAGAAGGACCAAGCCCAAGTCCACAGTCTGAGGAAGAACTGGTGACCCCAGCCTCAAGGGAACAGTTCCAGACTGAGCAGGAAGCAGATGACAGCCTTCAGAAAGCTTGGGCGGCGGCACGGAGCACCCCACCGCCTCTCAGCTCTTCTAATCGATCCCGGTTTGTTATAGACCAAGGACTTTTATACAAGGAAATTCTTCCTGGTGGACACCGGGAAGAATGGCAGCCGAAAAAACAGTTGGTGGTTCCAACTAAGTACCGGGGGAGGCTCTTAAGCTTAGCCCATGATCATCCCAGTGGCCATGCTGGGGTGAACAGAACCAAGGACCGGTTGGGGAAGTCCTTCCACTGGGAGGGAATGGGCAAGGATGTTGCCAAGTATGTCCGGTCTTGTGAGGTATGCCAAAAAGTGGGTAAGCCTCAAGACCAGGTCAAGGCCCCTCTCCAGCCACTCCCCATAATTGAGGTCCCATTTCAGCGAGTAGCTGTGGATATTCTGGGTCCTTTCCCAAAAAAGACACCCAGAGGAAAGCAGTACGTACTGACTTTAGTGGACTTTGCTACCCGATGGCCAGAAGCAGTAGCTCTAGGCAACACCAGGGCTAACACTGTGTGCCTGGCCCTAACAGACATCTTTGCCAGGGTAAGTTGGCCCTCTGACATCCTTACAGATTCAGGGTCTAATTTCCTGGCAGGGACCATGGAAAAACTGTGGGAAACTCATGGGGTGAATCACTTGGTTGCCACCCCATACCACCATCAAACCAATGGCCTGGTGGAAAGGTTCAATGGAACTTTGGGGGCCATGATACGAAAATTCATCAATGAATTCTCCAATAATTGGGACCTAGTGTTGCAGCAGTTGCTGTTTGCCTACAGGGCTGTACCACATCCCAGTTTAGGGTTTTCACCGTTTGAACTTGTGTATGGTCACGAGGTTAAGGGGCCATTACAGTTGGTGAAGCAGCAATGGGAGGGGTTTACGCCTTCTCCAGGAACTAACATTCTGGACTTTGTAAGCAACCTACAAAGCACCCTCCAACACTCTTTAGCCCTTGCTAGAGAGAACCTAAAGGATGCTCAGGAAGAGCAAAAGGCCTGGTATGACAGACATGCCAGAGAACGTTCTTTCAAGGTAGGAGACCAGGTTATGGTCTTGAAGGCGCAACAGGCCCATAAGATGGAAGCATCATGGGAAGGGCCATTCACGGTCCAAGAGCGCCTGGGAACTGTAAACTACCTCATAGCATTTCCCAATTCCTCACTAAAGCCTAAAGTGTACCATGTTAATTCTCTCAAGCCTTTCTATTCCAGAGACTTACAGGTTTGTCAGTTTACAGTCCAGGGAGATGATGCTGAGTGGCCTGACGGTGTCTACTACGACGGGAAAAAAGACGGTGGCGTGGAAGAGGTGAACCTCTCAACCACCCTGGAACGTCTGCAGCGGCGACAAATCAAGGAGCTGTGCACTAGCTTCGCCCCATTGTTCTCAGCCACCCCAGGACGGACTGAACGGGCATACCACTCCATTGATACAGGTAATGCTCACCCAATCAGAACCCCACCCTACCGGGTGTCTCCTCATGCCCAAGCTGCTATAGAACGGGAGATCCAGAACATGCTACAGATGGGTATAATCCGCTCATCTACCAGTGCATGGGCATCTCCAGTGGTTCTGGTACCCAAACCAGATGGGGAAATACGCTTTTGCGTGGACTACCGTAAGCTAAATGCGGTAACTCGTCCGGACAACTATCCAATGCCACGCACTGATGAGCTATTGGAAAAGTTGGGACGTGCCCAGTTCATCTCTACAATAGACTTAACCAAGGGGTACTGGCAAGTACCGCTAGATGAACCTGCCAAGGAGAGGTCAGCATTCGTCACCCATGCGGGGGTGTATGAATTCAATGTCCTTCCTTTCAGCCTTCGAAATGCACCCGCCACCTTCCAGAGGCTGGTAGATGGTCTACTAGCTGGACTGGGAGAATTTGCAGTTGCCTACCTCGATGATGTGGCCATTTTTTCAGACTCCTGGCCCGAACACCTACTACACCTGGAAAAGGTTTTTGAGCGCATCAGACAGGCCGGACTAACTGTTAAGGCCAAAAAGTGTCAAATAGGCCAAAACAGAGTGACTTACCTAGGGCACCAGGTGGGTCGAGGAACCATAAACCCCCTTACAGGCCAAGGTGGATGCTATCCAAAAGTGGCCTGTCCCAAGGTCAAAGAAACAGGTCCAATCCTTCTTAGGCTTGGCCGGATACTACAGGCGATTTGTACCACACTACAGCCAAATCGCTGCCCCACTGACCGACCTGACCAAAAAGACCCAGCCAAATGCAGTTAAGTGGACTGATGAGTGTCAAAAGGCCTTTACCCAACTTAAGGCAACGCTCATGTCTGACCCTGTGCTCAGGGCCCCGGACTTTGACAAGCCATTCCTAGTAACCACGGATGCATCTGAGCGTGGTATAGGAGCAGTGCTCATGCAGGAAGCAACAGATCACAACTTCCATCCTGTCGTGTTTCTCAGCAAGAAACTGTCTGAGAGGGAAAGTCACTGGTCAGTCAGTGAAAAGGAATGCTATGCCATTGTGTACGCCCTGGAAAAGCTACGCCCATATGTTTGGGGACGGCGGTTCCAACTACAAACTGACCATGCTGCACTAAAGTGGCTTCATACTGCCAAGGGGAACAACAAGAAACTTCTTCGTTGGAGTTTAGCTCTCCAAGATTTTAATTTTGAAATTCAGCACATCACTGGAGCTTCTAACAAAGTAGCTGATGCACTCTCCCGTGAGAGTTTCCCAGAATTCAGTAGTTAAAAAGTGTTCTTAAAATGTAGAAGTCTGTTAGTTATATACTTAGGGGTATATGTAAAGGTGCATGTGTTGTATTAATCTGTTTATTTTCAAGTTCTAGAAGGAAATCGCCGCCAGTGAGCTTCCCCACTGTCTGCAATTTGGGGGGCGTGTCATAAACAGATAGCTAAGGGTTAATGTCTCTTTCACCTGAAGCACCTGACCAGAGAACCAATCAAGAAACCAGATTTTTTCAACTCTGGGTGGAGGGAAGTTTGTGTCTGAGTCTTTTGTTTTCTGTCTGCCTGCTTTCTCTGAGCTTTGGAGAAGTAGTTCTGCTTTCTAATCTTCTGTTTCTAAGTGTAAGGACAAAGAGATCAGATAGTAAGTTATATGGTTTCTTTTCTTTGGTATTTGCATGAATATAAGTGCTGGAGTGCTTTAATTTGTATTCTTTTTGAATAAGGCTGTTTATTCAATATTCTTTTAAGCAATTGACCCTGTATTTTGTCACCTTAATACAGAGAGACCATTTGTATGTATTTTTCTTTCTTTTTATATAAAGCTTTCTTTTAAGACCTGTTGGAGTTTTTCTTTACTTCAGGGAAATTGAGTCTGTACTCACCAGGGAATTGGTGGGAGGAAGAAATCAGGGGAGATCTGTGTGTGTTGGATTTGTTAGCCTGATTTTGCGTTCCCTCTGGGTGAAGAGGAAAGTGCTTTTTTTGTTTCCAGGACTGGGAACGGAGAGGGGGAGTCACTCTGTTTGGATTCACAGAGCTTGTGTCTGTGTATCTCTCCAGGAGCACCTGGAGGGGGGAAGGAAAAAAGGATTATTTCCCTTTGTTGTGAGACTCAAGGGATTTGGGTCTTGGGGTCCCCAGGGAAGGCTTTTCAGGGGGATCAGAGTGCCCCAAAACACTCTAATTTTTTGGGTGGTGGCAGCAAGTACCAGGTCCAAGCTGGTAACTAAGCTTGGAGGTTTTCATGCTAACCCCCATATTTTGGACGCTAAGGTCCAAATCTGGGACTAAGGTTATGATACCATGGCCTGAGTGTCTATACTGAGGTGCTGCAGCTGTACTGTGCTGCTGTAGTATTTCAAGTGTAGACAGGCCCTTGTTGTAGTGTAGAGCAGGCCTTTATCTTGGAGCTTGCCACTGAATTACTATGTGGCCTTCAGTTTTCTGTTCCAGGTTCCCCATTAAAACAAACATAAGAAATATTTCTTTGCACAATGCATAGTCAATGTGTGGAACTCATTGCCAGGGGATGTTGTGAAGGCCAGAACTATAACTGGATTCAAAAAATAATCTAGATAAGTTCCTGGAGGATAGTTGTACTGATGGCTATTAGCCAAGATAGTCAGGAATGAGACTCCATGCTCTGTATAAGCCTCTGACTGCCAGATGCTGGGAGAGGATGACAGAGGATAGATCACTGGATAATTGCCCTGTTCTATTCATTCCCTCTGAAGTATCTGACATTGGCCTAGGATTGCCAATTTTGGTTGGACGTATTCATGGAGGTTTCAGTAAATGACAATCTTTAATTGAGGATTTATCTTTAATTCCTGGAACTCCAGTACAATCCTGGAGAGTTGGCAATCATGTAAGACAGGATACTGGATGAGATGACCACTGGTCTGACCCGGTATGGCCGCTCTTATGCTCATATCAGTACAATGGGGTGATGATCATTTCTATCCACCTACCCCAACAGGATCTGAGCAGTCCTTTTGACTATAGAATTGCTAGGTATAGTTGTGTTCTTTTCTGCGAATCACTAGAACTCTGAGCCTGAAAATATTTAGGCTGGTAAATCAGTCCATGCATAAGTTAGTCCTACTGAGTTCAAATGCTGATTTGTATTTGCAGGATCAAGGCCTAAGTAATTCTTCCAATTATCTGAACCTCTTGTTATTCATGTTTGGATGCCCCATAAATTCTGAGCAAATCAGCTCTGACTGTATAACTGTACCCATTGGGCAGATGGCATGCAGTAGGGAAATCAGATGTGTCACCTTTCAGGAGAAAGAGAAAGACCTTGTCTGCACTACAGTTTACTTCAGTATAACTTACACTACTCACGGGTGTAGGCACTGGTGTAGACAGCACTATGTCAGTGGAAGAGCTTCTTCTCATGACATAGCTACCACCTCTCGCAGAGAGAGGAGTTATTAAGCTGATGGGAGAGACCGTTGGCTTAGAGCAGCTTCACGACAAGCAGCAAAGAATCCTGTGACACCTTATAGACTAACAGACGTTTTGGAGCATAAGCTTTCGTGGGTGAATACCCACTTCGTCAGATGCATGTAGTGGAAATTTCCAGGGGCAGGTATATATATATGCAGGCAAGCTAGAGATAATGAGGTAGTTCAGTCAGGGAGGATGAGGCCCTGTTCTAGCAGTTGAGGTGTGAAAACCAAGGGAGGAGAAACTGGTTCTGTAATTGGCAAGCTATTCACAGTCTTTGTTCAATCCTGAGCTGATGGTGTCAAATTTGCAGATGAACTGAAGATCAGCAGTTTCTCTTTGAAGTCTGGTCCTGAAGTTTTTTTGCTGCAGGATGGCCACCTTAAGGTCTGCTATAGTGTGGCCAGGGAGGTTGAAGTGTTCTCCTACAGGTTTTTGTATATTGCCATTCCTAATATCTGATTTGTGTCCGTTTATCCTTTTCCATAGCGACTGTCCAGTTTGGCCGATGTACATAGCAGAGGGGCATTGCTGGCATATATTACATTGGTGGATGTGCAGGTGAATGAACCAGTGAGGCTGATCTGGTTAGGTCCTGTGATGGTGTCGCTGGTGTAGATATGTGGGCAGAGTTGGCATCGAGGTTTGTTGCATGGATTGGTTCCTGAGCTAGAGTTACTATGGTGCGGTGTGCAGTTACTGGTGAGAATATGTTTCAGGTTAGGAGGTTGTCTGTGGATGAGGACTGGCCTGCCACCCAAGGCCTGTGAAAGTGTGGGATCATTGTCCAGAATGGGTTGTAGATCCCTGATGTTTTAGCTGGGGACAGTATGTGATGGCCAGTGGAGTCCTGTTGGTTTCTTTCTTGGGTTTGTCTTGCAGTAGGAGGCTTCTGGGTACACGTCTGGCTCTGTTGATCTGTGTCCTTATTTCCTCATGCGGGTATTGTCGTTTTGAGAACGCTTGGTGGAGATTTTGTAGGTGTTGGTCTCTGTCTGAGGGGTTAGAGCAGATGCGGTTGTACCTCAGTGCTTGGCTGTAGACAATGGATCGTGTGATGTGCCCAAGATGGAAGCTGGAGGCATGAAGGTAGGCAAAGTGGTCGGTAGGTTTTCAGTATAGGGTAGTGGTAATGTGACCATCACTTATTTGCACCGTGGTGTCTAGGAAGTGGACCTCCCGTGTAGATTGGTCCAGGCTGAGGTTGATGGTGGGGTGGAAGCTGTTGAAATCGTGGTGGAATTTTTCCAGAGACTCCTTCTCATGGGTCCAGATGATGAAGATGTCATCAATGTAGCGTAGGTAGAGAAGAGGCACGAGTGGACGAGAGCTGAGGAAGCGTTGTTCCAGGTTGTCCATAAAAATATTGGCGTATTGTGGGGCCATGCGGGTGCCCATAGCGGTGCCACTGATCTGGAGATATATATTGTCATCAAATTTGAAATAGTTGTGTGTAAGGATAAAGCATGACAAGCATTACAGTTAGAAATAGCAGCCTGTACCCCACAACAGGCACTGTACAGCAGTGCCTGCTGCTGTGCAAGCCCTAGAGCCCCCCACAGGTGCACCAGTGAGAGAGGGAGGGAGGGTGGTCAGGGTTCCTTGCACCCAGGACACATGCCTGAGGCAACCGTAGGAGCTCAGCGAGCCTAGTTATGGGCATGCATGCTGTGAGTGGGGAGTTGCACAGGAATGCACAGGGCCCTACACTGCACATCTGCAACAGGGGAGCCTCAGCCCCCAGAGCTAGAGTGACCAGAATGTCCTGATTTTATAGGGACAGTCCTGCTTTTTGGGTCTTTTTCTTATATAGGCTCCTGTTACCCCCAACTCCCATCCTGATTTTTCACACTTGCGGTCTGGTCACCCTGCCCAGAGCAGGGGACAGAGCCAGCTCCATGGGGTAAAGGGGGTGCAGCCCTAGCAGCAGAGTGGGGGAGGAGCCAGGCCCATGGGGGAGGGGAAGGGCAGCCCTAGCAGCAGGGAGTGGGAGGACACAGCCCTGTGACGTAAGGGAAGGGCAGCCCCGCAGGGGAGGGACCAGCCCCAGGGGCGGGGGAGGGGAAAGCACCAGTTCCGCAGCGAGCCGCGTGCTCCCCTGTCACGTGGGGAGGGAGCACGCGCTACGCGCTGACCTCACGCGGCGGTAGGCAGCGAGCGCAGCGCAGGCGCATTGCGGGGCGAGTCGCGTCGCGCGGCCGGAGTCCCGGAGCGGAGCGGCCATGTCGGGCGCGGGGGGCGCGGCGGGCTCGGCCCGCAAGCGGCTGCTGAAGGAGGAGGACATGACCAAGGTGGAGTTCGAGACCAGCGAGGAGGTGGACGTGACCCCCACCTTCGACACCATGGGGCTGCGCGAGGACCTGCTGCGCGGCATCTACGCCTACGGTGCGGGGCCGGGCCGGGGGCTGAGGGCCGGGCCGGGCCGGGCCGGGCCCGGGGGCTGAGGGCCGGGCCGGGCCGGGCCGGGGGCTGAGGGACGGGACGGGCGCGGGGCCTCCCTCGCTCGCCTCCGCTGGGGGCTCGGGGGGTCCCCGGGGGGCGGAGCCCGGGCCGCGGTGGAGCGGGCGCTGCAGCCGTTTCCCGGCTCTGGCCGCGCTCCCGGGTGTGGCACGGAACGGGGCCTAACGTGGGCGCCGGGAGCGTGTCCGAGGCTCGGCGCGGAAGTTGCCCCGGCGAGAGCAGATGTAGCTCAGCCAGGGCGCACTCGTTCGTGTGCGGGCGGTTGTGGCCGTGGCAGGGCTCAGCCTGCTGCGGTTACAGGGGCCAGCCAACCTGAGACGTGTCTACACACAGGTGCAGTTACACTGGTTTAACAGTGCCACTTTAACAGCCACTTTGTGTGTCGACCACTGGGCTTTGCAAATCTCCTGCTTACGCTTCGCTCGGGGCTTTGATTTATGAAATATTTACAACGCTACTTTGATACCTACGGGGAAGACATTTTAAAAGCTCTTTCTGTTTAAAACAACATTCTAGGTTTTGAGAAACCATCAGCTATTCAACAGAGAGCGATCAAGCAGATTATCAAAGGAAGAGATGTGATTGCACAGTAAGTGGAATTCTACACTGAAGGAAGAGGATGGAGACGCTTTATTTTTTAAAAGATTGGGAAGATGAGCTAAGTTGCTAACAAGGTCCTCTTAGTTTTTTAAAATACTGGTATTAAACCTTAAACGTTTTAAGAATGAGATCACCAACAACTTGTTTTTGGCTGTGTTTGCATGAAAGAAAATTCACCATCTACAACCTTAAAAAAATGCTATAGGGAAGCAGAGTTCAGAAATAATATTAGTCTAGATGTGATCACAGATGAAATGTCCTGCCCCTCTGCCCATAATAGTTCACTGCTTCTAATTGTATTACCATTCTCTTAAAAGGAAAGCAGTGTAAGAGATGCATGTGCTATAGCCTTGTGTGCTTGTCCATACATTGGCTGCTGATGTTTGTTGAAAATACAAGTGTTGGGGAAAATGAGGGTTGGATTCTGCCAGTAGATTTGCCCTGCTGTACTAGTATGTGCACTGATGCGTTTTCAGGATCTAGCTCTTATTTTGACTGTGTGGTTTTCTGCAGACTACATTTTTTTTAGGTGTTAATGTGGGTGCGCAAACTACCTGTACTTTTTTTAACTGTCTTTATATAGAGTAATATTTTAAGATTACACACTGAATGTATAAACTACATAATTAACATTTTGCTCATGGTTTATGTCAGGCTGCATTAGGATGGTAACTGGAATTTAATATCACAACAGCATATAAAATCTATTTTTATTAATCAAATACACTCTAAGTATGTGATATTGTGCCATATTTATAAAGCTTTACCTCAAATGTTAATTTCCCTCTCCTCCGATTCTCTCTCTATATAGAAGAGCGATTTTTAACTCAGTCTTTGCTAGAGGCTCCCAGATTCAGCATTTTTATTTAAACGTTTAAAAGATTATAGTAAGCTTAGGCCTTATCATTTTATATTCAGATTTTAAATTTTTAAAATCTTAATAATTTAAACATTTTAAAATAGATTTTTAAATTTTTATTTACACTGCTGAAACTTTTAGTCTAATGTAGAATATATTAAAGCACAAATCTGGTAAATGTTTATGCATTCATTTAAGTGTGTATGCAAAAGTTTGCAGGATTGGGCATATGTAACATATCTAGCCCTGTCTACCATGGGAAATTGTGTACATTTGTTTACACTGAGGAACTTTGTTTGAAGTCTTAGGAAGTTTACTGGTTTTAAAGTCTGATGGAATGTTTTTGTAGATGAAACCTTGGTTTCACCTAATATGCCAGTGCTAGCCCCTATTGACTGTCACAGTGCCATCTCATAACCAATCTCAAGACTCAAGTTCTTGCCTACAGTAAGGTCCTGTCAAAGCTATGGAAGCGACCCACAATTGACAAGGAGGGTCAGCCAGAGAGCCTATCTAGGCTGCCCCTAACCAGGGTTGACAACAGCTTGGGAGCTCATGCAGAAAAGGCTATGCTATTTGCTACACCCAT
This sequence comes from Gopherus flavomarginatus, assembly GCF_025201925.1. Taxonomy (NCBI): domain Eukaryota; kingdom Metazoa; phylum Chordata; order Testudines; family Testudinidae; genus Gopherus; species Gopherus flavomarginatus. Next base: position 1,208,961 of record NC_066620.1, on the reverse strand, counting down.
TACAAAAAGCATGCTACAGTTCTTTGTGTTGTGTGGTTTGATGTCATGTAGACAAGCTCCCAAGCTGTGTTCAGCTGTACCTGAGTAATAGTCTAGCTGGGCCTTCTGGTAGACCCCCTCCCCCCTTGTGTCAGCCATGTCTATCTAGTGGCTTAAAGTTGACACTACAAAAGGAGAAAAAATTGTGCTCGTGCCTAATGTTTGTTGCTTTGCAAGTAGGGAGTATTAAAGGGTTTTACAAAATCAGCTTGGTTTTTTTTATTTAGAAATTTGGGATTTTTCTGCTGTAAAAGACTTAGCCCTGTCTACACTAGGAAACTATCTGAAAATCTTCCACTGTTGCTTTCAGTGATTCTTCCATGAAGTAAGCAACAGTAGAAGCCCTGGGATTCGCTTTCAGTGTTTAAAAACTACTGTCATAACCCTGTTCAGAGCAGGCTGAATGAATGTGTTAAAACAGTGGTAGTTTCCCAGCATTGCTAATACCAGTGGACCTGAACCATTAACCAATGGTGGGAAACTTCTCTCTCTCAATTAGTGCCTGGGATAGCTAGAACTAGGGAAATGGCGACATTTCAAGTGTAGAAGATGGAAGTGGAGCAGTGTAGAGAGATTTTTAGTCATGGGTTAACACCTGTAACACCTGTTTAACTTCAGTGACTAACATTTTGAATACAGGGATTAGATTAAGATCTAGCACTACACCTTTAGGCTATGTCTACGCTACAGTCTGTCGGCATAACTTAAGTCGCTCAGGGGTGTGAATAAGCCACTCTGAGCGACAGTTACACCAGCATAAGCATTTGTGTGCCCAGTGTAACATCGGTGAGAGAGCTTTCCCCACCAACATAGCTTCTGCCATACATGGAGGCAGTTTTATTAGGCAGTCGGAGAGGTCTCTCCCGTCGACATAGAGCGTCTTCACCAGACACGCTGCAGAGCGGTGCATGTAGATATGCCCTCAGTTGAAATGTGAGCTCCTAGTAAACATGTTCTAAGACTCTCGGGAAAGTCTTCTAGCAAAGCCAGAGAGGCAGATTTGATATTCTTGGAGAGATCTATGGTAAAATACAAGTAGAAAACACCTTTACCAACCCCTTTCCCTGCCCCTTTATGACCTGTTTTGCAAAGAAGCAAAATCATTTCCCAGTCATCATCACAGGCTAATAGTCCCTTAGTTTAGAGAATTGGGGGTTCCAGAGCTGGGGATTTACTAGTGTCAAAATTTTTTTAATTATGCAAATAACAACCATGTTAGCTAAAATTTTGTGAGATACATTGTTGAAAATTAACATTGTCCATTAATTGTAATATTGACTATTAAAGGATTAGCAGAAAAGTTAGCTTTTGTTTGGGGGAAATGTTAAAATTAGCTGTGTGTGTTCTTCAGAAATAGGTTCTTAAATGCTTTATTTTTCCAGGTCACAATCTGGAACAGGCAAAACAGCAACATTTTGCATCTCTGTTCTACAGTGTTTGGATATTCAGGTAACTTTCAGCACTTAAATATACTGCATTTTACAATCTTAAAATGAAACTTTTGAAATAGAGATTTAATAATTTCTATGCATTCACTGTTAAGACTACAACTGGATGAGTGAAGCTTTAAACTGAAATCTTCTAACCATAGGCAATGGAATTTGTCAAATTTAATTTCATCAGATTTTGCCTAAAATCCACTTCTGCAGGAATTTTTAACTCTTGAGCTCTGCGGGGCTGTATTTCTATATTTTAATAGGTGTCACTGGAAGACAGACATGGCCATTTTCTTTTCACTTTTCCCATGCAAGCAACCCATGAGTTCATTGGATCCACTCATGGGACTTAAAGAACCTCCATAGGCCACAATTCTCTAAGGGAAAAATGCTGAAATTTCATCACAATAAAGCTGATTTTTATCAGCCCCGTCCTCTCCAAATGCTCACATCTACATTCTATAAATCCTGAAGTAAATTATCAGGCAGTTATAAAGAGATCAATAGTCCATTTACAGTCTGGCTTCACTTGAGTCTGATTCTTCCTCTCGCAGCTCCCTGCAGTCTAGTAACTTTAAAATAAATTCACATTTTCCAAATGCTAAACTTAGTTCTCAGGGATGTTTCCTTAAAATTTTCAGTGTTCCCAGTGGAAGAGATGTAAATTGTAATCTCTTTGATTTTTGACTAGTAAAATTATACCTGAGGAATCATCTGGTCAATTGTTTTCATCTTTCATGAGAAGTCCACTCACTGCTAGTGGAGCCTCCTCCTGGTTATGTTGGGGATTAGCTCTGCCAAGTGCTGTGTCCTCCTGTGGAAGTGTCTCTCCCATTGTCCTCTTGCACCAGGAACCACAGCCTCCTCTCTGCAACTTAGCCCTTCAGCCAGTTCACTATCTTTGTTTCCCTCCTCTGGGGTAGCAAAGTCTCTCTTGGCAAATGGGCTCAGGTAGTCTTTCCACTCACTGGCCAGCCTCTGCCACTTCCTCAACAGCTGGTAAGGGAGCCTGGGGCTGGCCCTCTCATCAGCAATGAAGCCTATACCTTGCTGCTTCCCCCCCCCTCCAGCCTTGTCCTACCTTCCTGGCCTCCCCTCTCTGGGTTTGCTAGCCTCCCAACTCCCTCCCTGCAGGGAGGAACTGTGAACTACCCAACTCCAAGCGTGCCAACATGCCTCCCTCTTCCTAGGGAATGACTGCAGCCTTTCCCTGCAGCCCCTTTGTCAGCTTTCTGGCTTATATAGGCCCTACTGGTTCCTGGACAGGTGAGCTGCTTCTTATTAAGGCTTCTCTCTGTCTTAATTCCCCCCATCTTGCAACCCCTAATAGGTTAATAGGCCCCTCTGGCCTCCCTTTCAGGGCAGGTGTGGGGAGGACACACCATCATATTCATGTGCAAGCAAAGAACAAATACATTCATAATTAGTAGTTTCCAGAAAGTAGGATTTAGTGTCTGGTTGTAGCTAACATAGTGAAAAACAAGTCAGTGGAGTGAAGCGTCCTGCTGGATGATATTGTTGAATGCGACTTACACAAGGAGGTATTCTCGTGTGCGTGGGTTTGAGCAGGAGCAACTTCTCAGATGAGTTGATTGACCCTTACCCATTTTGTACTAACATTTATGCTGAATCCTTCTTGGTGTCTGTCATTTCCAAGTCCTTCGGGACCCACTGCCCCTGTTATGTTTGGGTGATATTGGACTTGTTCAATTTGTCTGTTTCATTCAGGTCCGTGAAACCCAGGCATTGATTTTAGCACCAACTAGGGAGTTGGCAGTACAGATTCAAAAGGTAAGAATATTTGAAGCTGCCAAACTGAGCACATTCTTTGTGCCTGTAAACTCTTACCAATGTTTTACAGACGTTAGTAAGTGCCCAGTATTACTAGAACAGTTCTTGAATTTTTAGCATTGTGTGGCTTTTCAGTGATGATTTTCCTCCATGGAAAATGAAGTGGTGGTACATATACTACTTACTGTATCTAATACTGTATTAGGATAGTAACAAATTGATAATACTACTGGTTTACTGATACTCCACAGGAATAACTCTTAATTAGCCCAAAAGCGCACATTTTGTTGGTTGCTGAGGTACAGTGGGCGCTCTTAATGTTAGAATCTCTGACAGTACAGTGTTGTTTTTCCTCTTATTATGCTCACATGTTGCAACAATTAACTTTTTGGCATTGCAGTGAACCTTCTATAAACATAGCTGTGATGTGTGCAGATCTCTTGGAGATGTTGGGAAGCTGAATTTATTCATCTTTTCTGTCCAGTCTGGGTGGGAGATTGCAGGCTTAGAAGATATCCAGTGGAGTGTGTTGAAATCTTTGCCTTGATTCTATAGCTTTTTATCCTGGATTTTTGGAATGTGGCACCATAGCATTTTCTCTTTCTTCGAGCTTCAAAAAAATCCCCCAGTTTGACTGAGAAACTCATACATAGCTAGAAATGCCATAATCAGAGAAAGTGTTGCCTCATTTATACAGATTGTCATTCCTCTGTTTAAATTCAGCTGCAGATTTTCTGACACTTGTGATTTGACCTACCAACTTGTTCCTGCCCATGGTCCTGAAACTCCCTTATCAGTGCGGGAGGTTTGTGTTTGTGCTTCTATTTCTGCATACAAAGTGTCTCCAAAGATGCCTAAGACATGACAGCAGTCCTCCCTTTCACACTCCTGCATTACAGATGAAGCACAGGACTAGCACCACAGGCTGGAGCAGGGGGCAGAAAGGTGTGTGGTTGGAAAGAGCTGCATGTAAATAGTGGAGTGCTGCAAACAGGGAGGGACCTGTCTAGGGATCTCATAGCAAATAGTTTGTGGTGCTATTGTAAACTGTCTAAATGTTTGTTCTATGCTGACTTGACACAGGGCCTTCTTGCTCTTGGTGACTACATGAATGTGCAGTGTCATGCCTGTATTGGAGGCACAAACGTTGGTGAAGATATCCGAAAACTGGATTACGGACAGCATGTTGTTGCTGGCACACCAGGCCGTGTGTTTGGTAAGGAGGTCACTGGCTAGCAATGCCATATCTGGCTTAATACCCAAGATGCACATAATGGTTCAGGATAAATTTTGTATACTTCATGCTTAAGGGATTGTTCTGCTCCTGTGAATGTGAAGTGGTGTGAAAACTCCATTTAAAGGGACACCGTAAACCTAAACACTCTAACTTTTACCAACTATTAACAGTAACTTCTAAGATCACTCTAGCTGAAAGACTTGGAGACAGAAATCATTTTGTTGTTTTTTCAGTTTATCATGTATAGTCAATTTCACTTCTCCTGACTAATCACTTTCCCTTGTTTGTGTGGGAACAAGGAAGAGAATAATTTACTAGGAAAATGTTATTGCACAAGCCCAGAAATTGGTATGAGGCTCAGGGGGGAGGTGTAGGAGTTGAAGCTACTCAATTGTTTTGTTTTTTAATTGACTAGATTAAAAACAATTTGAATTCTTTGCGGTTTCTAAAAAGTTCTCGGCAATATATTTCCACTCAAAACTAGCTACCAGTAGTCCTCTCTTGGCTAGTCCAGTGTGCCAATGCAGCTTTGTTTTCTGGTTTCTCTATAATAACTTCAATTTTTATGGCTACTGAAAGGTGCCTGGGATGACAACATTGGAGACTGCATTCCTCTTACAGTGCAGGCATGGCACGGCCAGTAGCGGTGCAGGCTTCTTGCACTGCCCTGCCAGTGTACCTCAGTGCTGACTTACACCTCCTGGGCTGAATATCCATCCTTTTCAGTCCTTGGAGACTCTGAGCCTGGCAACAAGTGTCGGTTCTGGTTGTATTTATAACGTATCGGTATGTTTAGTTTGGAAAAGAGGAGATTAAGGGGGACGTGGTAGCAAACTTGAAAGGCTGCCATAAAAAAAGATGAAGAAAAGCTGTTCTCTCTTGCCACAGAGGGCAGGACAAACAGCAGTGGGTTCAAACTTCAGCACTGCAGGTTTAGATTAAACCTCATGAAACACTTCCGAACTGTAAGAAGAGTAGGGCTATGGAACAGATGCCTAGGGAGGTTGTGGAAACTCCTTCACTGCAGGCTTTCAAAAGGAGGCTGGGAAGCCATCTGGCCTGGATGGTTTGCGGAATGCATAGATAAGTAGAACTGTTTGACAGTGGCAGTTAAAGAGTATTGCAAGTATCTGTGTCGCTGGAAACTTTCATGATACTGAACTGGAACCTTGCAGATATGATTCGTCGTCGAAGTTTAAGGACTCGTGCTATCAAAATGCTGGTTTTGGATGAAGCTGATGAGATGCTCAATAAAGGTAAAAAATATCCTTTGCACTCCTCCCTCCACCTGATGCTCTAGTATGCATAGCACTGGGAATCCTCTTGCCAAAGGGCATGTAATGTAGCTGGTTAGAACGTCAATAGCCCTATGGCTACACCTAACCTGATACAGTGAGATCCCTTAGTTTGATTCCAGGGGTGTGCGTTCTTCTTATCTCCATTTTTTGTGGAGTACAGTGCTTTTGGAGTGTGGGGGATAAGATAAGAGTTGAAGTTATCTGGGTTACTTTAGCTGGGAATTCATTACTTCCCAATGTTTGTCTTTAAGTGTAACCTTAATTTTGAATTCCAGAGTCAGTGTAAGAAAAGTGTTCAAAGAAAATGCAAACATTAACACTGCTGTGCTATTTGGTTTGCTTTGGCAGGTTTTAAAGAACAGATTTATGATGTGTACAGATACCTGCCCCCAGCTACTCAGGTGGTTCTGATCAGCGCTACCTTGCCTCACGAAATCCTGGAGATGACCAATAAATTTATGACTGACCCAATCCGCATCTTGGTTAAACGGTGAGTGATGTTCCCACGAGAAAAGCAGCTCTCGAGTTCCACCAGAAGTTGGGGGCTCATCAGTCTCTGAAATTAGTCTTCCTCTGTAAGTGATGGCTTTTGAATGTGATTGCTTCAAAATCCTTCCTTGTTGGACTAGAAAGGGATTGGTTAAGGCTGTAAACTTGCTTTAAAGTGCAAAGCCCATTCAGATGTTTCTTCTAGTTAGCGGCTGTTTGCCAAGCAGCTTTCAGACCTTCTGTCCTAAAACTTGGGATAGTTTTGTTCATTTTCCAACAGCTGCCCTCTGCAGCAAACATCTCCACTTCGTAGCACTCTGCAGCTTCCCTCCAGCCTGACTGGCAGCTCCTACTCTGCTCCCCAAACCACTTCTGATTCTTCTTCATGGCCTTCTCCCGTGCAGTGCCCTCCTCCTAGAGATTCCTTCTTCACCCCTGCCCTGCCACCTCTTGCTCCTATAAAGGTGACCCACAAGATATTTTGATGCCTTCTCTCACATTTTACCATGTGTGAAGTAGGTTTAAGAAGTGTTGCACCTTGGAAATACCTGGAAAGCTCAATCTGGGCTTCCTGGGTTTTGCTGGAAGACTTTTGAGGGAGTGAGGAGGGTCTGATATGTCTCTCAGCTTTCACATCAAACCAAAGGGGATGGGGTGTTTGGATCTTTAACAGACCTCTTTTGTCCCAAATACTCATTATACATTGGAGTTCTATGGGTGGCAACAAAACCAGAGTTCTAAGCAGGCTAAGTAATGAGTCTTCCCTGTGCTTAGCCATCTCTCTTGTGATGTCACAATCACATTAGATTTCAAGTCTTTGTGACAGAGCTCCTAATGTCAAAAGCAGCAGCACTGAAAACCTCACCTTTTGGGTCCTCTGCGTGTAGTGTGTGCAGGGCACAAGCTCAGTTTTGTCATGTGGGTCGCCTTTATGTCCATCCTCAAAGCACAATTCCCCAGGGACACTTCTGAACCACTAACAGTGCATGAACCATTCCTCAAATCTGCATAACTCTTAAATTGTGTGCATCACTTCACATAAGCGGGTGCATGACCCTTAGACTCCCCTGCATCACTGCTTCCTGTTGATTTAGGCCCCAGTCCCACAAATTGGTCAGCACATGCAGACGCATCTAGCCCTTCACTGAGGTTCAGTACATGCACACAACTCTTTCACATGGAACAGGTTGCATTCAGAGCCTTACTGGAACTTCCAGGCAGGGTCTCCCTCTCTGTCTGCTTTGTAAAGCACCATGTTCATGTAGGACCTTGTATAAATAAAATATCACCAATTCACAGTGTATGTGACAATAGTATCAACTCTGTTCAGTGTGGCTGGTGGGTTGAATGTATTGGCTTACAGACTGCCCTGAAATGTCTGCCCATTAAAAGACACGATGGCTCTTTTCTGTGTGCAGTGATGAATTGACTCTGGAAGGAATCAAACAGTTTTTTGTGGCCGTGGAAAGGGAAGAATGGAAGTTTGATACGCTGTGCGATCTGTACGACACACTCACTATCACGCAGGCTGTCATCTTCTGTAACACCAAGAGGAAGGTATGGCAGCAACATATGTGTTCATGTTTGTCTATAATGGTAGCTGTGGTGTTTCCCTGGCCTACCAGTTATCAGTATCTAATAATGTGAGACTGAAGACGAGAGGCCAACTCTTAGCCTGGGAACTGCTAATCTCAGTAGTTTCTCTTGCTTTAAACTGCAGCCTCCTGCTCATGGCGATTGGCATATCCACTCAATGCGTTTTGTTATTAAAAGCCAAAGAAAATTCCACTCAAATGTTAGGATCCCTCTTCTAACTACTACTTTCCAGGTTGTCTCTAGTAAACTAGAGAATCTGCTGAGGGATCTGGAGAATTTTCTACCACTAGCCATTTTTTAACTCAAGACTGGACTAGAGCCAATCTTAAAAAACATCCAAAGAGGAATTATTGTGGGGATGGTCTGTGGCCTGTGCTATGCAAGTCAGACTAGATGATCACAGTGGTCTCTCACCTCCCAGACCTGCTGGCCCTTGGTTACACTGATTGAGCCTCCTGGCTGAGGCATGTTGGGTGGGATGAGCCCTGGCTAGTGAAGGCTGCTGAAAAGAGGAAGAACGTTGTCCTCCCTCCAGCCTGGCCTGGAAAGTGTTGTCGAATTTACCTGCAGAAGCCCAGGGAATTGTAAATCATGGTGCTGTTGAACTGCCTAGCAGGTCTTTTAACTAACCAACATGAACTGTGACTTGATGTTGACTAAAGCAGCATGTAATGGGCAGTGGAACCAATTGGCAAAGAGATTTTGTGCCCTGATTTGAGACTATTTAGCTAGGAGTTTTTGAAACTAGAACCAGATGGCACTGGGTGCCTGTTCGAGACATGCTAACCTGGCACTGGGTTTCTTGTTGGTTAGGTTGAAATCAAGCTAGTCCATAACCAGTTATGTGCTGTCCTGTCGCCATCTTGTCCATGAAGAGAATTGCGATCAAAGGTCGAGTTGCCCTTTTAGAACAGTAAAATTGACTAGCAAGTAGAGGTCCAAAGTCCCCTTGAGACTATGGAAACAAAACTGCACCACAGGAGGAAATTCGACTCCCTGTCGAGGGGGCCGAGAGACGAATACAGCTTTTCCCATCAAACAGGCAAGACCACTGCTAGGTCTGCATGCCCCTCCCTGGCGTCTAGGGACAGCTTGAGTTGTCACTCACAGATGTTTAGGAATAGTGGAGCTTGCTCTTTCTAGAACAGCACTCTCTCCCTGGATGGTTTTACTGCCCACGCAAGTATATTGAAGAGGCCCAGCTGTCTCCATGTGGAGTTAGTCCTGGTTGTTGCTTATTAGCTAGTAGTGAGTCTTGCAGGTGTTAGTTCAAATCAGTGATCCAGTGTTGCTAGGATAGAATTCACTGAACCTTGCATTGGGTCCGTGCTTGATGTTCCACAGGCGGGATGCTGACTGCATTTTCCTCCTGAAAGTCTAATCTTCAGAAGCAGTTGTGGAGATGTTTTGTGGCACCCTCTAACCTCTGCACTTCTTCATGAAAGCTCCATAAGAGCGTGCTTCTTCAATCATGACTAGAAAACTATTATTTCAGGAACAAACAGCGTGATAGTACATGTACAGAACTAACCCTGGCTACCTCTTTGTGCGTGCAGGTTGACTGGCTAACGGAGAAGATGAGAGAAGCCAACTTCACGGTGTCATCAATGCATGGTGATATGCCACAGAAGGAGAGAGAATCCATCATGAAAGAGTTCAGATCCGGGGCAAGGCAAGTGACTTAATACTCTTCTGTGTATGGTGTTAAAGCATGAGACCAGGATTCCCTCCCCAATGTCCTATGGGAGGGTGGCTGAACTATGTCTTCAATATCTATCCCTCTGCATCTCTGTCCTGAAAGCCCCTTCACCTTTTCATCCTCATTTCTGGTGATTCTAGAATAAGCTATAAGATGAAAATATTAGAGTTCTGAGATCACTGGACTGCCCTTCCATAGCTCCTCAGCGTGGGGGACCTCTGCGTAGGCTGGCTGGAGAACTGCTGTGTTAGAAGTAGAATGAGCCCATGGTATTTAGTAAGAGTATCTGGGAGCTGGAGAAAGCTGCAGAGACTGAGCTTCATTTCTCAGCACGCGGAAGGAGTTGTCTCTGACTGTGCCATACCAGGCAGCTGCTGTTGAATGAGATACTTTGTACTGGAGGTTTTCAGCTCCCTTCTTCCCCTGACCCTCCCTAAAAGCTCTAGTTTCTTGTGTATTCTCCCTGGAGGAAGCAGATAGTTGGGTCCCCCTGTGGAGACCTAGAAGGAGCCTCCCGCTGAAGCAGCAGAACATGAAATGACTCATTCCATCTGCTAAATATCAAAATGAGCTGCTTACCAGCTGTCCTGTCACCAAGGGGATGGCATGAGCAATTTGATTACAGTAGAACCCATTTGATGAAGTAATAGGGGATCAAGGAGTTTATACAATTGAATTCCTCAGCTGTAGTATCTCCAATGTGGAAGTTGCAACAAGTGCACTGCATTGCTTTGCAGGACAGGAAATCCATTTGCAGTGCATTGAAAGCGTTTAGTATAAAGGGATGTCAGCTTATGCATAACAAATGCGATGTTGATGAAGGAATGTGTATTTTGTCAGGAAAATGAATTGTATAATGGGTTAGTCATGAGATTCATGTTGGTAAAATTGGAGTTTGACTGTAGCTGTTTGAAAGTTTTCTTAGCAGCTTTAGGAAACTAGTTAATAAGTGACACTTGTCCTGTCAGTGCACTGCAGGAAGGTGGTGGTTAATGTCTCCCTAACTCATTTCACAACACCCTTCCGGTGGGATTGGAGTGCAATAACTCTGCTCTTCTCTCTTGGCAGCCGTGTGCTTATTTCTACAGATGTGTGGGCCAGGGGCTTGGACGTTCCTCAGGTGTCCCTGATCATTAACTACGACTTGCCCAACAACAGAGAACTGTATATACACAGGTACAGGAATGGCTACTTTTATTAAGTCTTATTCAACTATGACTACCCAGTCAACTAATGCTGGATCCTTTCCTTCAACAGAATTGGTAGATCAGGTCGGTATGGCCGAAAAGGTGTTGCCATCAACTTTGTAAAGAATGATGACATCCGTATCCTGCGTGATATTGAACAGTACTACTCTACCCAGATTGATGAGATGCCCATGAATGGTGAGTGTAGGGTGCAGCCAAATACGACTCTTCCTAGCTCAGCTGGGCAGAATGGCAGCTGGCCCCTAACCTAGTTGTGTATCACTATGTAAAATGTTATTTCAACAGAATCAAATAGGGAAACTTAAAATACTGTTTTATTGTACTGAAGTTTTTGGCCATTTGTAAACTCAAATCCTAGGGGATTGAGAGGTATTTGTATTCTAGTGAAGAGGCTGAAGCAGTTGTGTGCATTAGCTGTAGTACTGCTGCAACAGTGTGCTGCATTTTTAGCATAGGCTTAACTTATGTTCTCTCTCTTTCAATTCAGTTGCTGATCTTATTTAAAGAAGCAAGACCTGCTGAAGGCCAGTAGAAGGGGAAGGGGAGAGCTCCATTTTAGACTTTACAAGGAGTCAGTCTTATGTGCTATTTTTATTTAACCGTGACATTTGTGAAGTCCCTTAGAGGAACACTGCCCTTTGCTTGATGTAATCTGCAAATTAGGATGTGTAAATAATGTGTCCACGGCCATTCTACCTTTTTTCAATTAAAATTTTACCACAAACTCTCTCTCTGCTCACTAACTCTAAGATGGTAACTAGCAAAACTAGGTCCAAAGAGGTGTCTTACAGTTGGATGCAGTGTTATGAAATGGCAGTAGACATCAAATATACTTAAGCCCCTCAAAAACATAACATACAAACCTCCCACTCACATTTATTCCAGTTGAAACATTCCTGTAAGTGCCCTGTTGGTTTGTGTAAGGAAAGGAAGTCAGCATGAGTCTGAACTCTTCCACTCTTGGGAAGCAAGTTGTACTAGTTAGTAAGATAAGTTCATGGTGGCTCAGTGCATAAGCTGTTTACTTTTATACCAGACCCAGTGTGGGGACTCCCCTGTCTCAGTGAGGTTAGGGTTATCCAAAGTGGCATTTCATTGGTGGTGGTAGATTGTGGAGTGTTGAACAGGAGCAAATGTAAGCACACCCTGGCTGTGTGGGAGTTAAAGATTTTTAATAGCATAGGGGGTTAGGTGAATGTCTTGCTGTCCCTGACCACTGGGTTCTCTTGCAGTGTTTACTCTGACAGACCTTATTCATGGGGTTGTTGAAAGCAGCAGGGTAGAGCACAAGAACAGGAGCTGATCAGCACTTAGTCTGACATTTGCAGAAGCCTCTGCAAACCTGTAAGTGCCTGATTTATTCTTTGAATATACTCTTTAAAAAAGACAGTCACAGAAACCTAATTGGGTAGAGTGAAGGTTGGTTCTATCAGTAACAAAGTAAAGGCCAAGAATGTTGGATTACAGTAGCTACAGGAGGCTCTAGTTCTTTTGCTGCACAGTTCCTCTTCATTCAGCTGAAAATAAAGGTCTCTGATAATTTTCAGGAGCCCCCATCTTCTAACATGGATGGGGCTGAAACTTGGCCACTGATCATCCCCAGTCTTGGTAGGAGTTGTGGAACTGGCAGCCCCACCCATCACAAGATGGCTAGTGCCTACTGAATGAGGCAAGAGTCCCTCAAGAAAGATGGACACATTTAAAAAAAAAAAAACCCTCCTTCACTTGGTGAGGGGAGCAACTGGTGAGCAGGTCAAAAAGGTACTAGTGACATCTCACTGTACTGGGCAAACCTAACCAGCAGCTGCTCCCAGGGGCTGTAAACAGTTTCCATAGGGGATGGGCCCTTCCTATTCAGTGCACTGCACTTAGTCACTACCATGAGCTGTGAGCTGATCTTAGTTCTAGCAGCTGAAAGAATGAAATCTGGCTCTAGTGTCAGGTTTTGGATTTCAGCTTCAAGTCTCTCTTGGTCCTCAAAACATGCTGAAAATAAGAGTCAGGTTCCTATTAACTGTGCTTGCAGAGCTGGCATCAAACAGGTACAAAGTAAAGTGACCTGCAGGGAGGTCTTCAGTTGTAACATGCCAGTGGTGTCAGCTACTGGACAGTCACTTTACCTGTGTCTTTGTTTCCCCAGCTGTAAAATGAGTAATACTTAACCCCTACTTCACAGGGGTGCTGTGATGATTAGTGAGTAAACAGCTGGACAGTCTTTTGGAAAATAAAGTTCTGGAAAATGCTTAGTACTGTATCCTAGGGGGACACTATCCTCAGCTCATCTAGGTTCTTAGAGGGCATATGAGCCTTGCTGGTGGAGCTGAGGCAGAAGGAGGAGCTCTGACTACTGGTTCTACACTGCAGTCCTCCATAGCACAGTCTAGCTCCACAGCAGCAGTCAGTCCTGGCCTTAGAGAGAAGATAGGTTTAAACAGCACAGTTGCCTTTCAGAAAGGAATCTGTTTCAGCTTAGGAGCTTTACAGCAGGACAACATACTTTGCCCTCAGCAGGCTGTTTATAGAAGCATGGGAAGGTTTACTCCTTGGCCAGCTGGGTAAATTATATCATCTTCTGAGATAGTTTAAAACTACCAGAAAAATCCCAGGTAGGGATTCCCTTGCTTTGCTCCCAACTTAGAATAGAGGAAGAGGCATAGCTCGATTATGCAGACATCAGAGAAATAGGTACAGTTCAGCACTTGTGATTCTCAGCTGGGGTGGGGAGTGGTGTGGTCTGGATTCTAATTTAAAAGTGTCAGTGACAAATAGGTGCAAACACTCAATCCAAAAGGAATAGCAATAGACTTCAGTCCAGCCTGCTTAAGATGTTTCTTGCTACTGTGTTGCTGGCAAGCAGTGTTTTGATAAGTTCAGGAGGAGCCTGGGAGCATGCACAACCCTGCAGAGCAAAGGGCAGTTCCACCACCACTGTTCAGTCTTTAGAACATGCTCAGAGGTAGTTAGACACTTAATGTTGGTTAGGATCCAGTCACACCACCACTGCTCAAGTTAGGTACCCGAGACAGGGTAGAGATACCTACCCACAGCAATGTGGTTAGGAGGTACACCTGGAATATGGAAAACCTGGATTGAGGTCCATATTCCAAATCAGGCAAAACTAGGATCTGAAAACATGGATTCCAGATCCCATCTAATTGTGCTAATCCCAGGGCTGTTGGACAATGTGACCAAATAGAGCCCTTCATCTCTGTGCAAGAGGGTAACACTGCCTGACAATGCTGTATTGTCCTCACAGCACCCTTGGACAGAGAGAGGCTCAGCTACTCAGAAACAGGACACACATGTACTTTAGAAATGATTTTTAAGCTTGTTTCAGAGCCTGAGGTCACAGGTCCAAGCTTTACTTTACAGCCAGGAGGGTTACAAGATTTAAACAGCTGAGATTTTGGTGTAAGTCACTGAAGCTTTTAAAAAAGAAGTCTCAAATTGGTAGTGCTGAGGAGGCTACTTCAAGCACCTGCTGGATCCTTGGCACCAGGATGTGGGTTGAGAGATGGACATGGGTTTGGAATTTGAGTTAGAATATCACACAAGGTTTTTCTTGAGTGTTGGCGCAAACTTGTGTTATAGATCAGCCAAACTGGCTTAGCAGTAGCTTTCTCCTCTTGTTGCCACAAAAAGGAGAACAGAAGTTGAAGGCCCGTACGTACAGCTGCCACCATGCTCCACTTTACCCCTGCACAACAGTCTTTGATACAAGCAGCCACCTACACAAGGGCCTCCAGTTGAAGCTTCAGTGTTAAAACACTTTCTGGTGGAATGCTTATGGTAGCTTAAAACAACAAGCCAGTTGACATGCAGAATTCCTCTTGAAAAACCAGATGAAAGACAGGTATTGTTACAGAGATGGAAAGCAGTTCAGAAATGCTGAAATAAACTGAAGTTTAACTTACTCAGGGGGTTTAAGACAAAAGTTTTCTGAAACAAAGTAGATCATGCAAAAGTCAAACTATACTGGAGAAGGCATATCAAACCATTTGCTTTAGACCCAGAACTGGGAATGTAAGAAGTGTTGCCTGCAATCATTCAACTATTTTAGGATCTCATTAGGCTAACATTTGTGTATAGGTTTTTTGCAAGACATCCAAGGAGCAGTTTTGCTGTAAGTGACATACATCCTTCCACTGCAACCTGATGGCCAGCAGTGTTATAAAGGCTGCACCTTCAGGGGCTGTGAAGTGAGCTCAACAATCCTTCAGAAAGAAGGGAGTGCTATGGTGGAGTAAGTAAGTTGGCACTATTGTGAAGGCAATGTAGAATTCTAATTTATCTTTGTTGTAATTTACTGGATTGTCAAACACCAACCAAAAATCCCCTTCAGATGTTCCATTTGCTGTACTTTAAACTACATCCAATCTTGTTAAATTTTAAAGAAACCACATAACCCAATATACATGCCTGTTTTAGTTAGAGTTCCTTGTAGCTCGAAGGCTCATCTATTTCACCAACAAAAGTTGGTCCAATAAAAGATATTACCTCACACACCTTGCCTCTCAGTTAAAGACTTTCTCCAGACTCAAAACACCTGTTACTCCAGGAAAAAAAAATATAGACAAGCTACATCGATGTTCCAGTTGTTTCCCAGCTGAATTTGCCTATTGCACTGAACAATCATGGCAGAATTCCCTTATGCCAAGTGCATCATATTTTTAGACTTAACTCGATTCCTTGATTTGTCTGAAAAAGGAAGTTTAGGAGCTTTAACCAATCAGTTTCACACTTTTGCATTCATCATTACTTACCTAGTAGCAAAACGATCCATTGCACAACTGATCATTTTCAGATGAAACTGAAATAGTTAAGATGTTAATTTAGTTTACCCTTTAGGCTTATTGTATATATTTTAGAACATTTTAGTTCATATCAGTTTAATACATATGGAATTGAAGGTCACAATCCATAACAAAACAAAGTTTCTGAAAAATACAATCAATGAAGTTTGGAAACTGACATGCAACTCAACAAGTGAAGTAGCATGCTTTATGAGGTATTAATTAGGATGAGATCTTACACCACCACCACAAAAAATATATATTTTTTTTTATAAGATTTGCTAGACAAAGTGTTCTCTTTCAAAGAGATACATGCTAGCATGAAAGGGGAGCAATATACTTTCAAGTTCATCTTCATTAAAAGCTGGAGCATATTGCATGCTGTACTTAGCACAAATTCTTGTTTGATCTTTTAAATAGCTAACATGATTTATGTAGTGGAATACATACACACCACCATTTCTTGAAGAAAGATGAGTTTCATTTCATATATACACAACTTATTTTAATCATGTACTGAAAATAAATTACAGGAAATAACTTTAAAATGCAACAGAGGACAAGAAGTTTCACAACCAACATTCCCATTGATTTCCCAGGGGATGAGAGATCGCAGTGCTCAAGGCAGGTAAATATCACAAATATATCAAAAACGTCAAACTGTTTATGCATTCACACGTTTACATGAGCCACAAGCATTCCGTCACGGGGACTGTACTTAGCCTACCACAGAACCAGGTTTTGCCATAAACTACAAAACTTTGATACAAAATGGTATTTATATATTTATATTTCATATACACGCCCTATCTGACTTCTTAAAAATAAAAACTAAACACGCTGTACAGACAGTCCTAACTCATTGCTTCATAGCTGTAGGCAACTTTTTTTGGATGGAACTTCCCCCCAGTAAAATTAATGGCGTATTATAACATGAAGGCTAAACTGCAGAAAAAGACAGCTCAGTTTCCTGATATGCATCTCCTGTAGGACAAAGTTTGTGAATCAAAAAAGGCAAGACAAATGTACACTTTGAATCACTTCCTTGGTTACAATAGTTAGTTCTAATGTCATTTTTTGTGAGGAACCAACATGCATTGGGATAACAGCAATGTAAAAAGCAGTAAAGCAAGATCTTTATACAGTGGCTCAATATTGGCTTCACTGATGCCAGCTAGCACTGACATTTCAATCTGACTCTTGATACAGTGATTTTATAAATACTCCAGAACTTAAAAGTTCCAATGGGATATTGGGTGGCTAAATGGTTACAAGATTTCCTTGTACACATTTGACAATTACTTCCCTGAAATACCCTTGTACAGAGGATACATTTCCATTGCACGCCAGACACTGCACCATCTCAGGAAAGGAGGAAAGTCACTCACCCTGGGACACGTGCACAACACACAACAACTACATTTAGAGTCCCCGCATTTCCCAGTCTCCATGGCACTGGTCTGTCTTAGAAGCAGATTAAAGAGAATGCTTAACGTTGACAAACTCATTTTTCACACTTGATGGCACCAATCAGTGAAGCCGGTCAGACTAAACTACATCTATAGTTGATTGTAAACTTTGGTTTATTTTCATTGAGTTCTCATTGTACAGCATGTCTAGGATGAGGGCAGAGTTGAAGAGGAGATGAACTGTCAGTCTGTCTTTAACCTGGCATGATGAGACACCTGTTCAGTGAGGCCCGCTTTGATAGAGTTTGTTACAGACTGCCTCATGTTATCCTCCATCAAATTATCACTCAGGGGCTTCAATACCTGTGGCATGAGAAATGTGCAAAATAAAGATGAGGTAAATCAAATAACTCTTTAAAGTATATAAAATACAAGAATTCAAGTAATGAAAAAAATTAAGATCTTGGAATCTGAAAAACAAACAAAAATGTGATGCACTAAAAAGCTGTCATGCTACAGTAACGAGGTGAATCATGAACAAAACCGATTTCCTCCTACACAGCATCATTTCACGGAATTCAAACCACTTTACAGGTCCTAGAAGATGGATGTGCAGTTCCATACCCTATAAGCAGCATCAATCTGGTATGTTTACAGCATTTATGCAGACCGGCCCAGACGGTCCTGCTTATTGTCCTATGTGTGTAAGTGTGAACACTTCAGATACAGAAAGAAATGTAAAATACTGTCTAATTTTTCTTCTTGTTATTGTTGGACGAGAGTCGCTGTCGCTGCGCTGATGTAAGAACACGGCGAATCATTCGACGTCTAACAACTTCAAAGAGTTTGGAACACACCTAAAATATGAATTTAGCTGTTAGGAAAAGGACTTGCAGCAAGCAGTAGGAAAATAAAGACAACTAATTAAGACTAATTGCTGCTAATTTCTCACCTTCCTGGGATTCCTCTGAAGCAAAGAGAAAAGAGAAAAGCAGAGAGATTTAGAAGTCAGTAGCAAGAACATGCATGAGACACTGGACAAAGAAGAAATCCACCTTCAGTTTCAGAATGATTAAGGGCACATCTACACTACTGCTGCTGCAGCAACACAACTCCAGTTGAGTCCCAAGAGAGCCATAGTGTAGATGTTTCCTACGCTGGGAAGAACCCATCCATCACCGACGTAGCTAACCCATCTCTGAGAGGCGGTAGCTAGGTCAACAGAAGAATTCTTCCAGAGTAGCCATGGCGACACTGAGGGCTAGGTTGAACTAACTACAGCCCTGAGCAACACAAATAGGTCAATCTCATTTGTAAGTGTAAGCCAGGCCTTAGGCTAGCAATCAGAGAGGAACTGGTTCTTCACTCACAGGATAACGCACAGTCCAATGACAGTGACAGGTGTCTGTGAGGTTGCACTCCATATCTTTTATGGAAATACGCTGAGTGTGAATATGTAACTGGAATATGCTTTATGCAAAAGGTCTCTTGTAAGGTAGCATAACAAAGCTTATGATCTGCTGAGTGTGTCCATCCAATTTGTATGTATGAATCATTCTTGTATCTGAAGCTAGAAATATAAAGTATAACTGAGATCCTATTGTAATTATGCAAAGTGTGGGCCATTGATGATAGTTTACATTAATCTTGATGGCTCCAATTGACTAGAACAATTGGTTGTAAATGGCTCTGTTTACTTGCAAGCCTTCCTGTGTTCACGTGCCCAGAAAGAATGGCGGAATCCATGTTAAACCTGGTGCTTTTCCATTTTAGAAGGAGGGGTGGGGATCCAGAGAGACAAAAGATTCCCACCTTGTGCCAAAGCTATAAGAGGGGATGGGAGAGAAAGATGGGCCCCAATCATGAGAAAGCCCCTGTTTTTCACCTAAGATGCCTGCCGGAGCTAACAAGGACAGTACCTGGGGAAAGGACTGGGCCCAGACTAGTAGGGCGCTTACTGGGACATCTGAGGGTGAGATTTACCTGTAAACAGTTCCTTAATGTATTAGGCTTAGAGTTGCGTGTTGTGTTTTGTTTTGCTTGGTGACTTATTTTGTTCTGTCTGTTATTACTTGAAACCACTTAAATCCTACTTTTTATACTTAAAAATCACTTTTGTTTATTAATGAACCCAGAGTAAGTGATTAATACCTAGAGAGAGATGCACAGCTGTTTGCTCCCCTATCAGTGTTACAGAGGGTAGACAATTTATGAGTTTTACTCTGTATAAAGCATACACAGGGTAAACAGATTTATTTAGGGTTTGGATCCCATTGGGATCTGGGTGCTGGAGACAGGTGACCTGCTGAGCTGTTTTCAGTTAAGTCTGCAGCTTTGGGGGTGTGGACCAGACCCTGGCTCTGCGTTGCAGCAGGCTAGCATATCTGGCTCAACAAGGCAGGGTTCTGGAGTCCCAAGCTGGCAGAAAAAATTGGCTCAGAGGTTATTTCAGCACATCAGACGATAATCCCAAGGGGGTGTCTGACTGAACCAGTTGCATTATCTACACTAGAAAGGGTTAGTCGGTACAACTGTACTGGCAAAACCTCTTAGTTGGAATGGAGCTTTCACCAGCAAGAGTCCCCAAGCAAAGTAAGGGTACGTCTACACTACGAGATAATTCTGATTTTACATAAACCGGTTTTATAAAACAGATTGTATAAAGTCGAGTGCACGCGGCCACACTAAGCACATTAATTCGGCGGTGTGCGTCCATGGTCCGAGGCTAGCGTCGATTTCCGGAGCGTTGCACTGTGGGTAGCTATTCCATAGCTATCCCATAGTTCCTGCAGTCTCCCCTCCCCCTTATAATTCTGGGTTGAGAGCCCAGTGGCTGATGGGGCAAAAATCATCGTTGCGGGTAGTTCTGGGTAAATGTCAGTCATTCCTTCCTTCGGGAATGCAATGGCAGACAATCATTTCGCACCCTTTTTCCCTGGATTGCCCTGGCAGACGCCATAGCACGGCAACCATGGAGCCCGTTCAGCCTTTTTTTTTTTTTTTTTTTACAGTCAGCGTATGTGTACTGGATGCCGCGGACAGAGGCGATACTCCAGCGCTACACAGCAGCGTTCATTTGCTTTTGCATGATAGCAGAGATGGTTACCAGTCGTTCTGTACCATCTGCTGCCAGTGTAATTTGGCAATGAGATGACTGTTATCTGTCCTTCTGTGCTGTCTGCTGCTGTCATGGGTGCCCCTAGCTGAGATCAGCCGGGGGCGCAAAAGCAAAACTGGGAATGACTCCCTGAGTCACTCTCTCCTTTATGGTTTCTAAAAATAGAGTCAGTCCTGCCTAGAATATGGGGCAAATGTACTAAAGAACCAGTGTATCAGAGAGCATAGCTGCTCCATGTCAGACCCCGCAGAAATGATGAGCTACATGCCATTCACGGGGGGTGCCCCTGCAACAACCCCACCCGTTGCTTCCCTGCTCCCCCAACCTTCCTGGGCTACCGTGGCAGTGTCCCCCCCATTTGTGTCATGAAATTATAAAGAAAGCAGGAATAAGAAACAGTGACTTGTTAGTGAGATAAAATGAGGGGGAGGCAGCCTCCCGGTGCTATGACAGTCCAGGCAGGACATTAAGCAGCGCGGAGGAGAGGAGCCCAGCATCCCACTGCTATGATAGTCCAGGCAGTACAGAATCTTTTCTTTACACAGGAAAGGGAGGGGGTTGATGGAGCTCAGCCCCCAGTTGCTATGAGGAGGACGGTTACCAGCCATTCTGTCCCATCTACTGGGAACGACCAGGAATCCTTCCTATTTTTACCCAGGTGCCCCTGAGGCCAGCCAGGGGTATTCAGCAGTTATCAAGCACGGGCTGATGGTGACAACGGATAGCAGTCGTATTGTACCGTCTGCCACCGGGGAGGGGCGAGGATACTGCTCTTCACTGCTGCAGCATCGCGTCTACTACCAGCATTCAGTAGACATAGGGTGACATTGAAAGAAGTCAAGAAACTATTTCTTTCCCTTTTCTTTCATGTGGTGGGGGGGGAGTAAGTTGACGAGCTATTCCCTGAACCACACTGGACAATGTGTTTGACCCTACAGGCATTGGGAGCTCAGCCAAGAATGCAAATACTTTTTGGAGACTGCTGGGGACTGTGGGATAGCTGGAGTCCTCAGTACCCCCTCCCTCCCTCCATGAGCGTCCACTTGAGTCTCTGGCTTCCCGTTACGCTTGTCACGCAGCACTGTGTAGCCTGGAGATTTTTTTCCCAAACGCTTTGGCATTTCGTCTTCTGTAACGGAGCTCTGATAGAACAGATTTGTCTCCCCATACAGCGATCAGATCCAGTATCGCCTGTACGGTCCATGCTGGAGCTCTTTTTGGATTTGGGACTGCATTGCCACCCGTGCTGATCAGAGCTCCACGCTGGACAAACAGGAAATGAAAATCAAAATTTCGCAGGGCTTTTCCTGTTTACCTGGCCACTGCATCCGAGTTGAAATTGCTGTCCAGAGCGGTCACAGTGGTGCACTGTGGGATACCGCCCGGAGGCCAATACTGTCGATTTGCGGCCACACTAACCCTAGTCCAATATGGTAATACCAATTTTAGCGCTACTCCTCTCGTTGGGGAGTACAGAAACTGATTTAAAGAGCCCTTTATATCGATATAAAGGGCCTCGTAGTGTGGGCGGGTACAGCATTAAATCGGTTTAACGCTGCTAAAATCAGTTTAAACACGTAGTGTAGACCTGGCCTAAGTGAAACCAGCAAAAGGCTTTTATGCCAGTATAACTGCACCTATCCCAGAATCTTGGTCAGCATAGCTAGGTCAGTAAGGGGTGTGATTTTCCTCCCCACACCCCGAACCAACATAGCTCCCTCTGCTGGCAAAACTTAAGTGTTGATTTACTATGACCTGGTCTCTTCCTTGAGAGAGAACCCAACCGCATGCTTAGAAACCCCAGTTTTACATATGATGCTGAAGAAGTCTACACTCGAGGAAGCCACTTCAAGCTAGGACAAAACAATTACGAAGTCAGAATTTACATCGCACTGCAGGAGGGTATGGATTTTTTTCAAAGCTTCAGGAATTAGGACATAGAAAGTAAATTACGAGAATTTATCAGATTTCCTCAAGTTACAACCCTATCCTCTAGTTTTGCTTCCTGCAACTTAAGAGAAAATCTGTCAAAGGTAATTTACACAGCTGAGGACAAAGATTTATCACCATATTAGTCCTATCCTGCACATTGCCCCGTACCATTTTACATACAGTGATCCTGAACTGAGAGTCAGTATTTAAACCAGTTTCCATTGTGAGGCCTTAAGTATTGATTTTCTACCTCATACAAGTATTTGCTTGTCACTTTTTAGCATCACATCTCTTATCTGAGAGCTCAACACAAGTCATTACTTATTTTTACTCAGAGCATCACATCCAAAAAAGTTTCAATTCCACTGTACTATAGGTATTAGAGCTACAGAATCTCTAGTAACCTTTCCGAAACGCATTACCTATTCAATCTCTGAAAAGCCGTCACAAATCCTATATGCTAGCCGCAAAGTTACCCCTACAGTTGGCCAATCAGATAAAGTAGCAACAAAATTGGCCTGAGGCTATAAAGGCAAAATTACATGTTCCCAAATTAAGAGTTGAATGAAAATTCATTTACCATATTTGCTACCTTAATGTAAGGTCATATCCTATGTTGGCTTTTAAGAGGCCAATTGTTCCAGCCAGTGGTTCTCAACCTATTTACTATTGTGGGCCACATATGCAGCTTTCTATGTGTTATATGGACCACATCCACACAAAATCTTGTATAGCCGTGAGGATGTCACATGGGCCACAGCTGTGCGCTGACTGGGCCACAGGTTGAGAACCACTGGTTCCAACAAACATTTTTATATTGGCAACTATACCAGCCACTATGCTACTCAAATGTTATCAGTAATATTTAAACCAGTCTGTTTTCCCAATATGAGAGCGCACAGCCATTTCTCCTATGGAAGTGACTGCAAGCTGGATTCCTTGCAGGTATTCATTAGTTCTAATTTTCTTCCCTGCAGTCTTTAATTAGCCTTCTCTTCAGTGCCATGCATGCTATCCAACAGCAAGTGGATGAGAGATACAGAGATGATTCTAGGCAATGTTGTGGTGTCACACCACTTGCACCAATAAATCGATGGAGTCTCACATGCACCATATCAGAAATGAACAGGTACAACAACCTCAACTTACCTCCAAGAATCCTTCACCAGCTTTTTAAATTTACCTTTCAGAGAAAAGTAATCAACAAGGATTTTTTAAAAATCCTTCCACCTGTGTGCTACTCTCAAAACTTAGTGTCAGCAAGGACCTCAGATAATTAGACAGTGGTTGATATCCTGGGCTGGCTTTATAGTCTACTCTAATTTCTCCAAGGTATCCTCCTTGAAAGTTACACGTCTATATTTCTGAGTTATTTTACCTTCCAGAAGAACAAGGATTCTTTGCTCTAGAACCCTTTTTGATTAACAGCATTAAACAGGAATTGTAACTGGCACACTCATCCAAGAAAGGACACTTTCATAGTGAAATAGATACCAACCTGTTCCCATAGTGCTTCAGCGATTTGATCAATGGCTGTTCCAACTTCTCTGAATTCCCCAGAGTACTTAACATATGCCCAAGTACAAAGGGATATTAGCGCTAGCCCCATGATGAGATTGCACAGGCTAGCGATGGAGTTCATACCAAGGAAGCCAGTCAGTCCTGAGATGATATACATGGCAAACATAACAGCAAATAGAGTGGCAGGGGTACGAGCAGCATAAAAGATGTTTTTGCCATCATTGTGCTTCACAAAGTTTGCATAGATTTCATCGAGCTCCGCTTCAAGCTGCTCCTGGTAGCGCAGACAGAACTCCTCTCCTCCCATTTTTTTCACAGAACAGAACTGTTTGACAGCTGACTCTTTAAAATCCTGGTGCTGTCTCTCTAGGTCTGATGGAGCAATGTAAGGCTTATCTCCACCACAAACCTGTGAGAACAATAACCAGAGGTGAGGGGTCAAGGTACAACAGGAAGAGCTTGTGTTGTTCAACAAACCATTAGTTGCTTGATGTTTGATTCTTAGAGGGCAGTAGTTTAAGCACCACACGCACCTTGCAGCTGACCAAGGTCAGAACACGTCAAAGCTCCAGGTAAGCGGTTAAGACCCTCCTACTTCAGACTGAAGCCTAAGAATCAGAAATGGCCTCAACCATCCGGTAATGTTCAGTCTAACATGACTTTATATTCTCCAGCTTTTTGTTTGTTTGTTTTTTGGTGGCAGGGGGCTCAGTGGCAGTGAGGAAACTGTGGACCTGCTGTAACGTTCATCTTTACAGAATAAGTACACAGGAGCAATTCTCTCCTTTTAGATGAAGTAGAATCTCAGAACCTCGTGGCACTTGTTAAAACAGGCGGGAAAGGGGTAGAGAACTCTAGCCCTCGCCTCAGTCTCTGCTTTGGACCTAGCAGGGTGAAACAACCCACTGATGCCAGCTAGGCCTTATCGATCCCCAGTTTTCACTGTGCTGCAGCTGGACAAAGCTATCAATAGTGTCACATGCTGTAGCTGTGCCCGCAGACTTGGGAAGACAGCGCTGCATCAAGTGACACTGTTCATTTACGGGTGCAAAGCTAATGGCCCAGGAGAGTAAGAAACATTCCCTCCCCCAGTAAAACCAGAGATTCTTCAAAACATGATGGCCCCAGCCTGGGAAAGCTTCCCTTTCTCCCTATGGAAGAATGGATTTTTTTAAAACCCTGCTGGCAGCTGTGACTGCATCTTGTAGATTTAAATATTCCATATCAGAAACTTGATTTCACAGGACTCTAATGGCTCACAGAGTCTGAATATCAATCAGATGTCTGAAGGTGCCATCTCTTCAGTTCTGGACTACAGAATGCAATCAAGTTGTTTGGGGGAGCAATTTAAAGTGATTCACCAAGTTGTGAGATTTTCTGGTCAGTTAGAAGGACACATAAGACACCGCTTGCAAGACTTCAAACTACTCAATTTCCACCCTCAGCGACCCGGCTAACAAGAACAAACCCTAAGATAGAACCAGAGCACCTCTTTGCATCTTAAGTGATCATATGTGGAAAGGTAGCTAGCTTGATGGATCAGCCACTGTGCCATCTCCAGCCAGACTAGGAACCTACTGGGTTTAGCTAGTATAAGCCACTAGGACTGTGCACCCAGTGTCTCATGAGCTTGGTCAAAGCCCCAGCTGTGTCTATCTCTCTGCTTGTGTTGCAGCCCCTCTTGAAGGGGGCAAATGTCCATTGCTGCCATGGTTTCTTTCCAAGAGAGCTTTTAAAGGTACAGAGGAAATGCTATAAAATCACTGAAGTGAAATCAGAGAACGGGACCCACAGCATAGAGAACCTCTCACCAGTCAGTTGAGCAAAAGGAGTTGACTGAGCTAGTTATGATGCAACAAACAAGAACCACAGGTTGGGGAAGCATTTTTAGTCTGCTCAGAACTTCAGCTTTGGAGTATTCTGAACAGCGTCCAGCCCAGGAACACACACCCATAAGCGTGGCTCTCTCAAAGTTGGGATGATTTCAAACACAGCAGATTTAACAGCTCTACACAGAATCAAACACACTGGGCCATATTCTGAGTTCACAAAAACAAATGTCATCATAATTCCTTAGCTCTTGGTAAGTTCAGCAGAGTGTGAAGACAGACCCCCAGGAATACTCCACCTGCCCATCGCATAACATTACCTTTTCATCTGTGCAGACTCCCTGAGGACAAGTAGGTGATTTGAATGATAAAGGCCTCCCTCTACCTGTCTCAGTCTCCTATTCAGTGGGTTTGCTATGAGCAGCTTCACTGAACATCTGGGTGGCGAATCACAGCACTCTGCCTTTACGATTCTGAATTTGAAGGCTCAGTCTTCAGCAAAGCAATGTCTGGTGCCATATTGTGAAGGGCCATGCAGGAAAGATGGGTTTCACTCCTGCTCTCTTGCACCTGGTTAGTGCGAACCAGGCAGACAGGAGAGAGGACAAGTACCTTGTGCCTCAGGGACCTTTTTTGGCAGATGGAGCTAGTCAACGCTGCTCTAAGCTGTCCCATCCAGTCCTCTTGAGGTAAAAAGGTGATCTGGGAGAGACACTTAATGCTCTCAAGGGGAGATTAAGGACAAGAGTTTATACCAGCAACATGTACCTGCCCGTCCATCCTGCCCCCTTCAAGGGAGGCATAAGCCAAACGATCATTCTGAATTGTTTATCCTAGTCCTCTGTCTTTACATGGCTCCTGCTAAAGATCTGTCTGTAGACCACCACCTCTAATCTCATCCCCGACCCTCTCCAACTGGCATCTGCCCCTTACACGCCACTGAACCTGCTCTTGCTGAAGAGCAAGATGACCTTTTCCATGCCAAAGCTCAGAACCAGTACTCTATCCTCATTCCCTTGACCCATCAGCTGCCTTCAGCACCACCAACCACTCTCCTCTTCTTGAAGTCTTGTCCTCCTTTGGCTTCTGTAACTATCCTCCCCTGGTTCTTCTCCTACCTCTCTAATCGTTCCTTCAGTGTGACCTTTTGAGGATCCTCCTCATCCCCCCATCCAGCTGTCTGGGGAGATTCCAGAGGGCTCCAGCCGTCGTCCCCTTCTCTTCTCCCTCTGGCACCTTCTCTCTGGGTGACTCATCCATAAATACAAATTCAACTCTGCTGTTGACTCTCAGATCTCTCTCTCTACTCCAGACCAGTCTTCTGTCCATATTAAAATCTTGGTCTGTTTCTAATATCTCACGGTTGTCTAGCTGTCAGCACAAGCTAGTCACAGCTAAAACAGAACTCCTCGTCTCCTTCCTCACCTTCTCAAACACCATGACCGCCACCATCATCCTTTCGGTCATTCAGGCCCATAATCTGGGCATCACCAGACCACTCTAGGTCCTCACATCCAGGCTGTGTCTAAGTCATGAAGATTCTTTCTGCATAACATCCCTAAGCCAGGGCCTCTCTTATCCATCCACATAGCTAGGACTCTTGTCCAGTCTCAAATCATCTCAATTACTACAACATCCTTCTTTCTGTCTTGACAAATGTAATCTAGCTCCATTTACATCCAGTCAAAATGCTGCTGCAAAGATCATTTTCTAGCCCATTGTTCTGACCATCTCTCCCCTTTTTGCATCCTTCACTGACTCACCCTTCTCTGTCACCTCAAACATAAGCTGCTTGTCTTCACTGTCAAGGCCGTTCATGACCTCTCTCATTCACTATCAACATACTGACTCCCCTTCCATTGGCCCATGATGTCTGCATCCATCAACCACTATTAAATTCTCAAACAAGTCCCTTCATGCTTCCTCACATACACACCAGCAGCTTAACTGCAGTGAGACCACTGCTCATCAAGGTGACCCCTGTGGCCTCATTGTTTTCCTGTCTGTATCCACCTGTTCTTCCTCATCATACTTAGACTGTAAACGCCTTGGACACGGTCTTTCTTCATTACTTACACAGTGCCCGGCGTAATGGGGTTCTGGCCCATGACTTGGGCTCCTAGGAGCTATGGTAATACTGACAATAAAGACTTGATTAAAACTAGTGTTAATCAAGATAAAGACCAAAACAATTATTTCTACTCTGTTCTTAGCGTCAAAAATTTCAGACCCATCTGTCACATCAAGACTTGGTACAGAAAATGTTCAAAGTTATCCAGAAGATGTTTTATAAGGACTTGTTTTGTTTAGCCACACTTATTACATAAGATATATCACTTGGGAAGTTCCTATGAAAATAGGATCTGTAAGAAAACATCTGTTCCTGTTTATTCCTTACCTGAAGTCTAAATCCTCCAATACTGCAATCATTTCCCTGGCCAGTCATGACTTCAGGTGGGAAATAATTCAGCACTTTTATAACAATTCATCTGAAAACCTCAAAGGTCTTCACAAAGTGGGAATACTCCTACTCCGTTTTATTACATAGGGATTACCAGGCTGGATCAGACCCGAGGTCTACCTGGTCCAGAATCCTGTCTCTGACAGAGTCCAGCACGAGACACTTCAGAGGAAGGTGTAAGAACCCTGCAGTGGGTAGATGTGGGGTAATCTGCCCACATTAGGCATCATCCTGATCTCTAATAGAGAAAAGACAGGCTTAAATCCTGAAGCATGAGGTTTAGTATCCCTTCCAAAGGTTATCGTCTAGAATTGTTATAGTTAATGATTGATAATCACACGTACCCAATCTTTTTGGATCACGTTAAGTTCTTAGCCTTGATGACTCTCTCTGGCTGTGAGCTCTACAGTCCAATTACAAATTGTGTGAAAAAGGATTTCTGTTTTGAATTTGCCACCTTTTAGTTTGATTGGATGGCATCCCCTTGGTTCTGGGGTCATGAGACAAAGAACTAAAATTCCTGATCTCCTTCTGGGTACCATTTATTATTTTATAGACTCATTCCCCTCTAGTCTCCTTTCTAAGGCAAACAATCCCAATCTCTTCTCTCCTCATATGACAGTTTTTCCAGGCCCTTGATCACTCCTGTCACCCATCTCCAAGCTCTCCTGATCTGCAATGTTGGAACTCATTAAGAAAGGGATAGAGAATAAGACAGAAAATATCATATCGCCTCTATATAAATCCATGGTATGCCCATATCCTGAATACTGTGTGCAGATGTGGTCACCCCACCTCAAACAAGAAGATGTATTAGAAGTGGAAAAGGTTCAGAAAAGGGCAACAAAAATGCTTAGGGGTATGAAACAGCTTCTGTATGAGGGGAGAGAAATTGGGACTTCTCATCTTGGAAAAGAGACGACTAAGGGGGGACATGATAGAGGTCTATAAAATCATAACTGGTGTGAAGACAGTAAATAAGGAAGTGTTATTTACTCCTTCTCATAACACAAGAACAAGGGGACACCAAATGAAATTAATAGGAGCAGATTTAAAACAAACATAAGGAAGTATTTCTTCACACAATGCACAGTCAACCTGTGGAACTCCTTGCCAGAGGATGTTTTGAAGGCCAAAAGTATAACAGGGTTAAAAAAGAACTAGATAAGTTCATGGAGGATAGGTCCAGCAATGGCTATTAGCCAAGATGGGCAGGGATAGTGTCCCTAACCTGTTTGCCAGAAGCTGGGAATGGGTGACAGGGGATGGATCACTCAATAACTGCCCTGCTCTGTTCATTCCCACTGGGGCACTTGGCATTGGCCACTGTCGGTAGACAGGAGATTGGGCTAGATGGACCACTGGTCTGACCCAGTCTGGCCATTCTTATGTCCTCATGCCAAATCCTTTTGTGGTGTGGTGGCCAGTACTGCACACAGTAGTCAAGAGGTGGTCATGGCACTAATTTACAGTAGCTACAGGGGCAGATGAAATCTTAAGTTGATGCTATTTTCATGGGAACATACTCCACAGTAAGTGAAAGCCCCCCTGATATCTATAACATAGATGTACAATCGTATTTCAGAATTTCCCGTGTGGTGTCAATGGTTCTGTGATAAGTGGCTTTAAACTGTTGCCCAACTTCATGGTCTGATGATCACAGTGGGCCATGCTAGTGTGTTCACTATCAAAGAGCACCTTCACAATGGAGTTTGAAGTAGCATATGGTGAATGAAACTGTTAGCTACACGTAGCTATTTGGAAGAAACATTTTGGATTTTGCAAACACTGAATATTTAAGAACCTTTTAATATTCACATTTTATGGCTAACAGTAGCTATTGCTCTATAGTCTTATAGAAAATGATCAGAAATCAGAGTGTAATAACAAAAACACTGTTTGGGTTGTGGTGATATGTTTTTTAGTGTGAATCCTGCAGTGATGCTACCTCCAAACCCATCTGTTCGTTCTACTAGCTGCTTCATATCTTTTTAATCAGCTGCTACTAATAGAATTCTTAAGTCATGTAGTATGTGGTGTTCCACATGTAGAAAATCCACCTCCTTCCCAGCCCCCTACCTCACCATCAATTTCCTTCTCCTTCCCTCCCTCATGAGTGATCTTGTGACTTTTGTTGCACGTGTGATCTTCATACATGGAGTCCTGATGCTCAGCCAGTTTGTCCATTAGCATGTTAACTGTGTAACCATTTAACACCGCATTGTGCACAACTCTACAACAGAGGCCTTACTACACATACCGTTGCTTTAATTTTGTAATCAACATACCTGCTCCATGCCTTTGTTGTAGGTGTCTTTTGCTCCTGCTACTGCAGCAAGATTGTTGGCTTCAGCTGTTGCCTTGGGAAAATGAAAGCATACAGATATTGATCAAGCACTGTACATGGTTGTATCTGACTTGCCAGTAATATTAGTTATACATTCTGAAGCACCAACACCTTTAACCAGTTTTGTACCATTTCATTTTGAATGTTTACTCGTTAACTTCAGACCCGAAGAAAACCTTTCATGTGAACAAATAAAGGATCTCCTGTAAAATAGACTAAAAAAGCTCACTAGAAGCCAAGATTTCAGCCCTGGCACTCTAGAATAGCTACATAATTATAAATCCATATGCCTGTGCATGATCTTTCTATCATAAGACAGGTATGGAAGAGACTATTTTGATGATTACCAACTGGGCAAGGATATCCAAATTAACATATTAAAAAGTGGTCAGAAAAAAATTCCATTGCTATATAAAAAGCAGTTTCCCCCTCTCCCCTGAGTGTATTATCTCTGTCAGGTCACAGGCCTGTGGTTCTGGGCTCAGAATTTCTAGTAAGCAGTGTCTTTTGGGGTCATGCATGTTTCCATGGCAAAGCCAACCAGTCTAATTAATGTTACAGGCAAGAATGTAGTTCCCCCCCCTTCCCCTCAAAGTCACAGGGGGAAGGAGGAAGGGAAGTGGTGATCCACTGGAGTCCATCCCTTGTCTTTGGATCTGAGGGAGCATTGGAAGTGGCTTTCTGAACCCTTAGACAAGTCTAAGAAGGAGATGGTTCCTTGAAGGGGAGGTACCCAGAACAATTTCAGATTCTAAACCAAAAGAACTCCTCCGGCTTCTTTCATTAAAGGGGCTTTCAGCCATCTATCCCTCAAGACCAAGAGGTAAAGCCAGCCCAAACTAAGCACCTCCTTGTTGCAAACCCCAAACAATGTAAGCATTGTAGACTTGAGCAAGGCGTGACTGGACTGCACAAAGCTCAGCCTAAATCTGATCTCCTCCCTGGATCAGCCATGGAGGGGAATATGTACAGCTGCCTTATCTGAGACAGACTCACAGAGTGAAAATCGCCATGTAATGGTGCAGACATCTAACTGACCAAGTGCTCCTATCTATTAGCACTAGACACTAAGCTCATAAAAACAATACTGGAAACGGAGTCAAAACGTAGACAACATGGCAAGGTTTTGAAGGAGTGGATATGCTAATATACATCAGAACCCCAGTGGCTACCACTTCAGGTGATTCTGAACCCACACAAGCCCCCAAAGTGGGTAACTGCCTCGGCCCTTCTTGAAGAAACGTAGCTCCATGGGTGCTAACACTTCATTCATAATCTTCAGTCTCTTGAAGAAATACATCCCTTAAATGATTGCAAAGAATTTAATTTTTGTTTCTTCACTCTGCTTATATTTAAAGGATAAGGAAATACCTGGAGCATTGATTTAGGATGAGGTAGCGCCTCTCCCTGATAGATTTTAATGTAAGCCTGAAAAACAAAACAATTAAATTTTGTTTTATTGATTCTTTTTTGACCTGAGCATTTATGATGGGAAGATAGCCAGGGTCCAAATCAGTCCTTCAGGTTAATCCTAAATATTCAATTAGGCAAATCTCTACGTGTAGGAGTAAAATCATCTACAACTGACATTTACACGTATCCCAATGCTTTAATCGCTTTACATTGCAAACCCCTTACAATGAATGCTGTCCCTACTAATCTCCATACGGAGCGACTCAAAGCAATACTGTAGCAACACACAGCAATTAATCTGTGCTTTGACCAAGATTAGAGCTCTATGTCTATCATGGTACTAAAAATGCTTTCTACTTGCTTCATTTGAAAGTTCCTCTCACTGACACGTTTACAATTTACACACACACACACACACACACACACACACACACACACACACACACACACTCCCACCCCCCAAGTGAGCCAGGGATGAATCTTGGGATTTTATTTTATTAAAAGTAAGTCTGTTTAGAGACCCATACCAGCCCTTTTCAGAGCCCAACATCTCCATTACCTGTTCAGGTGGGTTTGTACATCACCAGGGCTGAGGCCTACTACATAGAAGAGGGTTTTGAAGAGAAGAGGCTACTACTGTTTCAAGGAGTGGCAGCCTGGAGCCCATCAGGGAAGAGTGAGCACCTATGCCCCCCATATACCCCAAATGTACGTGAGGGGAGTCTTTGGGGGGCTGGGGAGAACCCCTCTCCTCAAAGCTGGGGGGAGGAAGATAACCCCCCGCCCCACATACACACACACACACACCCTCCCCAGAATCTGGAGCAGCAGAAAGTTACATCCCATCCCCAGACAGTGAACAAGTTGGGGGTAGAGGAACACTTATGTCCCCATCCCTGAAGGAATAAGAGATAATCTGGAGGAAGGTGAAGAAACTACCCCCCCGGGACATGGGAGGGACTGTTGGGGTGGCAGGATGTGCTGGGGAAGCTAAGTAGGCTGATTACAATCAAGCTAGTCCTCAGCTTCCCACCCCTACCCAAGAGCTTCAGTTGTCCTTTGTCTGTGGCTAGGAAGAAAGGAAGAGGACAACGTACTGTGTCCAATCTGCACACTCCTCAGAGGTAGGCGGGGAGCAATGCCCTGTATGCAGTGAGCTGGGGAAGGAATTTAGGCCTTCTGGGTCAGATTAATGGGAAATTGGGGCTCTGGTCAGCAGCAGGGAGTTCACTGCTTTGGGCCAGTTGCACTAGCTAGCACACTGAACTCTTCTGTTCCTCCTGTACCCCTCTCCCTCAGTTATCCATCTCTTGGAGTTGGGGACGGAGAGAGAGGGGATTTCTTCTTCCCCTGCTGTTAGTCCTAGTCCCTGATGCTGCTGTACAAACCTCTATGTTGGGGGTGGGACTTCCACTTTCAGAACGTAAGTCAAGGAACAGGGCCCCCAAGCACCCAGAGTTCTATATTATGAGACATGTAAGTGGCCATTCTGCATGGAACTCTTCTGAATAACAGCCAACATGAACTAAACCAGGAGAACAGCAAAGAAAAGCTCTCGACTTTACTATTTCCTGACTTGAGGCTGCCCTCCTAATCTTAGTTCTGCTCCCTAGTGCCTATATGTTGTGAGTCTTTATTTGCATGATCACATATTAGTCTTCTCACAGCACCCCAATGTCATTCATTGCACAGGTTGGACAGTGCAATGTGAATCAGGCAGCTGTTCTTAAACATTTATATATTTTATCCTCACTTTTCAGGTATGGTCCCTTCCAAATTCACTAAACATCCAATCCCTGAATTAAGTGAGGCAGATGTCCTATGGAGAAAAAAATGTGCATGCAATCATGTAATTAAAGGCTGTCCCACTACACTGGCTCAACTGGGCCAGAGTTCTGGTTGTCAGCGCTGCCTTAACTTTGGTATTTCCTGACTCAAGTGCTTCACTTTGAAACCATCACATTCTTTAAATGTAGATTTTGATCTGGAATTTCCAAGAGGATTTTGTTTTAAAAAGAAGTTTGACCATGAAGAACTATTTGCTAGGTAGCAATCAAACATTGCTGGGTGTGCAGAACAGAAAGGAAGGGTTGCTGCAGAGCCCCTGCCTCAAGCCCTATATGCTCTCACAGATCCTACTTTGCACACCCCCTCATATTACAAATGAAGTTATTCAGAATTTACTCACACATGCACAAGTGGAACCAACACAACATTGTGAGGTTAGGAAAACAACCCTTTTCTTCTCTGACAACAGCAGTGTGCCTGCATGATACAAGTTTTTAAACCCTTGCAATTCTCCCTGGGTCACAATAGATTTTTCACCAGAGCACCAAAAGGCACACTGGAAACTTAGGAACTACACACTGCTTATTCTCAAGTTTCTGCTGTAACCCCTGAGACACCACAGGCCTTCAAAGGTGGCAGAAGTGTTTTGTTTTGGTTAAACAGCAGCAAGTGTGCGCTCCCTACACAAGCCATTAAAAACTGCTATGCCATCTTTATTCTAATGTTTCAAAGCAGAGTTCTCTCAGGCTGAGAGAGAACATGGACAATTTCAACCCAAAAATTTGACTAAGTTATGAGCTTAGGAAAACAGCTCTTCAAATGGACGTGCTTAGACACGTGTAATTAGGCACGTGTCTAATTACACACAATACCTATATTTAAAGTTATATCAGGACCAAGATTGGCATTTTGCTCTAAGTTGTCTCACTCAAACTCAGTTTAAGGATACTAGAAGTGATCATCTCTATCAAGAAAAATATTTAAGATTTGCGTTTTGGTCCTACCCCTATCTAAAGGCACAGCCAAAAAAGCTCACTTAGGGTATACCCTATGGGCCTCAGTAGACCCAAGTTACGCAACTCCAGCTATGTGAACAACATAGCCAGTGTGGACAAGGCTTAGGTCAAACTTTTGTGAACAGGAGAAACTCTCCCGTCGACTTACCTTATGCTTCTTGTTCTGGTGGACTATCTGAGTCAATAGGTGAGTGATCGGCGATCGATTTAGCGGGTCTTCATTAGATTAGCTAAATCGACCCCCAGTGGATTGATCGCCCTTAGAGCTGGTCTGGTGTAAAGCCATGCATACCAGTTTCAGTCGAAGTGCTGAAATTAAATTCACAACTACCTAAAGCTCATCAGTGAGTGGCAACCTAGATACTATCATCTCTTCTTTGGGAACGCATTCTAAAATTAGGATAATTTTTGTAAGGCATGAAAAAAATAATTAGTACAAGTGTTTGCCTACCTTAAAATATTCTACTAGATCTCTACAAGTCACCTTGGCTCCACTGATCTCTTTCTCTACCAAGTTTTCAGGAGCAAGTAGTAATGGAACCAGATCCCGCAGCTCTCTCTTGAAATCATCATCAATGTCTGGTGGAAATTGAATCAGTCAGAGAAAAAGGTGGTACATCTCAATTTCAAGTAATAATGAATTTCTTCTCTAGAAAAATACACTGACAACAAATCCCTTTAAAAAAACAATGCTTATACTAATTTACTTATCCAGAAGAAATATTTAGGGCTTAAAGAAATTTTACAATAGTTTCCAATTGCCAGAGTAGGATTTTTTCCTTCATCTATATAGTACTGGAGTAACTAGAAAAAATTATTTGAAGACCATTCACAGTATAACTTCTCAGGTCTCTGCTCCTAGCAAACAATCGGTGGGAACTCCCCAAGACACAATATTTTTCTACACCACCCTTTGGCACATTAGCAGCTCCTCACCCACCAAAATGTGAGTGGAATTCCTGGGATTCTGCTTATAAATCCTTTGATTTTAGACACTGCAGAATCCCACACCTGGCCATCTTGGATAATGTTAAATCTGCAAGATTACAGCCAACAGCTACCCCAAAACTTAAAAAGCAACACACAACCAGGAAAAAAAAAAAATCACTTAATTCCTCCATATGTTTAACAACCCAAAAAGAGAATATGCCAATGCACACTTCTAAGTTTTACCTTTTAACCCCAAACTCTTCAATAAAACCTAGATTTAAGGCAAATTCTGTGCTACAACAAAACAATGTTAGTGGTATATATCCAAAGCAATTAACACAATGGAATGTTTCCTACCATTCAACCGCCCATCAAAATTTGGATTAGTCGCAACTTTAAGACCAGGGTGGGGCAACAGGAAACAGCCAAGGTTGCTGAAACACGAGCGAATATGCTTCCTTACGTTCTGTAGCTCTTCATGCTGGTTGTGCTTTACCTGAACAAAGCAAAGTAAGAATTCTAAATGGCTCTGTGGAGCTGACCACGAGATTTATAATTGAGTTTAATGGCAGAAAGTTTATGAATAGATTTAACACAGCCAAGTCTTTTTCTGAACTTCTATAAAAATGTAGATCGTACAAAGGCAATCACTTGATGTCATATATTTAAACATCACTTCTATTACGAGAAAATAGCAAGCAGAAAATATTTAGCCAATCATGTGTAGCTATCTCAAAAACAGAACAGCATCTGAACTAAGGAGCCAGTGTGAATTCTGTAAGTCGTAACTTACCTGCAATCGCTTTTCTAGAAATTTTTTTCCTCCTTCCAAGCCATACGAGTGTTCATAAGGATAGCTCCAATCTCTAATTAAGAACATTAGTGTCTACACAGAAGAGCACAATAATAATGAATAGTTAATTTAATATTCCTTATGGCAGCAGAAAATGACAGAATCAAGAACCCTACATTTGCTGCTGGTAATTCAACAAACTATAGCCCCGAACCTGATTAAGCTGAACACAAGACACTTGTTATTCCTCTGTGTTGCGAGTAAGTACAGCTGAAGGAGCACCTTCAAGCTAGCATGTACTTGTGACCTTTGATAGCGAAAAGGACACTCTCAACCTGTTACTCTAGTTTTTCTGTCTCTTGCCAGCCCAGATATAGGAGTGTGATCCCCTTCCATCGACTGGAGACATGAAACAGATCTTATGACATCACTCCCCTATCAAGAGGGGAGCTAGCTCGATGGCACTAGCTATGTACACCTACAGTAACTTGCTTATTGAGTTCCTAAGTAAAAGCCAGGACCTGGTAGAAGAACCACACAGGGAACAAAAAGGATTTGGGAGACACCAAATTAACAGGCAGAGAGAAACTGCAAGGGAATCCTGAGATCAGGATGTTCAGTCCCTTGGTGTAAGGCTGCCTGGACTGAGCAAATATGAAGTGCATGTTCCCACAGCACCAGAGCCAGAACAGCCATTCATTCTACAATTTGCTATTAAAAGAGCCACTGTGCTTAAACCCTGGCTTTGTGTCTCATCAAAAGTCACTGCTCCAGAATAAGGCACAAAACAGGATTGCCAGACAATATAATATTGTTGACAACACAGTCCGTTTAGACTTTTAAAATATAGCATGAACTATCTGAGGGCACCTACAGAGGAAGAAGGAACTTGAGAACACATGTGAGAGTCCTAAACTGCTTTCCAGAGGACTTCAACATTGGTGACTAGTGCACAACCCTAAGAGCAGGGATCTATATTGCCAATACTCCAAGGAGAGTAAGACCATTTGAAGGATTTAGTGAAAACTGTTTTGGAAATAGAGTTAAACATAAAAACCCATCACAACCTTAGGAAGGCTGAAAAGCTATAAAAAAATTAAAAATACTTCATATCTTAAACTCCTTGTCAGATTTCCTTCAGCCTTTCCAGAAAGATTCTATGCTAGAAATTTCATGTAAGTGAACTTAGGCATCGGGGAGATTACCATGGTTTGATTTTTCACAAACATCTCACCCAGACCTATACAAAGAGATGACTAGTTTCAGCCCAGCTAATTTCTCTCCATAATGTAAGTTAACTAATTTCCTACTCATATGAACAGGTGTTGAAAAACTAGGTCAGCGATTCTCAAACTGTGGGTCGGGACCCCAAAGTGGATCATAACCCTGTTTTAATGGGGTCGCCAGGGCCAGCTTAGACTTGCTGGGGCTTGGGGCCAAAGCTGAAGCCTGAGCTCCACTGCCTGGGGCTGATGCCCTTGGCCTTCAGCTTTGACCCCTCCTGCCCAAAGCAGTGGGGCTCGGGCTTTGGCCTGCACACCCAGAGTGGCAGGGCTCGAGCAGGCTCAGGATTCAGTCCCCGCTCCTGGGGTTGTGTAGTAAGTTTTGTTGTCAGAAGCAGGTTGCAGTGCATTGAAGTTTGAGAACCTCTGCACTAGGTAATTATGTAGAAAGGTTGGAGTTTAGGGTATGCATTACCTGAAATGGCTTTTGGTAAATTTCTTCCATAGCAAGTCTTCCATACTCTGTAAACAACTATTAAATGAAACTATTAAGAATAATGCCATATACAGATTACAAAAATAACTTGTGTTGCCAAATGCTTCCTCTTATCATTGGGAAAATTAATGACTTACAATTTTTAACTGAATATTAAGAACAGCCCTGAAGTTAACCCTCGGCACCTGGAGGGCGAGAATACCAATGCTCAACAAAGTGCATTAAGAGAGGAGTATCCTTTCCCTGGCCTCTCAAGGAAGTCTGCAAGTCATACTGGCACAATACACTCCTCTTCATGAACATTTCCCCTCCACCTTCCTATAGTTCTCTTAGTCCCTACTATGGTCTCCGAAAAGCCCCCCACCCCACCCCACCCGGTTTCCAGCTTTATTATCCAGATCACCTGGTCTCGCACAGCTGCTACCTTCCCACCCTATGGTTTCCTAAGCCAAAGGAGTACCCCTGCCCAACCTTTCCATCCAGGCCTCCTTGGGCAGTCATTTGACATAGCATGCTCCCAACTCCCCCAAGGAGTGCCCCTCCAAAACGCCACACACTGATTTGGGTTTCTACAAAACACTGCTCGTCAGAGGCTTTAGGTGCCTGACATCTCTTACAAATAAAAGCCAATTTAGAATTGCAATAGCTTCCCCAAATCAGAAAGAACGGACTAACCCTCACTCCAGCCAATGATCCCTACCCACCAGACCCTTCCAAGCCCTCAACTCCTCCCTCCCTTCTCAAAAGCATGGGAAACAGATGCAGCAAGCCCTGAAGATCACCACATTTCTATTTTAGCTTGGGGAAAGGGGAAAAGAAAAGGATCCAGTTTGCACACTTCATCATCACAGCTGGGCAGAGATATGGTCTCTCAGAATCACAGGACATGAATGGACCTCGAGAGGTCTTCTAGTCCAGTCCTCTGCACTCAAGGCAGGACTAAGTATCATCTAACTCATCCCTGATAGGTGTTTGCCGAACCTGCTCTTAAAAATTTCCAATGACAGAGATACCTCAACCTCCAGAGTCAACACACAGGCAGCTAAAGCAGATTCTTGAACACTGGTATTACATCCCAGCAAGAAACTCCTCAATAAACAAGCCACTGCCTTTTGCACAAGCTTCAGTGACAGAATTGATATAAAGCATAGCCCTGGGTAGTGCAGTAGTCTAAATGAGACAACAAAGTCTTAGATTGCAGTAGCAACGTGTGCACTCAAGACAATGACTGCAGTCTCCTGGACAGGTGCAGATGGAAGAGAACCATCCTACTCACTGCTGCTACGTGATCCACCCGCAGCAACAAGGTATTAGACCTCAAACTCTAGTAACAAATAGCACACACCCTTATCAGAGGGGTAGCCGTGTTAGTCTGGATCTGTAAAAGCAGCAAAGAGTCCTGTGGCACCTTATAGACTAACAGATGAAGTGGGTATTCACCCACGAAAGCTCATGCTCCAAAATGTCTGTTAGTCTATAAGGTGTCACAGGACTCTTTGCTGCTTTCACACACCCTTAATTTCATCTTCTCTTCTGGCTGCTTCCACCATCCTACCAACATCACCCATCTTATATGGCTTGAGCTTTCAGCCAGCTTGGTTCAGTGCAAGTAAGGGACAGCTGGATATTATAAATACAGGGAAGATACACAGTAGCCTTACGGCTCCTTACTAGACCTTCTAGTGGACCCATGTACACGTGGGAGGAGTAGGGAAAAGAAATGGCACCCTGTGGAACCCAATGCAAGAGCACTTTTGGCACAGAAGAGCAGTTATACAAAACTAGCCTCTGGAGCCTCTCAAAGACAGAAATGAAACCACATTTGGGAGGTCCCAGTCTACTTCCATTGATCATAAGGTGGCGTTGATTTGGCTGTAAACGCTAGCAGTATCTAACAAACATGGATACCCGGGGCCTATTCCGGCCACCACGTCACTCTGGAAAGGGATAGGGCCCATGAAGTGGACATCAGAGGGACAAAGCTGATGCTGCCAAGTACCCAAACGAGGACTTAGGACAAGCCACAGATTCCATTTCCCCAATACAAGCATCTTCCCACCCTCACCTCAAGTCCACAGGATAGAAGAGCTGTGGGAGGAGACACTGCTCATACCCTATCAACCCCAAACTACTTCCTGCAACCTGTGATTGCATGGGTCTCCTATCTCCCTTTTCCAACTTCACTCACCAGGCAGTTTCCCCTCCCCAATCATGAATCTCACCCTCAACTATTAGAGAAAGTTCCCACCCCACTCAAGTCAACCCCAAGGTTGACAACTGGAATCCAAAGTACCAAGACCACCTGGGAAATCAGAGTTTCCCTTTAATCTCTAAGAAACTGCCCAGTTCTTTTGCTCAGCTTGCACTCTGAAAGTTCAAACAGTAAGAGGCACTTATGTATTAGCTGTGAAATGCATTTGAAAAATGTCTAATTATAAGTTGGCTCCTACTGTTGGCAGCTGTCACCTTTTGCGAAGCTGAATGTGTCGGGGAGCCTGGTATCAGGTGACGTGTTAACCGGTTTCAAGCTGTGGCAGAGGCCATGGTCTGAGCAGCTGGAGATGGGAGACAGAGGTTTGGCTAACACAAAAGCCAGTCTCTCCGGGACTTCAAATTTATTTGAAAGAGACCAGGCTCATGTTCCATGCACAAAACCAAAACCCAGCAACCTCTGGCCACTCTTGCCTCACGTGACTTAGAAAGAAGAAAACGCAGGTTACAAACAGGATAATGTTTCCATCTCTTGGACACCTTCTTGTCTTTCTGCAGTCTTGCCCATACTAAAAAGGTGTGCTGCTTTAACTAGATTAGTGTAGTTAGAGCAATACAACCTCCCATAATATGAATACACTTATATTGGTGTAAATGCAGTTATACTATTATAACTGCATCCACACTAAGGCTTGTACTAGCAGAACTATTTCAGTAAAACAAACCAATCACACAATTACACCAGTACAAATTTCAAGTGCAAGCTAGCCCGAAAGTGCCGAAATTTAATCAGACACAGCTGTGTCTAATGGTGTCCAAAATTGGCAGTGCCTCTCTGAGCCAATTCTGACTCCTGCTGGAATTTAACTAAAATAAATAAAATCAATCAGTCCCCTATTGTTTGGTTTGGCAGACCCTCTGCTTAGCAGCATCGCTGGGCAGATGAGCCTCTTAGCCAGGGTGCTCCCTCCCAGTGAGATAGAAATACTTTCACACCCCATCATGCTAACTGCCTTTGCTTTACCAGTACCTTAATTGTTTTTAAAAACATTGTGCTTACAACCAGTTGAAAAAAAATAAATCTAACCTGATCCAAAAGTGGTTTACAATCCCTTAAATAGGGTTCCTAAAGTTTCAAACTGCAAAATCAAGCAAAATAGGGAACAGAAAAATTCTAAGAGGACAGCACTTCAATAAAAACCATATTAAGTAAACCCAGTTTATATTTACCTGCAAATGTTGGAGATCATCTTCTTGAATGTTCTGGGACAAGTTGTAAACCTGTAAGAGATATTGCAGTTCAAAGACTTTTAGCGGGAGAAATGTTTATTCTTTATGTTTCCGTAACATAGATTTAGTCTATAGGGGCGAACTTGAGTATTCACACCAGCTCTGCTGAGGTCTAAAAAACCAATGGTCACTATTTAGGCAAAGTGGTATCACATACTGCATTTTCAAATGCACCACCTGGGCATACCAACTACTTTGGACCTAACTGCTGTTCGGAGTGATTAGTTTCCAAATCCTAGCTAGTAAGAGTTCTTTCAAGAGCGAATGAGATGTAAAAATATTTTTTTAATTTGCTGAACACTCCTCCCTAGTTTAGTAAGAGGGGCACACATTTAGCATTAACAGCTTGAAATTCACCTCACCTTCCTCTCTATCCCCAACTCAGATTACTTGGGGCAGGGATAGGTGATGCCCCAGCACATGCTATTGTGGAATGATGCATCAGACAGAACCCCACTGGTGGTGACCCACAGAGTTGGATAGTTCTCTTCTATATATTGCCTGATTTTGCAAGGTTCTGTTCCTTTGCTTTTAAATATCCCAAATGACATAGAACTTCACCAACATGGCCAATAAATCATTACCTCTCCTGAGGCCCCAGGATTGATGAGACAGTGCCAATACCGAATGCTGAGGCATAACTCAAAGCAGAGTTAGTGATCTATGGCTAGATTTGAAGTCATACAAGCCCAGGGTCAGGAGAAAAGGATAAGAATGTACTAAATGCCTGATATTGTGGAAGGTCAGCATAGTATTTCAAGGTTGTTAGAATACTCGGAAATTTCTCTTTAATCAAAAATGTGAAATCCACAAAACAATCTTCTGAAAGTTTGTGGTATACTATTGTTATTTGTAACAAGCAAGATTACTTTCAACAGAAAGGGAAAAGTATCATTCCCGCCCCCAAAAAAGTTTACTTAGTGAAACCGACTATGCATTTGATACTTTGTGCACAGATTCCTGTTTGTCTGGGTCTTTTGGACAGCAACAATGAAGGGAAATGCCAGTTAAAAACAGACAAGACTGTAAAGGCATACAAGGTGACAGGGGGACTCCAGGGCAAACATAGTATCATTTTTTAAAAGTGGACTAGATTTCAGGTTGACAGTGTCCCTTTAAACATAGCTACAAGAACTCATTTTTTCTATTCTTAAATGTTAAAAGTAGGTAATAAAAATGATAGTGTGTTTTTTCCCCTCATGACTGTTAAAATTTAATCGATAGATTTAGAAGATACCTTTGAAGGGTATTGTCATCTCCCGAGAGGGGGGATTCTCTATATGTATGTATTTCTTACAGAGGCCTACATTTTCAGGAGTTACAAATGAACGAAAGTCCAATTTTATACTACTTAAAAAACTCGGTCATTTTTGAAAATTTAGAACAGACTCAAAATAGTATTCGAGATATACTGCAAGAAGTTTGTCAAAAATTGTACTGTAGCAGCAATAGTGCATTTAAGAGGTTATTGGGCTGGGTCAGCCCCCCCTTTGTAAAAGATGGGCTATTTAGCAATTTTTGCTATGCACCTTTGTGGAGGTGTCACTATTATATAT
Organism: Gopherus flavomarginatus; assembly: GCF_025201925.1. Taxonomy (NCBI): domain Eukaryota; kingdom Metazoa; phylum Chordata; order Testudines; family Testudinidae; genus Gopherus; species Gopherus flavomarginatus. The sequence continues at coordinate 1,166,042 of NC_066620.1, read as the reverse complement.
ATTTTTAATCAATTTGGGATTCCCCAGTAGAATCTGCAGCGCAACAGAACTAGGGACCTGTAACGGTGGTAGTGCTTGGGTAATCTCAGATCCAAAGAGAGATTCAGCTGCAAACGAGCTCTAAATGAGCTGTGGTAATTTAAAAGGTCTGCCTATCCTTTTTCAAAATGTGACTAGAGATATATTTTTAAGATGTCTTCTAAGCCAAAGAGGTTTAAAAGCTGCCATTTATCAGCACAGCTATTCTCACCTGGACAGAACTCGTCATGGTGCTCAGAGCAAATACCGTCGCACAGTCTTTGATAGTGGATTGGCTATCAAAGGCACCTTGGGTATCCATAAGTAGTACAGCCACCTAAAGATTTTTAAAAAGCAGCAATAATTAACCAAGATGTTATGGTTTCACCTCTAGGCTGCTGGGTCAGATCCAGCCCAGGCAGTGGAATTTGTTGCCCCTCTGATGACTCATTAAAACTGAGCTGACAATCTTACTTCAGCTCCCAGTGGACAGGTGTCCACAACTCAAACCACTACCAAAAAGAGTGACACTCTCACTGGCATTCTGCAGATGGAAGAATGGATGGAATACACAGACGCAGAGTTAGCCTCTCCCCCTGAAGTCTCCTCAGCCATGACCAGTGAGGCACTCTTACAGGGCACCGTAGCAAAGCTGACTCTTACAGCTGACTGTGACACATCAGAGGACTTCAGTTTCCGGGGCCAGCAATCCAGCACCTTTCATGAACACTAGGTGTGTGATAAAGCTTACATCCAGAAGATATGAAGCAGTTGAACATTTTCTGAAGGAAAACTAGCTGTTTCCTACTGAGTAAGTTGACAATTAAGTGATGGAACAGTGAAGTAGTCCTGACTCCATGACACTTCTACTGTCTGATCCCCTAGATCTGTGAAATAGATTCAGATTTCCTTTTCTTTCCATTATAAAAAGAAAAAAAAAGAACAAATGGGTAACATTACGCAAACTGCTAGAGACAAGATCCCACACTTCGACCATTCTGCAATCACATAATCAGTCAGCTAGCCCTGACTTAAAAATCATGGAAGTTACAGAGGCAACTCTATACAACTCAGGATGCAAGGTTCTTTCCAACATTCACTAAGGCCACCATCTACTTAAAACTTGTAACATTATCCAGCCAATGATGCTGCCAACTTTCCCTTTGGGCTCTAGCAACGCCATGCCTATGAAAAATATCAGTCAAGAGCTCTGGGAGACAGGCTTATGAGGATTTAATCCTTGTTTTCAGCAGTCACTGCATATTTCACTACACAATGCAACTTGTGAACCCTTTGCTTTGCTGTGAAGAGGTTATACATAAAACTTAGATCTCAAGAACCACCTCACATCCAGAACCGTACAGAGAAGGATCAATAACTTCCACGTACACTTAAAGCCTGGCCTCCAGGTATTTTGTGGCCATGTGTACGTTCCACTGGAGCTTAAATGCAGACTACGACAGCATCTCATATTTGCAGAATTCACTAGCTTTTTCTGCAGACTACTTCCCTCGCCAAAGCATTTGGCTATACAGTACTGTCAATAGCAGTCACTTCTAGAAAGCCTTCCACTATAGCCACAAAGTATCTGAACAGCAACACGGCAGCAAATATATATTTTAAGAGGATTTGATTCTGACAAAAGGCTTTGGAGCAAGGGTAAAATTTCTCCCTCTCTTCCCCTCCTGTATCCCACTCCATCTCGTAAATATATAGAAATTTTATTCTTAGAAACTATTAGCATTAATACAAAGAGAGGGTGACTGGAGTAACTGACCACTTAAAAAACAAATATTATAACCAAATTCATGAAGGCAACAAAAGCTTAAGAGGTTATAAAGAAGAATGAGTCCATTTAGCATAGAAATATTTACCTTTGTCCCATCAGACTTGTCTATTATGAACACTTCGCTCCAAATCTGAATGCCAGTTGTTTCTCTTTCACATCCACCTCTCCATGTAAATCCAGTCAATGGCTCATTGTTCCCACCTATCCAACATGAGGAATTCTGTTAAGAGAAAGGCACAAACTTACTCAACAGCAAGAGGATCACTTGTAGGATGGTATTTTAGCACACTTCCATATACTTCTCTGGTTTCTTAGAACAGGCTTTCAAGTATAATAGGGCTTTAGGTCAGTACTATCTGAGGCAAGAGTGTCACCAATGCCTCTTTTGGCAGCAGATGTGTATTCCTTCAGAGCCTTCACCCAAATAGTGACCAGTCTTACTTGTGAGATCTGACTCTCACACTAACATGGTAAAGTAGGTGCAGACCATTTCACAAATGTAGTGTGTGCCAAATGTCTAGAACTGGATATATCTTCAGGGTTTGCCATGACAGATCAAACCATCTTGCTACTCCAGTATACTGCATCCAACCATCTGTTTTTCAGAGGAACGTAAACACCATCTCCCACCCATTTAATTAGTTGTACAAGGGTGTATAGGAGGGATCATAGTTTTCCAACCCTTTTTAAATTCCAGATACAGTTTTGGTCTGACCACTACAGAACAAACAAGACAAACGGGTAGAAAGCCTCCATATTAGATCTAAACACAGGAAAAGACCCAAACCAAACCCACATAGTTTTACTTACATGGCGCTATTGGCCATAGCGATTAATACAGGATAATGAAGTCATGGGTATGGACAAGCTTACACTCTAAATTTACAAGAGGGTTATTTCACCTAACTCTTAGTAAGGCTGTAAACTGTGACAATATCTTGCTCTCCTCCCCAAAATGCTGATCAATCAGCACATCAGCCATTATTTTAAAGCAACAAATAGTTTTGACAGCAGCAATTTGAAGTGGCCTAGGATTGAGTGTCAAGATTTAGATGAAATCTGGTTCCCGTGAAGTCAATGTCAAAATACCTCATCAACTTTCATAGGGTCAGCATTTCACCCTTAGATTACTTTTTTAAAAGGCAACAATTTACCCTGGTTCTCACTACCAAGGATTGATGAGCGAACAGCAGAAGGCCTTTGAGGCCCCCAGCATGGCAGTTAATTTTGTATTACATATTGTGTCTACTATCCATGGGAGATGGCTTTCAAGGTCACTGTTCAGTGAGCAGATAGATACCTGAATACATGTGCACTGGTGTTAGTTTATACAAGTGCTGATATGTAGATTATAAGTTTGTTTTCTGTAACTGAAAAATCTAGAACACATTTAATTGCTCTTAACTGCAGTTGAAATTTTGCCACTCTTCCCCTTACTTAATTCAATCTGAATTAAGTGAAGCCATTTATCTTCTTTTTAAAGGCCAGAGTAGAAACAGCAAACCGGCAAGAATTACAAGTATTATGCAATCATGGTTTTTTAAAGTCTGAAATATTGTTCTGATCCCTGGTCATTCTATACAAAATGTTTTGCCATGAATTAAAAGGCCAAGAGATTAGACAGTCCATCTGATCCAAAGCTATAGCTAAGCCATACTTCCTGCTATTTTAGCAGAAGGAATTAGTATAGCAACATGCTTCTACCAAACAGATATTTGCTAGTTCAAATTGCCAATGCTGGTATTCATTTTGGAAGGATGCCCTAAAACAGTGCCTATATGTAGATAGTATGTGAGCAACAATCACTCAACATTTAATGCAAATTTTACTTTTTCCTGGAATAGCACTGCTTTGCAAAGTCAAAGGAAAAGTCATATAGCATGCTGGCCCACATCTGCACTACCACATCCTCAATGTCTCTCTTGCAACTCCTAGCAGAGTAAAAGCTGCTGGAGTCCCCTCCGCTGTGGGGAGAGGATCTTCATTCCCCTTCCCAAGTGAAAAGGGGTTAACAGCCTCTGCGCTGGGGTATTTCCCCAACTTCACGCACAAGGGCTGGGGATTTTGACTTCCTTTCTCCTCGGGCCAGGCAAGAGGTGAGTGAAATTAACAGGACCGTCAGTTTTACTGCTGTATTTCGATAACTTTGGGCATCAGCAGCATTGTCAAGACTCATGAGTTTCATACTGTTGTTCACAAGAGCTGTAAGCAGCAGCGGCAGTATTGGGACTATTTATTCACTGAGAAGGTTCAGAACCCCATCTGACACTAAAAGATTTATGTTTGCAGAGTCCCCATCCCACCACCCTCACAGTAGCCAAGATGTCACATCACTTCATCAGAGACCTACTGGCCAGTAGGTTCTGTGTATTTATTTTAAAGGAGCATTGGGCAGGGTCCAAAATCCAATCCAAGGACCACACCGTCACTACGCCGCCCGCCATGCAGCAACTCCAGCCTCTGTGGAAAGTCAGGACTGGAAGACAGCAGATGGAGAGGACTCAGAGGAACACTGGACTGGACCCCTCCTGCACCTCCATCCCCCAGGTAGAATTCACGGCCTGAGCCAGACACCCACCACAGACACCCTGTGTGCCTTGCTGGCACTTGGAGTCACCCCACTCTGTGGCCAAGTCCTCCAGCCTAAAAACACCCATAGTCACTGCGTTTTTTGCCTGACAGCACCAGCATTTGTCCAGCTGAGCCTGGGGCCGTGGCCAGGCCATCGACATGGGAGGGTGGCATGGCCCTTGGCAAGTTGGCATGGCAGGCAGCCTTCCAGGGGGCAGAGTGGCACCCTCCGATCATCTGGTTTGGCAAAGTGTGTGTGTGTGTGGGCGGGAGAATGGGGTATATTGGGGGAGGCAGGGAGACTATATCCTCAATGCTTACAGTTGGCTCTCAAAGGAAGGGGATGGTTTGGGCTTGTTTTATGATCCACCTGGGCTTGTGGTTTAGAAAAATTTAGCAATGCTTGAGTCTAAGGACAGCTGTCTGATAGGAAAAACACTCCAAGCAGCAACTGGCAGAGAACTTGATTTCTCACTTGGGTGTAGTCCCTCATCTTCACCTAGTCCTCTGACTAACAGGTATCTGGTAAGATTTTTCAAGCCCCTTGTATGAAGGGGGTGAGTGAGTGGCGGAGCAAGTGCTAGATACAATCTTAAAAGGAGGAGACCTGCCAGTCAATAGAAGTAAAATGCTATCAGACAGATCTTTGGACATGGTTTGATAGGCATTCGAGGTTATAGTCACTCAGTCCACCTCCTCCACACATCTGTCTTCTTCCATGCCGCACCTTATACATAGAGTATTCGTCACAAAAACTCACCTAGAAGCCACTACCGTCTCAAATCCTTCCTCCATGCCAATTTCTGCTGTGACACCAACAAGAAGTTAACCTAGCCACTGTAGGAAGCCAAGATACTTACAAAGAACATCTGAACACACTTCAGAACTGAAGACCAGTATTACTAGTGCATCACACACATCATAGCATCTGTCAGCTGTGCTCGCCACACCCAGCTGGGGCTCCAGGCATTCTCCATTCCTCCCCATAAGCTCCCAGTGGGCCACCCCACTTCTATCTCAGGACCTGAAATGGTGTGTACCCCTTTTCCTTATTCCTCCCTCACATGGCAGAGGTTTGTGTGCACCCCTATTCCTCCCATATCAGGATACCCTATTCCCTTCCCCTACATCCACTGCCATTATTCTTTCTGTCTGGGAGAGAAGTGATTCAGGGTGCTCACAGCAGAGATGAGATAGAGGCATTGTTATGCTGCAAGGAATTAACAGGCATCAACCAAGCCTTTGAGACAATTGCAGAGGTGCTTGCAGCTGTGCTAATCTGATGGCCGTGCTCCATTTTTCCTCTGGTTATTGATGCCTAGACTATTCCCTGAAATACTCGCATTGACTGGAGGCTGTATTCAAATGTTATCACATTACAGAGAAATGCCATCATGATGAGTGTAAGGCCTCCACCAACTTGATACCATGTCAATATTTCTGGAGTCAGAAGGGCAGGGTTGTTTTTATTTTAAAAAAGTGAGTATGGTATATAAACAAGGTCACCAAAGCAAAGAGCTAGCAAATTAGGTGGTATCTTATTTATTCCTGAAGGAACAGCCTTCAACTACTCACCTTGTTGTACATATATCTAAGCATGAAATCCAGTAGAAATGATTTCCCTTTGCGGAAAGCCCCTGCTACAGATACTACTACTATATTGAGATCTTTTATGTGTTCCTGAAGCAAAATGTTCTCCAGTGCCTCTTCATCAAGTTCAAAGTTATGGTCATCTTCATGTGCAAGAACAATTTGTATAGGGCAAGGTGTCTTCAAATCTGCTTCATCTTCTGAGTTAACCAGGGCATCAGAGTCTACCAGGGCATCCTCCTCCAAACTCTTATCTAGAAATGAATATTTGAAATGACAATTAGTGAATCAAGCTAAACAAACACTTTCCTGAATTCAGATAATGCAATTACAGGTCACATACTTTTGCCAGATCTGAAGAGCTCTGTAGCTCAAAAGCTTCTCTCTCACTAAAAGAATTTAGTCCAATAAAGGATATTATCCCACCTCACCTTGTCTCTTTAATACCCTGGAACCAACATGGCACATACACTTTTTCCATGGCTAATTTGATGACGCATGGGTCAAGGCATTCTCATATTGCTATGAAAGATGACTTTGCAGGTATTGCAAGTTGTCTTGGGCCAGTTGTCAGAATTAATTATATTCTCCATTTCATATGGATCTTGTCTCCAATGGCACAAGTTCTGACACAGAAAACTGTCTATTTTTATGAGCTCTATAAGCAATACAGATGCTACTCTGCAGTGTATCTTAGCACTTCAACTTTCTTTCAGTTGTAGAGGAGTCTTGAATTCCAAAATTATCTTTTCAGCAATAATATTCTGAAACCCTCTCTAAGACCTTTGGAAATGCAGCTTCTGTCACAAACAAGGATCTTTGCTACCTCTTCTCACTTAAATAAAAATTCAATTTTTATGTTAATTTCTATGTTAAAGGAGGAAATAAAAATAAGTTTTAGAATATGACTACATTTCCAATGACAGAAGATTGACAGCCTGACAGTTTTGGTTACCAAACTGTACCAACTTAATATTACCTAGTGTTTCACAGAAGTATACTGAAAAAGATTGTTGAAATTTATGAACTGCTTCTTACCAATTCCAACACAACACTGATTTTAGTTACTACGCACATTGGGAAGTTTGCACTTTTAACACTGCTTGTTAATAATAAGCTAACATTGAACATACAGAGCTAGAAGCCATTTTAAGAGAACGTCAAGTAGTAGGCAAGATTAATTTATGCACTTATCCTAAAACATACTGAGATGGGCATGCACAATGCAGACGTGATTTTGCAGCACTTAATTTCAAGTGTCTTGAATGAAGCATTAATAAGATGGTCTTCTCAAAGTCAAGGATTTAGAAATAGCTTCTCTTTTTTGCACTGACAATTCTTCCTGGCCTAGCAGAGAATAAAGGCCACCATATCTTTGTCACAGTTTCACATTATACATACACACAGACAATACTAGCAAATCCCAACTTAGCCCTGAAAGCACCAAAATTGGCCTTCTCCATCACAGGGAGCTAAGAGTGATGCAACTCAGGTCAACCTCAAACTTTCATTCAGATTCCCTGCAAGTGAAGAATGTCAAGACTAAGTATTCTCAATACTTCTTATAAAGTCCAAACAGAAAACACACCTTTAAGATTCTCGAGAAAAGGTGAGAAGGCACAAACTTTTGTTGCTCCTTGAAAACCCACCTTCACATTTATCCTTGGGCACTACAATTGAAGATCTAGCAAAAAGTTGGAGATTATTTCCTTTAAATATTCGTCTCAATATGCAAGGGCTTATTCAAAACTCCAATGTGCAAATCCATTATGTGCGCACCCCAAGGCATCCCTTATTTCTATTGTGCATGTGGATCCAGCAGCAGTCAGCACAGGTGCACTGTCTGGTTTTGTGCCCTTATGCAGAAACATGGCAGTGTCTTGAGTCCACTCCTGGCAAAAAGATCCCTTCCCCATGCAGACAATGTGCAAAATACAGCAAGCCACAATAATACAGACTTTACTGACTACACTGACATCCAAACGGTTTTGAAGGCAGCACCAATGGATTTCAAATGCATATTCCACCACCATTCTACAGTCGCTGGGTCTGCAGCTTACCCTTCTTTTGTCAGGTCCTCTGAAATCATGGCATGGATTCATAAGCTATGGCAACAGTGGGTAAGCAGTGTCCCCTAGAGTAATAGTGGGGTCAGTCTTCTATGTCATTTGGTGGGAACAATGTCCAAGTTTGTCCATGAAGGTTAAGTCCCAATCCCCAGCACCCTGGTATCATGCCCCGTGCCAGTGGCATCCCACGTTAGTGTCCATGAACCTGCCTGTGGTCGCCTGCCTAATGACGAAGTTGTACACTTATGGCTTATGTACTCGTGCTTCTTGTGGAGGGCAATCTATATGCACGGATCCGATCGATGGCCCCGGTGCAGTTTGGAAAGCCCATTCAATCAAAGCCTGCAAATATTTCAGGAACATTTATCAAGTCCACCACCTCTGGGAACAAAGTCCTGATCGCTTCACAAACCTCTGTCACAATTCCCCCAGTTTATTTACCAACTTCAAACTAATTAGCCGCAGACCTGTAGCAGTCTAGGGTAGCCAGCTTCCAGACTGCTAAAGTTACCCACTTCTGGACCATGAGGGCCTTCCTCAAGCGGCTGACTGGGGACTGGAGGATAGGGGCTAACTGATCACAAATCCCCAGGAACATCTGCTTCTTCCTTCAGAAGTACTGGATCCACGGATAGTCATCCCAGCAGCCTGTGCTCGTGGCCCTGCTCCAGAAGCGCCTGTCAATGCAGGTGGAATCTGCAGCTAAAGCAACAGGCATGAGCAGCATCAGCTGGGTCACAGCTGGTACATTAGTATGCCCCTTTGAGAGGTGTCTTTGGCAGCTCAGAAAAGGCCAAAATGTCGCACCTGCAAGGTGCTGGTGTCCACCTGTTTTCCAAGTTAAGACTGAGAGCATTAGGCAGAGAAGTTCTTCCACTGGGGCAGGATCCATGTTGGCTCTGGCTGCTGAGAGTGTGGGGACACAAATTGGCTCGTCCAAATGTGCTGGCAGGCCAAAGCCACCCAAAACACTGTCATTCAATTCCTGTGGAACAGACAGACAAGTTCTCCCACAGCTCACTATGAAACAAGCCCCAGAGCAGCTTCACTAGGCAAGGGCACTAGGAATCCTCGTATATGATAATATATGGCCACAGACACTGAATTTCTACTCAGGTCTGCGCACTGCCCTATGGAATAGCCAGCATGGCTGAGAGGGTCAGGTTTCCACTGCAGTGTGGCTGCTCAAGCATGGACTTGGAAACACTGAGTGCGCAGGTGTGGGTCACACAGACTGGCCTTAGTGTGCTGTGTTGACATTACCATAGACATTAGTACTCACTATATGTTCCACTGGTTCCCAGTGCGCTTTGATACAGCCCTAAGTGATTTAGGACCTGACTCATTTAGCACCACATGCCCCTGGTGTGGTTGTTGTGAACAGCTAGAAAAAAGTCTTGCTGCACGTCCCTACAGTTAACGTGTTCAGGATGGGCAGCAGGTACTACTTGGATTTGTTTAAAAGAATTGTTCCAGGGATCATTTGCGGGTTGACACTAATTTGCTTCTCCTTTCCCACTAGAAGCGTTGAAAGAGACTGCTCTCTATGCCACACCAACAGGGCTTCTGAACACAGGCATGATCCTATTTCCCTCCCACTTTAAGTGACACCTGGTAGAATACCAGGTCCCTATAGGCTCTGGCTTGCCCTAATCTCCAGATGATGTGTGTAGCTGTAATTCACAGAGAAAGCAAGCATCACGGGTGTGAGGCTTTCTTGACTGGGTTTAGTCAAACCATAATAATGCACATTGCAGTCATTCCAATTTGAGCTGAAGGAATGTGGAAGTCCAGATCCAACAGACAGTCCAATGATAATCTCAGTCAAGCCCAGAAGGTAGAGATCTCCCATCACCAGGTACTTGCATGAGTTGCTTTCACAGGTACCTCAGGATCCAGTGATGGCTGTTTCTTGTGGGGACAAATCACTAGGTATAAACAAAGGATGCTGCTGATAGCAGAATCCTAGCCAACAGCTGCTGGTTCTAACAAGTCATTTCTGGCAGGTCTACAGTATCATGGACCCTGCTCTCAGACAGGGACACCTCTGAGTAGAGCTCCCATGCATTCCAATGGTTTTGTGGCATAGTAAGACAGTCAGTAGTTTACCACAAAGCCTGAAGACTCCAGTGGCATGATAGTGACCAATCATCTGATTCTTGGCAAGAGCTGTCTACTGTCATCCAGTTCTAAGAACACATGCACTCCAGTCTATGAAAATAAGAAATTTCTGCTTCCAAGCATTGTGAACACACGTCTCATGACCCGCTTAAATAAAAAAAGGGTAGTACTCAGTTCATAGTGCTGAAAAAAGTCTTTCAAAGCAATGGGGAACTGTCAAAGTTCCTGTCTGGAACCTCATTTTCCCTTGAAGACTCTACACTGCATTTTGAGCACCCTGCAACAGTACCTCCCTTGGCTCTTACAGAAATAAGCTTAATGGATAATTACCACAAGGCTCTTTCTCCTCTTAGCTTTCATAGCAACAGAATTATCTTTAAAACCTTTCTACTCACAGTCCCAAGATTAACTGAATTTATGTTGAATTTATGTCAACTATGAGTCTATGAGTCTATATTGTCTTCATTCCATCAACAGCAGATGTGTAAACTTTAGAAGTCAGACAGATTCTATGATATGAGTCTCAGATTTCCTCAACTCCCATAACTGTGCATATTTTCTGGGCCTTGACAGAGTCAAAGCTAAATAGTTCTGGTCCCATATCAAAGATGAGTATTGCAGTGAACATCTGTTTAAGTTAATGTTAGAGCCTATTCCACCAGGGATCTATAAACAGAGTTTGTGGCATAGCACTCTAGAGCCAACTCTTTACACCTATCCCTCACAGCACTGCTAAGACAGACGTACTTGCCTACTTGAACTTGGAAAACTGAATACAATGTCCAGTAGTCAGGTCTGGCCTAGCTTCCTCAGCTAGCATTTTCCACACAACTGAGCACTAGTACTATTAGGCATAGCTACATGAATTTAAATTGGAGGCATACACAAAAAAAGATTTAGTTTCCTACCTCAAAACTGAACTCTGGCAATGGGTCCATCAAGTATCATTACTTAACACAAACTCTCATGAAAATTAATTCTAGCTAAGTCATGACTAAAGCTGAACAAGATACTAAAGTTGACAGCTTGAGTTTACAACAGGGATGAGATCTGGAACAAAAATGCACTCGGGGGAAGTGTGAGAGGGGTGTTCCTTCCCCCACCCAAAAATTTTTTTTGGCTTGGTATAAGTGAGGAGGGGAATATCCAGCTGCATTTGGCTGCTGAAAGGCCTTGGCTACCAGCAGGTCTTGAAAGACTCACCAAGCATCCACTAGCCAGATGCAGCTATAAAAGACAAAGGTCAGAGTCCGTTCATCAGCAATGTGAAGGAGCATCAAACTGATGAAAAACCAAACTCCCGATGCTGGGATTTGTACCAGTGTTTTCTCTGGACTATGCTTAGACCTCTATTTTCTCAGCCTCTGGCTTGTTGTAAGGTCTTACAACAATCAGAAGTAGAGCCCTACACGGGACTAACGCAGAGCCCTGCACTGGGACTGGGACCCTGTAGGACCTGCTGCCATAACAGCAGGAATAGGTGGGACCGGGATTTTAAAAAGTCCTGCACAGGGCTCTAATCTGAAGCGCCACACTCTCACACACCACAGATGCATAACAGAAGGAAGAATTTGGTCTCTTCTACCCCCACAAGCCACATGGCTGTCATAAGGAGGGCCAGGACAGATAGAAGAGAAGTCATCTCAACTAGTGTAACTCTTCAACCAGATATATATATTTTTAAAGTGGTGTGGGGAGGGGAAGTCTCTTTTGCCTCAGTGAATAACTCCAATGCCTGCTCATAACTTCTCCAAACAGCAAATGGATGTTTTTGCCAGTGTCCAGCTGCTCATGCAATTCTGAATAGCCACAGTGAAACAGAACAGCATGCTTTGCAAAGCTATAGAACAGTGGTGGCACCATCGCTATTGAGGACTCAAGGAGATGCAGAATCAGTTTGCATATGGACAGTTATCTCCTCTCCTCAGGACTCTCCAAATCTTTCCTAGTGTGTGGTGCCCAGAATTGGACAGTACTTCAGCTGAGTCCTCACTTGTGCCAAGTAGAGCAGGACAATTACCTCCAGTCTCTTACATATTAGCCTTTCGCAGCTGCATTACATTGACTCATTCAACATTATCCACTATAACCCCAGATCCTTTTCTGTAGTTCCACTGCCTAGCTAGTTATTCCCCATTTTGCAGTTGTGCATTTGATTGATTCTAGACAAGTGCACATTACTTCACAAAGAAGGAACAGAGGGGTAGCCGTGTTAGTCTGGATCTGTAAAAAGCAACAAGTCCTGTGGCACCTTAAAGACTAACAGATGTATTGGAGCATAAGATTTTGTGGATGAATACCCACTTCGTCAGACGCATGTAACGGAAATTTCCAGAGGCAATACATCTCCAATACATCTGTTAGTCTTTAAGGTGCCAGAGACTCATTGTTGCTTTGTGCACTTGTCTGAATTTCATCTCGTTGAATTCAGACTATTTTCCAGTTTTGAATTCTAATCCTGTCCTCCAATGTGTTTGCAACCCCTCCAGCTTGATGATATCTGAAACATTTGCAGGCACACTCTCCACTACATTATCCAAGTCATCAATGAAAATATTGAAGAGACCATCCGCAGGATTGACCCTTGCGAGACTTCATTAGACACACCCTGTCAGTCTGAAAGCGAATCACTGATTAACTACTCTGATTTTGGTCTGTCAACCAGTCGTGCATCCGCCTAGTAATTTCATCTAGGCCGCATTTCCCAAGCTTGCTCAGAACACAGTCATGTAGGCCTGTGTCAAAAGCCTTGCTACAATCAAGATATATCATTTCTACTTCTTCCCTCTCTTTCTCCCTCAACCCCTCACCTGCTTGGCATCCCAATAAACCTGTCAAACCCGGAAATTAGATTGTTTGGTATGATTAGTTCTTGCCAAATCCATGCTGGCTATTCCTTATAACCCTATATCCTCTAGGTGCTTACAAATTGATTGAGAGTAATTAGTACTAGTTTGGTGTTGTGACAAAGTTCCTCCTCTGCCTTGGTGGGTTCTGTGCTTCCTGGTGGATTTGTTGTCTCAGAGGTTTTCGGCAGTCCTCAGCTTGGCTCCTTTTGTTAGTGGCACAAACCTGTTGTGGCACAAACCTGTTGTTCACTAAGCTAACCTCATTGCTGGCCAGCATGGGGAAAATGAGGACAATCCCCGCAGTCTCTGCAGGCTCCCCTAGTGGGTCAGGGGACAGGCCAGAGACCATCCCCTCTGGTGGGACCCACAGTCCAGATCAACTCCTCTTATATAAGAGAGGGAGTTGGGGGGATGGGGGGAATCTGGGCCCGCCCTCTACTCCATGTTCCAGCCCAGGGCCCTGTGGATTGCAGCTGTCTATAGTGTCTCTGGTAACAGCTGTGTGACAGCTACAACTTCCTGGGCTACTTCCCCATGGCCTCCTCCCAACACCTTTTTTGTCCTCATCACCGGACCTTCCTCCTGATATCTGGTAACACTTGTACTCCGCAGTCCTCCAGCAGTATGCCTACTCACTCTCGGCTTTTCACCTGTTTCTTGCTCCCAGCTCCTCGCACACCCCTCACTGACTGCAGTGAGGTCCTTTTTAAACCAGGTGCTCTGATTAGCCTGCCTGTCTTAACAGATTCTAGCTGCTTCTTAATTAGCTTCATGTGTCCTAATTAGCCTGCTTTAACTGCCTTAAACAATCAAGCTCCTGATTGTTCTGGAACTGCCCCTGATACCTTATCCAGGGAAAAGGGACCTGCTTAACCTGAGGCTAATTTAGCTGCCTTCTATCACTCTCCTGTAGCCATCTGGCCTCACCCTGTCACGGTACCCACAGTGTTTGCCTTATATGCATTTTACGGTAATTTCATTCTGGAAAATTAAAACAATAGTTTTACCAACTATTCGGTACACTGTATCCCAAGAGAAGACAGAATACTCCACTTCTCTGCTCATGGTTCCCCTCCCACTTAGACTATTCAGATTGTAGTCTCTTTGGGGCAGGAATGGTCTTTCGTTAAGTGACTACAGAGTTTGTCTGCACTCACCACAACAAGAACTGGTTACAAAAGAAAAGATCAAAACCTAAGATTATTTCCTAACACCAGGCTTCTGTAAGTGTGTTGAATGACCTCTATTCATTCCATCTTTCTGAAGCCTATAGGAAAATACTGCCTTACATGAGAAGTAAAATCAGCTCAAAATTTAGCAGTAAAAAATTACTTAGGGATACTAGTATGAAAACTGCTTAAAGGAAGAGTTTGCTTGGGGCCTTTTAAGTTAAAAAATTTGATACAGTAACCTTTTTAAGTAAGTGCCAGCTTTTTTAAAAATAGATGTTGTTTTGCTCCTGTGTTGATATTTATAAGGGAAAGGCTGATACAGGAGAATCTGAAAGGGAGTACACAAAGTGTATCACATGCAGAGTCAACTGAAAACACTCAGGAAGTTTGTCTCGATAACTTTCCAAACATAGTAATCTCAGGCTTTGCTTGTAAGCTCACTAGGTACTGTATCAACATTTCAGATAAATATATTTTAAAGTTTATAGTGGCCCCTTTTAAAGGGAAGTTTATTATGATCAGAAAGTTTACTATTTGAGCTTTTGGATGTAAAGTTTGAGCTAAGATTCCAAGCTAGTTCTTGAAGAGTTTTATATAGTGTGAAGAAGCATAATTTAATTTAAGGCACTGGTCAGATCTTTTCACCCAGCTAAAGGACTGGCATTTTTAAGTCTCTCTCCTTTCTCTAGTGAGAGAGGCCTGAGTGTGGTTACTGTTTTGGGGTAGTGAACTGAACAGAGAAAGTGTAGGCATGTGTGAAATTTTAATAGAGTTACTAGTTCTCTTAAGGGACAGATGTAAATAAAATTTACTTTCCTTTAGTTAATTTATAAGCACGTTTACAATATCTAAAATATTTCATAGTTCAATTATGAGAGAGTTCTGCTACACTCCTAAGTGATAAAATGATTTTTTTTAAATCAACAATTGCTATCTACACTTTTTTCCAGTTGTCTTATTTTGTAAATTCACAGCAAGATTCCCATGAAAGTTATGGCACCACTGTAGACTTCTACACATCACTGCCTTTCTATTGCTGACTAGCAAATGCTGCCAAGTAGCTCATTTTAAGGCCAGAAATATTTAAGTGTTTTGAATATTTCTGCTATAAATAGGATGGATGAGTTAAGTCCCAAAGACTTGTCTGGAAATCCACAAGAATAAGGGGGAAAATGAATATTTACCACCCCCCCCCATCCCTTTCTAATTACAGAAGTTCTGTTTCTTATGTTTGTTAATTCTGGATTGATTATATAAAACCATAAAAAGGCAAAGTACCTGAAGCTGCATGCCCATAAGGGAATGAGGAGAGAAGATATTCTGGTCACCTAGAAACCCAAGAAATTTCATAGCTAGTTAGACAAAAGAAATCAAAGGTCTATTTATTAACAGGTGTGTATACAATGGCAGAGGAAGAGTTCCTACTAAATGGTAATATTGGAACTGGTATTTTGTTGTGTTTAATTCAGGAGGAAAGGCAGGACTTTTCTGCAGACAGTACATTACTGAAGGATAGGCGACAAAAAGTTAACACTCCTCCCCACCTTGATATATTCAGCAGTTCGCTTTCACACAAGTTGGGCCTCAGAAAATGCTGTAGTGAGTATCTGCAAAGACTGTAGCAGTATGAAATGTGTCAAACCCAGCCAAATTTCAATATGCACTTCCTGTTTTGGGGACACCCTATGGATCAAGCAGCTGAGACAATTATGTTCCCCTACTGCTGAAGAGGAAAGTTTGGTTTGGTTTTTTAAGAGTTGAGGACGGGGAAGGAGGAGACAGTAACAAACTTAAAAGTTTGTTTCTCTTCCTTCTCACCTAGAATGAGCTCTACCAGGACAGTGCCAAGCTGTACGATGCTGTTCTAGGAAATACTCTGGTAAGTTGAGACATGTGAATGGGGAAATAAAAATGCAGTATCGCAAGTTCCCCTGTCCCCAAAAGTGTCTTGTTTACTGCCTCCAGAAGTGGTCAGATCCCACATTGGGAAGGGAAGCAGAATTTGTCCAAACCTCAGACAACCAATTTCTTGTATGTGAAAGCAGATTTAATAGCATGCATCATCAAACTGGGATTGTATTGAAATTTGTTACAGAATCCAAGTTGGCCTTGGAGAAGTATCTGATTGTCCAACAAGAAAAGTTGATCATCCTGATTTTTCCTTGACAAAGATGAATTTTAAATAACAGGTTGTGGTAAACCAGTGTTAGTGAAACTACCAGGTTAACTTTTGCTAAACGAGGGGGAGAAAGCTCTATGTAGGAAGGAACAGCATAAGTTCTTCCAGTATCAGCAGAGGAGAGGGTGAATAGAAGTTAATGATTTTTATTTAAATTGGATTTTTTTATTTATTAAGTAATTTTTTCTTGAATCCCTAAGTCTCATCCAAAAAATGAGGAAAAGGCTGCTTTTCTATCTAACGAAAAGAATTGGGGAAACATCTAATTTTTGAGGTCAAGCTTTATAAATATGGCACAGTAGGTCAGCCTAAGCAACCTAGGAGACTGTCTCATCTTCAAAAGACTGAGTAGAAACTTAAGCTCCCATCACTTTCACTTAGATGTAACTGAAAAATTTCCCAGGTTAAGATTAAATAAATCAGTTTAATTCACAGAATACAGTTAATCCTCCTGTTTAATAAATCATTTAGTTGTACATGTGAAATATTTTGATAAGAAGTTTCTATATCCAAAACATTTAAGGTTGTTTTGTTTAATAAAAATAAGTTTTATATGCTGTTTAGAATTTAATTACAGTTACCATCTTAACACAGCTTGACAATTCATGAGCAAAAAGTTAAATGTCTAGTAAGTGAGCAATATCATTCACCATTTTCTAACATACCGAAAATGTACATTTAAGAATCTGAAAATGTTAAACTATATAACTGCTAAAATGAATGTATATAGTGTATCTTCCTAGGTAATCAAAAGAAATATCAAATATAGTGTAAAGGCTATTTAGTTGTAAATCAATGTGTTTTAATAGTTATGTCAACCAATGAGAATGCACCTTTCTTTAAAAGAGAAAGGAAGTACAAATGGAAAAGCTGATTAAAGTTGATCATTTAAATCGAGGTTTTCCACTTGGTGATTTAAATCAATCTGGCCTCCCAGAGGACTACTCAAGATAGACAGAATTGCAGCCAAACAAGCAAATTTCCTTTTCCTGGGTCCCCTACACCCCTCCCACATGAGTGCAAAGAAAAATTCTTATGCTGCTCCTGCATAAAGCATTTCCTCATAATAGAGGTATTAAGTTCTCCAGATCATCTCAGTTTCACTCCATTAAGTCCTGTTTACACTACAATTTAAACCAACTTTGTAACCAGTTGGTGGCATGGATGACGCTAATACAATTTATGTCTACAAACAAAGTGCATTTCTGTTAGGCTTGGTCTACACTAGCAGTATAACTAGTCGGTATAACTATGTCACTCAAGTGTGTGGAAAATCTACCCAGTCATACATACTTAACTCCCAGTGTAGATAGCACAACGTTGACAGGAAACTTCGGTCACCATAGCTACTGCCTCTTGCGGAGGTGGATTAACACTACACCAACGGGAGAAGTTTTCCCATCAGCGTAGTAGCATCATCACTGAAACGCTGCACAACTGGACGAGTGTTGCTGCATTGCTGCATCATTTTAAGCACAGACTTGCCTTCTAACATCCTTTTTTAAGAATGAATAATGTGGAAGAGAATGACAAGATGGCAAGGATTATGAAAGGAAGACAAGAGGGAGCTGACTGTTTCCCTCTTTGCCATCAGTCAACCAGATGAGAGATTCTAATCCAATATTGCTGTAATTATTTCTGACCTTCACTTTTCTATACAGTGATCATATATACACAGCAACCCTTTGTCACTGTCCTTTAGTCTTTAAAACCTTGTTTTCATCTGAAGGGACAGTCACCTTAATTGTGCTTCTGTCTGAAGATTTACTAACCTCCTACGATAGGACCATAATAGTACTATAACCAATGCATGGAAGCTTCGCTCCAGTTTATTTTGGGCATCTAAGAAAGTATATTGTCAGTTTCCTCGGTTTGTGTGCGTCTTTTTTAGAAACAAACATTACAGTGACAGAGCTGACAAAGGGACCCCAAGCAAGTACAATAATGGATTACTTTTCACTTTGAGCTCTTTTTAGCCAGTTCTAATGCTCTATAAAAATAGGAAGCTAGTCATGTATTTTGTACTACAGAATAGTCTAGTAGGATATTTGGTTAACAAAAAGGACCAAAAGAATGGTATGCCTGCAATGCAAAGTACTTAAATGGCATGTTATTCTTGCTTATTCACATTCTATTAGATGAGCCAACTTAAATCCTCTTCACACTCCATACATCTCTTCATACAATCAAGATTCCTGTGCAGTGTCTGAATGCTCCATAGATGTCTCCATTTCCATTTTAAGTTTTGTCCATGAAGTACTGTATGCCCATTTTTATATGGGATCTTGAATACGGCTCTTAAGATTAGTTCAACTTCCATGTATAATACCATTAACTTCAGTTTAAACTAGAAGATTCTTTTCTTCACTGTTAAACCTTTAGGAATGTGCCATGTGAGAAGGATTCAGCAGCTGACCCACACAAATACTACTTATTTCTACAGTACTTTTAGAACTAGCCGATTTCTTGCATGAAGCTTTAGGAATGTTGCACATTTTTACAAAAATGTGCATCTTAGAAATAAAGCTATACATAAGATTATCATTACAAATGTAACATCTAAGGAAGCGCTACCTTTCTAGAATTAAGGTTTAAAAGCCTGTTAGCATTTAGAGACAATACTTGCTTTTAAATACTTTGTATTTTACTTGAATCCAATAGATTTCACTAACTGCACAGTTTTCCCAGACAGAACCTCTTCCAGGGTGGTCTTCTAATGTAGGTGAGACACCCAAATCTTACAAACCCCACAACACTACTATACACAGAGCACATAACACAAACAACATGAAATAATGTCCTAACCCCATAAAGTTTAATCTAAATTCCATTTCCAACAAACAGAATAGCAACAGTGACGAGAAAGTATCTCACTAAAGCAAATACTATGGAAATATAATATTTAGAATAAGCTGTTACTTTATACATGAACAAGTAACAAGAACTCTTCACATTACTTTTTTGAGCTATTAAGTGTATTCTGTAGGTTTACATTGTAAGGAAACTGTTGTCAAGGAAAAAGTTCTCTCTTTTAAATAGAAGATACTTGGTCACAACAGTAAAGAATCCTGTGGCACCTTATAGACTAACAGATGTTTTGGAGCATGAGCTTTCGTGGGTGAATACCCACTTCGTCAGATGCATGTAGTGGAAATTTCCAGGGGCAGGTATATATATGCAAGCAAGCTAGAGATAATGAGGTTGGTCACAACAGCCACCAAGACTACATGACAGGCTTTGCTGCTGAAATGCTCAGCGCCATTCTGTGTATTTGCAAGGAGTCAGGATCTATGCATGAAAACAGGATCTTGGTGCTTTAAAAATTGACCTTTTTCCACTGCTTGCTCCTCACCTGAAAGTGATACTGTGAGAGTTTCCACAAGTTGTCAATCTTCAGTGCTGTGACAGTATGCTTTCTGTTCCTAATTAGCCCCCAAACCAAAGGAATCTCAAATCCGACCACATTAAGGCCTTGTCTACCTTGGCAAGTTTCTGCACAGTAAAGCAGCTTTCTGCGTTATAAATCCTGAGACGTACACACTACCAAGCCACTTAGTGCGCAGAAACTGCGCAGTTGCAGCACTGTAAAAAACCACTGAGAGGTGTACAGCTTTCTGCACCAGGAGTACAGCGCTGCGGTGCCAATGTAGACACTCTGGTCGATTACAGAGCTGCAACTGGCCTCTGGGAGGTACCCTATTATGCCTGTTCTTGCCTCTCTCTGGTCATCTATTTGAACTCTACTGCCCTGCCCTCAGGTGACCAATCATCCCCACCCCATAAATTCCTTGGGAATTTTGAAAGTCCCCTTCCTGTTTGCTTGGTGATATAAGCAGTGTCTCAGCACAACTTTCCAGCAGACGAGGCCTGCTCCACGCACCAGGAAATCTCCACCGTGGGGAAATGCTGAGCTGCTAGACATCATTAGCATTTGGGGAGAGGAGGCTGTCCAGTCCCAGCTGTGCTCCGGCCATAGGAATGATGATACCTACAGACAGATTTCACAAAGCATGACAGAAAGGCCATGACCGGGACACACTGCAGCGCAGGGTCAAAAGTGAAGGAGCTGCGGAACGCCTACCAAAAGGTGCAGGAGGCAAACCATCACTCCGGTGCTGCACCCATGAGCTGCAGGTTCTACAAAGAGCTGGCTGCAATACCCGGTGACGACCTCACTTCCACTGCAAAGGCCATCATGGATACTTCAGTGGCTTGCATGCCAGTCAAGTGTGGACTGAGACTGGAGGAGGAAATCTTGGACAAGGATGTGGAGGGGGAGGGAGGCCCAGAGGCAGAGGACAACTCAGAGGTCAGAAATGCATACAGCCTCCGGAGCTCTTTTCTACCCCGGAGGAGCCTAACAATTACAGCTGTCGGAACTTGGCGAAGCACAAACGGAGGGTCCTGGTAAGTGGCTTTGATTTTGGGAATCATTGAAGCAAGTTGTTAGGGGCAGGAGAGTTGCAGAAAGCAAGCTTGTGTCTGTATGATGCACATACCACCACATGCCTAGTCTGAGCTGTGGAACAGGGTGTTGATTGACTCCCTCACTTCACGGGAATCTGCCTCAGATCGCCAGAAACCTCTCATGGAAATACTGGTCAATCCGCTGCCGCAGGTTCTTTGGCAGCGCTGCTTCATTTCTTGCCCCATTAAGAGTAACTTTCCCATGCCACCCTGCTGTCACTGGGAGGAGGGGCGGGCACCACTGCTGCACACAGGTGAGCCGCGTAAGGGCCAGAGCAGACGCCGCGTCTTGATTCCCTGCTCACCCTCAGCAGTGAGCTATCTTCCATAATGAACACAGCCTGGGGAAAATGTGGGGACAGGAATGATTATAAGGCCCCCTCATAGTGCTGGCTCTCCCCAAAAGCAACATGCCCAGTGTACAGTACGGTCCTGGAACAGTGACTTCCCCTGTCCCTGTGGTTACTCACCATTTGGAGTGTCTTGTGGCTCATGTGTGCTTGCCTGGGGTCAGCCAGTTAGTGACAGGTATATGAATAGTGGCTGTGTTTTAAATCAGTAGTCTGTGTGTGGCAAACAATACTGCTTCTGTAAAACGTTGCATTTTGGCTTCACAGATATGACCTTTCTGTGTGAGGTCATGATGCACTCCACAGCTGAAAAACAAGAACTGAAGGAGTGGCAGGACAGCGAGAGGAGGGACCAAAAGGAGAACGCTGCGCACCAGAACGAAGACACAAAGCGGCTCTTAAATGCTACGGAGCATCAAGTGGACACGCTCCAGGCGCTACTAGCACTGCAAACCAAGCAGCTCCACTCACGCCCTCCCCTGCAGATGCTGTTGCAAAACTTTTCCATGCACCTCCCATACACGCCAACACACTTATCAACCTCCTAGCTTTAACCATCCCGGGACCGCACCTTCTCCAGCGACTCTCCCTTCCCCCATCCCCCTCGGCGCTGATTTTTTTCTGGCCTCTCTCCCCAATCCAGTAGTTGTTTAATGAAATAATTGTTTTGGTTTTAAAGCAAACAGGCATTTTTCTTACACCTTCATAGTGCATCATCTGCACCAATCACAATCACCTCCGAGCATTACAAGAACTGTACTCCCAAGCATTGCAACAATTAGTGGCTTTCAATTTCAAATTGCTGCCTCGAGGCATCCCTGATCCTTGTAGCCCCACGCTGCACCCCTCTAATAACTCTGGTCTCTAGCTTTCACCCTTCCCTTCACAGATATTATGGAGCGTACAGCATATGGCTATAAGACCAGGAATATTGTAATTGGCCAGGTCCCATACAGGCAGCACCAGCAGGCCTTTAAATGGCCAAAAGCACACTCAAGAGCCATTCTGCTCTCTCAGCCTGTTGAACTACTTCTTGCCGCCGGCAAGGTGCCCAGTGTACGGCATTAAGGGGTAGGCAGGATCTCCCAGGATCACAGTGGGCATTTCAACTTCCCTTACAGGGATCTTCTGGTCCGGGAAAAAAGTCCCTTCTTGCAGCTTCCTGAACAGGCTAGTGTTCCGAAAGATGCATGCGTCATGCACCTTTCCGGACCAGCCTGCATTAATGTCCGTGAAATGCCCACGGTGATCCACAAGCGCCTGGAGAACCATTGAGAAATACCTCCTGCGATTAATGTACTTCATAGCTAGGTGGTCTGGTACCAGAATTGGAATATGCAGGCCATCTGTCACCCCTCTGCAGTTAAGAAGCTCATTTGTGCAAAGCCATCCAATGTCACGCATGTTGCCCCAAGTCATGGTCTTTCAGAGCAGGATGCGATTAAAGGGGAAGAGATGCTCCATGGAATAGCTGCCCAGAGTGCCCCATTCTGAATACCACTGCAAGTATGAACATGCTATTGTGCAGGCAGCTGACAGCATGAACACACAAAAGTGATTTCCCTTCAGCACTTTGAGTGGCGCTGTAACAGCCAGCACTGTAACTCTGCCAGTGTAGACATACCCTAAAAAGATTCGGGAAACCAACAGCCACTGCCAAGAAGTAGAGAAAGAAAATTGGCTCTTCCTTCTATCTTTTTACCTACTCTCAGGAAAGTTACGAGACATAAGTGGTGCAAGCCAGCCCCTCAGGAGTTTGGAGGGGGCACTAATGAGATTTGGCTTATGTACAAGGTTAAAATAACTGCACTTCACGTCACACCTTCTTTATCTCAAATTGAGCTGTATCACTCGGTGAGAACAACTTTCCTGGACTGTGTAGTGTAAAAATGCAGACCCTGTATCACAGAACACGCACTTAACATCATTTCAATAGGATTCTCCTCACACTTTTTAGTTTGATTGAAAATGAAGTTTCATTTTACTGGTAGTCATGCAGTACAAACTGTGCCAACATACATGTTAAATATTTTCCTGATATCAATAAGTTGTTTATACAATGCAGAGTTATAAAACAGACAATGTCATGTTAATCTACTTTTTCCTTCCATCTTAGTGTGTGACTGCAGCTTTACTGAAGATGTTTTGGGGCCTGATTCTGATTTCACTTACACAGTTTTGCACCAGTAAGACTTAACATAACAGCCATATTGGTTAGGGCAGTGGTCCATCTAGTCCAATATCCTACTTTCTGAAAGTGGCCAATGCCAGGTGCTTCAGAAGGAATGAACAGAATAGGGCAATTTTGAATGATCCATCCCATCATCCAGTCACAGCTTCTGACAGTTGGAGGCTTAGGGACACCTGGAGTATGGAGTCTATTCACCAAGATGGTCAGCGACATGTCACTTCATTAAGCATAGTTCATCACTTCTGTAATTATTTTTTAACCCAGTTATATTTGAATAATTATATGCTAGTTCTAATTTATATCAGTGTCTATGCCCATATTTTGAAACCTATTTTGTAGATCTATGGATTTTTTATTTGTGCAAACACGCAAGGAAGAAAAGTTGAAGACAGGATGAATGTCAGATTCTGGTTTTCATTCCAGTTCTTGAAGAGCAATCCACTTAGATCAATGGTGATGTGCAAGTGCCATCCTGCCATGCAGCAGTGCTACATTCCAGGTCAGTTGTGCAACAGCAATTAAAGAAACCATGTGCTCATCCTCTGGGCAGAAGTTTAAACAGGAAACTGAAGTTCTTAATGGGGGGCCAGCTAGAGAAAAGGAAAGATATCAGAAACTGGGAGGGGGAAGTCTCCATCCAACAAGGAGAAAACAGCAAAATATTCCTCTTTCAGAGAGGAAGCCATGAGCAGGAGACCAAAAAATGAAAGGGTTACAATTTAAGTCCCTTCCTATGATTCCCTGTGTAGCCTGGCACAAGTCACCAAAACCATCTCCATTCCCCACTCTATATACCCTGAACGATAATATGGAGCTAGTACTTACATTCCTCACCAGATTAGTCTTTGAGAGGAATTTTGCAGATGCAAATAGTGCACTGATCTAGCACTTTACATGTTCACGTTTCTAGTGTGTCTGTTCATGACTACTAAATTATTTACTGCTATTGCGTGAGCTGCAGGAAGAAAATGTTCTTTCCCCAGCTACTCTTTGCAGGATTTCCCCTTAACTCCTAAATAGCTTAAGTCTTGATCATTTAATTTTTTCCCCATCCCTAAACAGCAGCTAACAACTAGCCAATATCAAGGGAGGCTACAGGAATACACAAGCACTTCAGAATATTTGATATGAGATTGATTAGAGGAGGGTCAACTGCATTTTTAATGTATTTTCAGAGAGAATCTTCTTTTAGTCCAGTCTCAAAGGTCAGATTAAACATTCCCATGAGCACTGACAAATTTCACATAGCCAACCAATACAAAACCTTTAGGTATTAACACGAAATGCTGATTTGGAAGTTGAGGCGGCTGGCTCTCTGTTTGGAGAACTTTCCGGAAGTTTGTCGTCTCTAACACTGCACTCCTGGGTGGGTCATTGGCAGCAGGTACGAAACCTGGGACCTCCAGTTCTAAACGCATTTGCCTCCATTGCATGAACCAGAAGACCCAGCTGTACTAAGACTGTAGCACAGTGGTCCCCAACCTTTTTGTGGCCAGTAGCACATTCATGTTTTCAGAAGAGTGTGGCGGGCGCCAACAATTTTTCAAGGCTTATTTTGTATTTGTACATTAAATAATATGAAAATCATCATATTTACTATTACATAATATGAATCCATAAGATATAAAGGGTAATTTTACATGTGAAAGGTATTAAATTATTTGGCAATTACTTTCACCTTACCATGTGAATTTGCTCTTTTTTATCTACCTGTAAGAAAAATTAAGGAGTTTTTACAAAAAATAAATATCATAAGCAGTTTTCATCTTATTTAAAAAAGTAAAACATAGTTGAACTGCTGGTCCAAATGTATTTATTATTGTTACTTTAACATAGAATGAAGCCTGCAGCCCTGGAGTTCTCTGTCCCCAGCAGGCACGGTGACGTGGTTTCTCTCCCATGCTGGGCACTAGGCAGGTTCCACGCCTGTCGAGGACTGAGAACACTAGCACCCGCAGCCTGCAGCCTCGGAGTTCTCTGTCCCCAGCAGGGGCGGGGCCATGGCTTCACCCCGGAGAGAAGCCGCAGCCTGGTGCCTGCCGGGGACAGAGAACACCAGCACCCACAGCCTGCAGCCTCAGAGTTCTCCGTTCCCAGCAGGCGCGGGGCTGCAGCTTCTCTCCCCTGCTGGGCACTAGGCGGGTGCACATAAATGCCCCGGCGGGCACCACATTGGGGACCACTGCTGTAGCACATTCATCAATCTCTTTATGTGTGGCCCACAGAGTGTGTGGGTGTTACATCCAACTTAAACTAACTTGATTACCTGTGTCTGCACACTACTAGCCACTACTTGAAAAACAGTTTGTTTTCCAGATGTCAATGTTCCCCACTTAAAGTCAGTGTAATACATAGATATATATTATAGCTAGTCTGATGAAATATTTGCTTCTGAAGTGACTTCTTTGCCAATCCAGAATTTCACAGGAAGTTAGTACTAAAATGTGATCGGTCCACTGAAAAAAACTGATAGCAAGTGTATATGCTACACAAACCTGGTTGTACACAGTGGTAAAATAACTATTGTCTAAATTTCTCTGCTAGGCAAGTGACAGCTATCATGGTTTGCACTTGAACTTGAAAGGTTTCTCAAGACAACGGTTCTTAAGTTGTGTTCTCTGGCACTTTCTGGTGGTCCACAGAATGAAACAGCAAGGATCACACAGTGGGAGTGCTGCATTGACCACTTCATGCAAGCTTTATAGGACCGATGCTAAAGGAATACCAATTGAAAATGAGGTTTGTTTTTACTAACTAGTTAGATTTAATAGCCAAGATTACAGTAATTGAAAGCAAAAAAGTCTCTTTATACAGTGCTTTTATGCACAAAGTAAAGTCAGTTTTCCTGTGCCCCTTGCAGACAGTTTCTCCCTTGTTGCCAGAATTTTTTTAAAACTTAGATAAACAGTGCCCATTAAACGGTATGCCTCAAATCTGTCAGACATGGGAGACTTTTTAAAGTTAGTATATTTCAAGAAGTTTGAGTTGAGGGTCCCTTTAAGATACTTCAGATAGCTACCAGGTATTAAAAAATGTGACTGGCCCAATCCGCATGCCACTGCATGAGGGAAACTTCCAGTTTATATAGCGCAAACAAAATGTTCTGATTTTATTTTGAACATCTCTTAAAAAATCAGTATAGTGAAACATATTGGGGGCTTTCTGCAAACAGCTGAAGTCATACAGTTGAAGCATGATATGATCAGCTACTGATTCCCTCGATAAGTACTCAAACATTTCCTGTGAAATTAGTTGCCAAGAGTTATTTCTATTTGTACAGATACCCTTACTCCTTTCAGACTACTGCATGACAAAAATTAACTGAAATACTGTTCTTAAATATCATTAACCTGCTTTTATCCATAAAAGGAGACCATTCCTTAGAACAGATTAGTTTGCTCTAGTATTCATGTTACAAGCATAAGTTCCAATATTGAAATTGGATTCATGTGGGCAAACCCATCCAGAGTTCCACTGACACTCAACTGCAGGACTATGGCAAAGCTCTGAACATATGAGGAAAATGATCCATCAATGCTCAGAGTAAAATATTTTCATTGTAACAGGAAAGAGGCACCACTGCCAGACAGCTCAAACTCCGATCTTAGCTTATTGAAGTGGTTCTGTTTTCACAAAAAGCTAAATAGAATTCATTGCAATGTTCAGAAGTCATGTTAAGTTTAAGATTTCAGAATAAGTGTAGGTATTTCAAAATTCCTCTACAGTATTTGGATTGCAAGAATTCCAGCATGTGTAAACAAGAACTATATTTTTGGGATTTCACTCAGCTTGGACAATAAGACTAAGAAGTCATTTTTAATCATTTAAACTGTTAGTAAATCAAGTGTAAAATGTTGGTCCAGGATGGATTAATGAAATGCATGCAAGTTGGTGAACTGCAAATGCACAGTTCAACACTGTGTACACACACACACACACACACACTGTGTTGCATGCAAGCAAGAATGCAAACCACTTCAAACTCTGGATTTTAAACTTGATACTGCCCCTTTGAACTTTTTGCAGATCATTCGAAGAAGTTCAGGTTGTTAAATGGACACAGCAAATCTGCATGTTTATTGATACAGTGCAATATTTTAAGTGACTGGAAATCTTACTTGGGACCTAAAGTACAAGACGTCGGTCATCTTGATTGATCTATAGATTATGTATTAGGCCTCAAGTCTTCTGCTAACTGCAGTTCCTTGCTTTACTGCTGAATATAATAAATAATATAAAGGCAAGCTAGCCCCAGGGGCTGCAGTCAAAGCTGGAAAAGCTTTGGTGGTATCCTTTGAGTATGGAGTTTGTCCTATGTCCATGACTGCTCAGAATTGAGTAATCAGATTTTGATGTGGTTTAGTGTGTTTTGACAAGGATATGAACACTGTCATAACTTTCTATTTCCTCTTATCCTAGCCCTGGTGAAAGGTTAGCAATTTGTGACTGTCATACAAGACAGAATATTACAGTTATGTTTCAGTCAGTGAGAAGAACGTGAATTTAGTTCTGTTCCAATTCTAGTCTGTACTTCAGAAGTTCACTGCCACCATTTTTACTGTACTGGCAGTATGACCAAGCGAGCTTCAGGACTGAAATAGCTCTGATGTTGCCATTAAGAACACTAGTGATGCAAGGGAGAAGACAGTGGAGTCAATGGTGTTAGAGTCTGTCCAGTCTTTCCTTAGACCATCCCCTCCCTATTTTCTCAAAGGCAGCACACTTTACCCTGAAGGACAGAACTGCTGTTGAACAAATATAGATTTTTAATGAGGAAGAACAACATCATTAAAAGTTGTAAGTTAAGGGAAGTGTTTAGGTTCCGTAAAGAAGTATATGACACAGAAGACAAGTTACAAGCCAGATTTTTAACAGTATATAAGCATCTAAGTCCCATTGAAATCAATGGGTGTTAGGTGTCTAACTCCCTTTAAATAACAGCCTCTATATACCTATCTTATTACACTTCCCTCCTGTTCTCCAGATGTTATGAATCTGCCAATGTGCTTTACATGATGGTACATACGACACAGAAAGCTCCTCCAATGCTAAGCACTGATTTAATGTGAAAGCAAAAGTCTTGCTAAGGTAGTTCCATGACGACTTATGTTCTCACTTGAAGTAGAGGACATGCGTGTTCCTGTTTTATGATGAGAATGCTGTCACAGTGAGGCCACTTGTTACAGGTGAACAGATTTTATTTTGACCTATAAAAAGCTAGGAAATCCACAAACTGGTAATTTACTGTTGAAATAAGTCATGAGAACTGTGTCAAAGAACGTTAAGTAATTTCAGATCTTTGACATTTGATCTTCAGACTATTTTAAGTTACTAAGAGCAGCAACACTGTCAAAAATATTCAGATATTCCCACTTTCAACATTTTGTTATCATTCCCCCCTTTCAACAGGTTTGCAGAGTATCTGATCTGCAACTTCCAACTTCTACTTCTGCCAAGATGTCTCCATATCCAGCGGCTAGCAACTGTATCACCACTAATCAATGGCAGCACATGGTATCCACCAATCAGCTTTTGGTTAATGCTGAATTCAACCATGTGGTTTTCAAACTAAGTGTTAGAATCATGCAACAGTGTAGTTACAAAGTGTTGCAAGTCTGCCAAAATTACTGACTTCAACATTCGACTGAAGATATTACATTATATTCTAACTCCCCAAGATCCTATGACTTTGCAAAACATTGCCTGTCTTTCTAGCTCTCAAATCAGACATTCACATGTTCTCAAATGTTCGTTTTTTTCCTGAGCCATTCTGTATGACCTTAGACTCAAATATATACGAGTCTAAGTAGCAAACCCTTGAAGACAGAAGGTCCCATTATGAAGAGAGGACTTGCTACAACAAGAACATTGACGCTCTACTGTACAAATCTGCTTCCATGACAAGCAGCATGTTTATACAAGCACACTCTTGTAAGGGAGCAAGGAAAGTCTAGTTCTTCTTCACAATCTCTCTTCTCAGCTAGTCAGTAAAATCTCACAACCAGAGCCCACTTTAAATGCTGTGAACAGAACCAGTAAGCACAGTACCTATAACTAGGGCTGTTTCAGTTTTATTATTTGAATGAGAAAATAAATTGCTCCCATCATTTAGGATTTGAGTCATTAAGGTTTTACATGGCTTAACATTTTAATCTATATTAAATTTCCTGCATTTCCCATCATCATAGTATCCAAATGCTATCATTTGCCTGGGTTTATTTACAGAATGGTAGAGTATTACAAATTGATTCTCCCTGAGAGATTTAGCAACAATTACGCACATAATTTATCATGACATACACAAAGGCAAGGTCCCTGGGTCACTTGCCAGTTAGGACCATGTTGCAGCACAGGGTGAGGTCACTAAAATGTTATCAGTTCAATTCAGCATTGCCACAAAACTCCCTCTATGCACACACTGAGTGTGTTGCTCCAGACTCATCACAGTAACTATCTGCGCAGGGGCAAAGCTCAAAGAACCTTTCCCTATGGAGGGAAAGAAGCTGAAAAGCAACAAATGAGGGAGTTGGAAGGGATAAAACTGGCACTTCAGGATTTTTGTTCTACTTAAAAGTAGGTCACAGCATAAATGAACCGCCAGTACTGTACTCCAATCAGAGCAGATTCCTCCATGCAGCACTGCTACCGCGACTACAGATCACAGCTCCCACACCTACCAGCAGCAGCTCTCCTCCCCACCCACCAAACACAGGACACAATTGGATCCTTAAGTGTATGGACCAGACCCTGCCAGTCCTCCCCCAAAAAACATGCTGGGCAGGCCTACTACATACAGCCTACCCCAAAATCCACTAGCAAGAACCTGCCACTATGCCATCCTCCCATGTACTAAAACCCTGCCCCCTATATCCTGGGGAGAGCCTGCCAATCTGTGCCACTCACCCCCATGCACCAGCCAGAGCCTGGCCCCCCCATGCACTGGGCAAGCCTGGCCCCCCCATGCACTGGGCAAGCCTGGCCCCCCCATGCACTGGGCAGACCTTGACACACTGTGCCACCCCCCCTCCCCACGGGCAAGTCCTGCCTCCCCATGCACTAGCCAGAGCCTGACACCCTGTGCCCCCCCCATGCACTAGCCAGAGCCTGACACCCTGTGCCTGCCCCCCCCATGCACTGTGCAAGCCTGACACCCCCATACACTAGCCAGAGCCTGACACCCTGTGCCACCCCCCCCCACGGGCAAGTCCTGCCTCCCCATGCACTAGCCAGAGCCTGCTACACTGTGCCACCCCCCCCACGGGCAAGTCCTGCCTCCCCATGCACTAGCTAGAGCCTGACACCCTGTGCCTGCCCCCCCCATGCACTGTGCAAGCCTGACACCCCCATACACTAGCCAGAGCCTGACACCCTGTGCCACCCCCCCCCACGGGCAAGTCCTGCCTCCCCATGCACTAGCCAGAGCCTGACACCCTGTGCCACCCCCCCCCACGGGCAAGTCCTGCCTCCCCATGCACTAGCCAGAGCCTGCTACACTGTGCCACCCCCCCCACGGGCAAGTCCTGCCTCCCCATGCACTAGCTAGAGCCTGACACCCTGTGCCTGCCACCCCCCCATGCACTGGGCAAACCTGGCCCCCCCATGCACTAGCCAGAGCCTGACACCCCGTGCCCCCCCCATGCACTACCCAGACCTGCTACACTGCCCCTGCCCCGGCCGGAGCCGGACACCCCGGGCAGGCCCCGCCCCGTGCCCCGCGCTACCTGGCGGCCCCGCTCGCTGGCCGCGCCGCGCCGCGTCCCCCTCCGCCATCTTGTCCGGGTTTAAAATTAACTCCGCGTGACGTCAAACGCCGCCGCGAGACCTTTATCGGCCGGCAGCGCGCGGCGCCGCCAATCCCGCCCCGGCGCATGCCCGGCAACAGCTCCTCAGGCTCCGCCCCTTCACGGCTGGCGGCCCGGAGCCCGCGGGGTCCCAGCGCCGCCTCTTCCCCGCCCTCTCTGGCGCCCGGGTGCCGGCGCGGCAGGGTCCTAGCATCCCTTGTGTTACCCGCCCCCAGCCGGGTTGCCAACCCTCCAGGATTGGCCTGGAGTCTCCAGGAATTAAAGATTCGGTTTTAATTAAAAATGATGTCGTGATGAAATCGCAAGAAACACATCCAGCTAAAATTGGCATCCCAACCCCAGCTGCAGGATCCCAAGCGGTCAGGGCCCAGAGCCCCTGTGGAGTCACCCCTGCCAGGACCCCCTGGAGTCATCCCAGACCCTCCTTCCCTGGAGTCACCTACAGACACACACCGGAGTCACTACCCAGCCCCCCAGAATCACCCCCACCCAACCCCTGCTGGAGTCATCCACCCATCCCCCCAATTCACCCCTGCTCGCCCCTGACGCCTCCTCTCCAGAGTCACCCCTGCCCAATCCCGCAATCATCCCCCAAAAGTCCCTTTCCCCAGAGTCACCCTTGTATAAGCAGAATGAAATGGGAATGGGTGAGGCCCAAGCAAACTAGGGCCCCAAATCTTCCTTGCTGGGCTGCCAAATCAGCACCTGGTATGGCTGCAGTCACTCATCCCAGCTGATGTATCATACCAAGGTCGGGCTGCAGGACGTGCTGCCTCCTGGCTACACTATTTCCCTGGCCTTGGGAAAAGTCACTGATCACTCTCTGTTGAATGGGGAGAATAATTCTGACCTACTGCACAGTGAAGCTCCTGGGAGGGAAGGTGCTCTGGAGATACCAAAGAGTGTCCTCAGGATGGTGTTGGAGAGGGGAAGACGGGTGGAATCAGAATAACACCTCTCACTGTCTCATCCGTGACACGTCACCCAGGAAGCAGCCCAGAACATGGCATTGATGCCACTGGATTCATGCACCACTGCTGCAGCTGGCAGGCATTGCTGGAGATGTATCTGTGCTAGCTTAGGGAGCACAGAAAGGAGATACAATGTCCCAGTGAAGGTTGTCACCAGTGGGGGGAAAAGTTAGGGGCTCTTTAGTGTCATTGAGAGTCGCTGTTGAGACAGAAGCAGGCATTAGCTACACAAGCACCCAAGAAATGGCTTGCGTAACTGCTTTGCAATCTTAAAAATATTGACCCAGAATTGTTGCTGATCTGGATTTAAAAAACATGGGCACCATAGTGACTGTTGTATCGCCTTGGTAAATCTTGCCCTTTCAGATTTCAGCAGTCAATAGGGGTTGCTAATGGCATCAGGAGTGCTAAGTTCTGCCTCCAGTGCAATGTGATTGGGTTGGATCTGCCCATGATTATCATGAGTTGTTTTCCATGTCTTTTTATTTTTTTGCACCTGTTTATGGCTGCTTTATGTTACCAGCATGTACTGGTGAGTCTGGCTCAAATGTCCTAATCTGTGTTGTGACTCCAGGCACCTTTTTGCATTTCTATCTTCTTAGACCATTCAAATTGTCAATTTCTCTTGATGGTTCTCATGCATTATTGCAATGCTACAATGTTTGGTTTGGAAACACAAGGGGAACATTTAATTGCAAACAAAAATCACTCAATTTTCAGTTAAACTAAAAATAATTGAGGAAATATTTCTGCTGTTCTTGGGTTTTATAAAACTTTGTTTATACAGATCTTAAGTGGACCTCTCAGTGTCCCTTTGAATGGATAACTATGGGAAGAGTTGAGTTTGGCACATGAAGGTTTCACCTCAGAAATGCTCGCTATTGCTAAATGTCACCTGAACACGCACAATTAAATTAGCCAGGATAACTGTAAGCAGTCACTTGTTACAGCAATATACTTGTCTGCTGGTAACTTAGCTCCTTTTATTTCACTGTGGCAAACTCTTTGTAGACACCATTTTGTCGGGACATTTTTGTTCTATACTTACCCAGAATTCCATAGGACATGTCTACACTTCCATTAAACACCTGTGGCTGGACTGTTTCAGCTGACTCAGGCTCGCGGGGCTCAGCCTGCGGGGCTGTAAAATTGCAGTGTAGACATTTGGGGTATCCCAGAGCCTGGGCTCCAGCCCAAGCCCGAGCACTACACAGTAGTTTTGCAGGATCTGAGTCTAGGACGCACCGTGAGTGAATGTATCAGAATCTGGCTCAGTAAATTAAGCTCCCTATTCAGAATGTAAAGCACTGCAGATGAACTAGTCAATGCAAAGTGGACATGTTACCCTAAGACCCTTCAAAAATCAGCAATGTTATTGGAAGCAGAGAGAAGAGAAATAAATTCTTTCAGACCAGAAGCTGTTTTGTGTGGCCTTGCAGCTGGTGGTAATGCATGTGTGTGACAGATGCAGAAAGCCAGCTCCTCAAATACCATTCATTTGTAAGATACCATTCTTTCTGGTGATGGTCTGAGAGCTGCTCTGGGGGAAAGAATAAACTAATATGAAATTTAGCTGTCATTATAATGATTTGCAACATGTGTTGCTAGGCACCAGCTGCAGGAAAGCCTATAGGTGCTCTCACCGGCTGGGTTTGATTTCTTTGTGGGGATCCCACACAAGTGAAAACTGACAGGTGCAAAACAGGAGTGGAGGCCAGGAACCAAATGTATTTAAAAAGGGGCATAATCTGTAGTTCTCAGATTGCAGCCATTGCTGCATAGTTTACATAGGATTGTGCCTTTAAACCCAAGGAGCAGGGATGGAACAGAAGAGGGATGGTCTGGACAGCAATATAATGCTTTATTTTCTGGCAATGCTTCATGAGGCAAAGGAATACAGGTTCATTAGAAGTTTGTAGGCTGCCATCAGTGTGGGTGTTCCACCCCGGGACCCGCTGCCAAAGTGCCGGATCTTCGGCAGCAATTCAGAGGCGGGAGCCCCCCGCCGCCCAAGATCCTGGGCCCCCTGAATCCTCTGGGTGGCCCTGTTCAACATCAGGGCAGAATCTTCCCAGAGATAGCATCAGCAGGACAGAAATTGCATCACATTGCATTAGTCTGCTTCCTTTTAAGTATTCATCTAAAGAGAGAGCCAGAACACGGCCCCAGTAAGGGTGCCCTGCACTGGTCCTATAGTGCAAGGCAGCCTTACCAAGCTACCAGGTCTTCCCATCCCCTGCCCTAGGAGAATCCCTGGATGGCATAGAGCCAGCGTCATTAGTCACCATGTAACACCTCATGGCCTGCTTCAGTGCTGCCGAGGACCTAGCCCAAAGGTTGAAAGAATACACTTATTACGTTTGCACTGAGATTGCTGCCTTCCCCTTTATAGCAGATTGCCAGTTTCCTCGCATTTTAATTGGACAGCAATATGTCCGACTCTTTAAAACTTTGCAGCAATCTAAGGTGTGCTCTGGGCGTGAGCAGAACGATCTGGCAAAAGGGAGGGCTGCAGGCCCAGCCCCACAGCAGCAGTCATGCAGGAATGCCACAGGGTGTGTCCACACTGCACCGCAAACCACAGTCTGTGGGACCCAGGCCAGTGGGCTTGGTATTTCCAAGCCTGAACTTGCACTGAATTGTAAAGTGAGTCTCACAGCCGTGCTAACACACTCCTGAGGCACTGCACAGGCCTTCTAACTCAGCTCTGCAGAGCCAGCTGCGTCCATGCTGCAAAATGACAGTGCTTGGACCCGAGTCAGACTGAGCTGTGAGTGGACAGAAGTGTGTCTTGGGCTCAAATTGGAGTCAGAGCCCAGGGTTAGTGTCCAGTGTAGACAAACCCATCATGGCAAAACATTCCTTACCTGAGCTTGCAGTGGTTATCCCCACACATAGCCTGTGCTCTAGGTACACGGAGCGAGGCCAGAGTGCCACAGGGCTCATGTGTCCTTCCACAGTCCAGACAGAACCATTGGGGAAAAGAAACCTGCTGCTCTTGGAGGAAGCCATGACAGAGGCACAGGCGGTCCAGGCAGGGATCGCTGGCTCAGGAGCATCATGGAACTTGCCCGTAATGGCTCCTGCTCGGGAAGAGCCCCAACAAGGGACCTGGCACAAGCTTGCAAGGACTCTACCAAACATGTAGTCGTTGTCGCCAGATGGTGCTCAGAGGCAAACCCCCCTCCCCAGCTAGGAGGATTGTTATGAGACAGGTAACTAACAAGCCAGAGCTCTGGCTTTTCCCCTGTTGTTCTGCCTGACCCAATCAAAGATGAGTTACTGGAGCTCCCACGGACTTCCTGTCATGGCCCAGCACAGTTTGCTGGGGGCAACACCTACCTCTCTGCCTTTGCTGATGGCCAGTGACTGCCTGTGTGATAAGGATGTTTGCAGTGACATTGTAGCCCTGTTGGTCCCAGGATATTAGCGAGACAAGGCGGGTGAGGTCATACCTCTTATTGGACCAACTTCCATTGGAAAGAGAGACAAGCTTTCCAGCTGCACAGAGCTCTGCCTCAGGGCTGGGAAAGGTGCCCTGAGTGTCATAGCTAAATACAGGGTCGAGGAGATAGCACATAGAGTTCTGCTCCCTTTAAATAAATGACAAATCTCCCATCGAGTTTCCATTCAGTCAGCACAGGAGTGGACTCAAGGGCTGCTGTGGTTATATCCAGTATTGTGCTTTGAGTGTACATTAAATAAATGCCATTGCTTCATCTCTGAGATCAAATATAAAGATCAAGCCTTACCAGACCAGACACAAAGAAAACACAAGGCTCAGTCATTGCATACGTGCTTCAGATCAAATTGGAAAAACATGGGGACCCTTCGTTTGTTAAAACAGTAAAACCAGGTCTGAACACTTAGTGTTTCTGTCAATTCTTCTCAGCCTGGGAAATGTTTTCTTCATCGGTCAGTGTCACTTTTGGAATATCCCTTGGCCTGTTTGGCTCATCCTGGGCCTTGCACCTGAATGGATCTTTAATCATGCACCAATATCTCAGCTGGTGTGAGTTGTCACCATTACTCTGACTTCACTGGAGAAACCCTGATGTACAGCAGCTGTGGCTTTGCAGTGTCACAGCTCTGGACACAGGTCCGGTTAAGGATTGTGTAAGTGGTTGAATTGTTATCTGCTGGCATGCAAAGGGTGCTAATTATGCAATGAAACCCTATTTGCATCCTTTGCTGTGATGTGGGCCTCCAGGAAAGTCATATTCCACAAGACAAGATTTACAGGCTCCACAAGCAGGCAGATGTTTTTAGCTTCATTTTCCAAAGGCAGGTTCAGACAAGCTGCACAGAGACGCTGGCGTGTTTAAAACAAGGATTTCAGTGTCAATTCCCACAGCAGCAAGGTAACTCAGAGCCAGGGTGATTGCAGCTTGAATTCACCGCGAAGCATTGCTCCGTGCAGCTGCTAGTGAGGCCCCCTCTCCCCATTCAGAACAGCAGCCCCAACCTTTCCACAGAACTGTTCCAATTTACGAGGCTAAGTCCTGGGCTATACCAGCCAGCACCCACCACTTCCCATTCACCGCTGTGTGCCCTGATCCGCCGTGGAGTCAGGGCTGCTCCCAGTGAAGAGACTGGGGTTGCAGCAGCCAAAACCCACTGGAGTTAGAGCATGACCACGGAATGGGAGCCATGCAGCACGCTGGGGCTCTGCACATTGACTTGGAGACCCAGATTCTGCACCCCTTAGAGTAGTACCGGCCTCCTTGCACTGATCCCACAGGACCGGACGAGGAGGAGGGACTACTGGCTGGATGGAGCCCCTAACGCTGAGTGGGACAGCCCAGTCAGCCTTTCATAGAAACAAGCTGTGTGTCTCCTGGGACATGAACTGTCCAACTCCTGTGCTAGGGAAGCACAGATTTTCATCATGATTACCCAGGGTTTCATTTTGCTTTGGCATCGTTTCTTAGTTTCTTGGTTAAAGACTCCCCTGCATCTCCCAGCTTCGGAACAGCCCAGGAGGGTTGGGACTTGGGGGACCAGACTCTGACACTTCTCACAGTTTCAGGGTAACTGCACCTGTTTCCCCCTCTGGGAGACGGAGGGGCAGTCAGGTCTCCAGTTTCTGGGCAGGGAGCCATGTCCCACTCCCTTCTGACCGGGCGTTTTCACGGTCTGCAGCCCCCTGCCGCACCCTGTGAGATCCCCAGCAAGCCAGGCTGCCTAGCAGCCAGCACCTGCATGTTGCTTTCTCTCAAAGGGCTATGAACAGAGTATTGCTGGGAGTTACAAGTCATCACACAGCTCGTTCTAAGCAAGCGCCTTTATTCCTAAGGCTAAAGCATGAAAGAGAAAGCACCTAAAAACCAGTATACATTCCTATATGCATGCTACAAGATTACCAGAGGTCATCCCCAGCCTCACTGGGCCCTCATAGGCCAATCCCTTCCCAGGGGCCCCCCCTGGACAGAAGGGTCTGGCCATTGTCTGTCTCAGGAGGAAGGCCCTGTGTCAGTTCATAGCAAACACCCTGCTTGGTTTGAGTCTCTGGAATACCCAGTGTGAACACTTCTGTGCAAACACATCTGTGCAAACCTCTGCAGGCAGCGGCAGCTCTCTAGATTTGTTGCCAAGAAGGCTAACAGCATATTGGGCTGCATTAATAGGAGCATTGCCAGAAGATCGAGGGAAGGGATTATTCCCCTCTAGTTGGCACTGGTGAGGCCATACCTAGAGTACTGCATCCAGTTTTGGTCCCTCCACTACAGAAAGGACGTGGACAAATTGGAGAGAGTCCAGCGGAGGGCAATGAAAATGATCAGGGGGCTGAGGCACATGACTTACGAGGAGAGGCTGAGGGAACTGGGATTGTTTAGTCTGCAGAAGAGAAGAGTGAGGGGGGATTTGATAGCACCCTTCAACTACCTGAACGGGGGTTTTCAAAGAGGATGGATCTAGACTGTCCTCAGTGGTGGCAGATGCTACAGAACAAGGAGCAATGGCCTCAAGTTGCAGTGGGGGAGGTTTAGGTTGGATATTAGGAAACACTATTTCACTAGGAGGGTGGTGAAGCACTGGAATGGGTTATCTAGGGAGGTGGTGGAATCTCCTTTAGAGGTTTTTAAGGTCAGGCTTGACAAAGCCCTGGCTGGGATGATTTAGTTGGGGTTGGTCCCGCTTTGAGCAGGGGGTTGGACTAGATGACCTCCTGAGGTCCCTTCCAACCCTGATATTCGATGATTATATGATTTGTTTAGTCTCAGTGACTCTCTTGCTGTCTGTCATTCCTGGGGTATCTAGGGTAACCCTGGAGTAGAACAATCACCCACGAACCTTTCACAGTGTTAGCACAATCGTCCCCAAAGCTACTGCCTGGGGTTGGAATCTCTGTCACGGCCTCATGCAGGTTGAGTAGCGTGCAGCTCCAGGAGTAGCCCCACTGGGTCTCATGGGATAAGGATTTCATGAACAGCGCAGGCAGTTGCTCGCCCCTCAACTTTCCCTGAAAATCAGTGACTCTGCAAATGGAGCTGCCTGAACTCGGTATTGTGTCAGGTGCGTGAGTGCTCTCTGGGTTCACATGGATACCCATGGCGAGGAACAAACAGACAGAGGGGAACAGCTGCTGCCAGTGTAATATAGGGCCAGTTTCCAGCCCAATGCAGACGAGATAGACACACGGGGCTCCACCCTGCATTCTTGCAGAGCCCAATAACTCAGTGCACCCAGTGGCAGGCGCACAAAGAAGAAAGGATCAGACTCAGAATCTCTCTCCTTTTGCCATCACCATGGGAACTCCTGCGGGAGGGATGCATGCTGTTGCAAACGTTTCCCCTTGGGGTTTGATGCGCTACAGTGTATCGTGTACACGAAGACGGTTGAAGTTAAGTCTTGGGACTCAGAGATCTGGGTTCAATTCCGGATGTTGCCACAGACTCTCTGTGTGACCTTAGACAACCTATTTGATCTTTCTCAGTGCCTCAGTTCTCCATTTGCATGTACAGCACCTGGCATAACAGGGCCCTGCTCTTGAGGTCAGGGTCCCATTATGCTGGGTACTTAGGGTGACTAGATGTCCCGATTTTATAGGGACAGTCCCAATTTTGGGATCTTTTTCTTATGTAGGTGTTGGTGTCAATCTGGCATAACCCTAGGTAACTCGGAAAGGTGGTAGACCACAAGTGTCAATGAAGCCCTCCTGTTGTAGGCCTCAATGAACCAATGTTCCTCCATGTTAAACACTTTGTGTAACCTAGTGTAACCTAATGTACTAATAGCTGCAAAAATGTAGTGTTAGCAGTTAGTTTTCGGTTGTAACAGCCAGTTCTCTGTTGTAATACATTGAAGCTAGGCTAAAGCCTGCTCAAGGCCGTTTTAAGATACTGTGTACATGTCTCAGCAGCGGAGAGGGGGCAGAAAGGGGGAAGACAAAAGATTGAATGAGAAAAGATACTGCAGCTGGATGGGAAAGGAGGGGGGAGTAAGAGATTAGCTAGTCAGCACGAAAAAGTTTTGTAGTAAACAATTGGGATATAAAAAGAAGAAACTGCTTGTTTTAGGGGTGCAGGATCTGAGATTGTTTCTCCCTTGCACCTTATTTGAGCTCAAATAAACTTGGTTTGCTTCTCTACCCTGGTGTGTTTATTGGCGCGGCACACCAGGCGACGGACCCCCCCCCGCTGTTGCTTGGCCTCAGGCAGTTATCTGCCGGCAACATAGATTTCTATTACCCCTCACCCCCACCCCAATTTTTCACATTTGCTGCCAGGTCACCATATGGGTGCTGTAGGTACACACAGTCAGAGAGTCTCTGCCCCAGAGAGCTCAGTCGCAACGTAAAAGACAGACACAGGGTGGGGAAAACAGGGGAAGAGACTTGCTCGAGGTCTCTGTATCCCTGATCCCTTAGCCCATGCTCCTTCCCAATTGCAAGATGGTTTCAACATGTACAGCCAGACACATGCCTCTGCTGGGTACAGTGAAACCTCTGCAGAGGGGACATGGGTGCCACTGTAATACAAATAACAATCACACTGGAAGAGGAGGAGAGACATTCCTGAGCTTGGTATGGGACAAATAAAAGCCCCTTCATCGAAGCTTGGTCTCAGAAAGGTTTGCAGCACCGCTTGCTGATAGACATGCTCATAGGGCCAGATCCTCAGATGGGGAAAATCAGTGTCGCTCAGTTGACTTCAATGGAATGATGCTGCTTGCTAGCCACTGAGGGCTCAGTCTCTCGGGTAGGAAGGATGGCTGTAGCGAGTAACACGTAGAAGGTCACTGAGAGGGAAGGACCAGGAACTGCCAGGAGAACAGTATAAGAGAACTCCAGCGTGCTGCATCCTGCACAGGCAGAAGTCTTCCTTTCAATACGTACAGTCACCACAGAGTATTGAGCGGCATCTCTGCTTTGCCAGGCCAGATTTCTTGCAACCAAATTTGAGCACCTGTGGCGGTGTGTACAACCTGCCCTGGCCCCGAAGGGGTTAAAGGACAATCCTGGGCCCAGCTTGCCCTGTCCTGCTGGACCTGCAGACCATGTTCCTACTGGAGAGCAAACTTAGAAGAGAACAACCCAGCTCAGACGGGGCAGGAAGACAGCCAGACTCTGGGGCTCCCAACCAGGGTGTTGGAGAACACTTCCTGCTTGGCTCTCGTAGGCCCGGGTCACAGCCCAGCAAAGCAGGAGGGGCCGGGCTCCCCAACCAACCGTCCCTGCCGCACTGGTAAGGAGCAGGCAAGAACACTGAAAAGCCAGCTGCAGCCAAGCCTATACATGGGCAAGGAACTGGATGGAAAGGCCTCCCCGCTGGGATGTGAGGCTGGATGTGCTGCCCACTAGGCCACCTGACCCTCCGGGGACTCTAATACAGGGCCGGCTGCACGCCTGCCAGCTGACGCCGTGCCAAGAGCGCTAGGCAAAGCAGTGTAAGCAAATAGCGAGGGCGATGATATTCCTTGCTCATTAGATCACCTGCGGGCTGCTGGATTGCATAAGGACACCCCATCCCAAGGCTGCCTATGTTTAGCAGCGTGGGTCAGAGGCCTAGCACAGCATTCGTCTGCTGCGAAGAAATGTTCACGAGCGGCATATTAGCCTAATAGTTTGGTGACAATACGTGACCCAGAAAACTATACTTTTTAATAAGTAATAAAATATGCCACTGTTTTGTTTCCGTGGCTTAAACTACATATTAGACAAGTCGCTTTTAAGAGCTGAACAAAACACAGATCAGGTTACAACTGATCTCATAACAAACCCCGAAGGTACAATACTATATTGGCGCTCGTATTTTACGATTGCTTGGTTAATTTTGCAAAGGCAGGACATTCAGCCTGTGATTGTTATTGCCGGTGTAGGAGAAAAGAGTAAAATGGAGATGAAATATTACTCAGGGAGACTTCACACATTTGGAGTTGATCAAATGACACTCAATTTCCAGAGCTGATTTTGTAAAGCACATCACCACCTAGGGAGAAAAGTCACAGAGGGAGAAAGCAATTAAATTCACTTCCTCATTTTGATTGTATTAGATCCAAGTTAATTTGAGATCCGGGATTAAGAGCTGGCCACCTGAACTCAGATTAAATCGTATATAACCACCACAAAACATATTTTAAAAAACACAGCACACTTAGAAAGGGGTTATGAAACAGAAAGCTGGATTGAATAATAACACAGCAGCATTAAGCTGGCATGTCTGGACTGGTCATATAAAACAGGCTATCCGATCAGTAACAAAATACAAGCATCTCTGCATAACAGCTTTAAGGCAGCTTGGCCTTAAATAATAGAGCGCATTGTAAGCGATGTACAAAAAATGAAATTGGAGTGCCAGAGGGGAATAACCCTATATTAATTGTTCACATACCAATGCTCTGCTACCATCCAGCAGCCAGTCTTCCAGACCCTCTCCGGTTGCAAGTTTACTTGAGTTCACAGTAGTCAACATGTCCGCTTTAACAGCTTGAAACTCAGCAGATGCAATGAAAGGGACACAAGGTATCAACTGCCCTACTTGTCACAATGGGGTGTTGACTCTGAAACCTAAGGATGGCGATGTAAATGTAAATTTGTTAACTATTTCAGTGCCAATCATTTTAGCAGAACCATCCAGCTACTCTTCTTATCCAGCTGAGTTGGATATTATGGTTTGAAAGAGATTGTATAGTCTCAAATGCTTTGCCCATTCTAGCTTTAAACAGACCAATGTCTCTTGGTGATTGTGTGTGAGAGAAGCAAGGGAGCTCTTCCGATGTAGCTTCTCTCCTCATATAATAGTAAAAATGTCTCAGTGACACATGTGCCATCTGGTGCCCTCACCGTCCTCTGAGAGGGAAGTATCATTACCCTTGCCTTAGTGATGGGAAACTGAGTGAGAGACTTTGTCACACTGGGAGTCCATGGAAGCCTGGGAAATTGAACCCAGGGCATTAGTCCTAAGACCATCCTTCCCCCCTTCCCGTGTGTGGTGCTTGCTTGCCGTCCTACCCTCCAAGTCCCAATTTCCTTCAGTTTCTCTCCTTTTTCTTCACTATCCCTCCCTCTCTTCACCCCTCATCTGGTCCTTTCTTCTCCCATTTCCATTGGTAAAGTCCCCACCTGTCTTCTCCCCCAAGCCCCTCCCTCCTGTGTTTGTCACTCCTCTGACCCCATCTCTCCAGGTGTGGCTCAAAAACTTGGATGTGTACAGGTGTTAGACGGTTCAGAGCGCACCTGTGGGTGCTGCCAGGCATCCAAGTGTCTGGGCCTGCCCAGGTAAGGGGGGTAAGAGTGTTATGGCACAAGAAAGAGTCTGGCATTGGAAAATCCAGGCCTTAAACTCCTCTTCAGCTCATTCAAGGAAAACATTCTGCACCAGTCAAAGCCAACGTCTGAGATCTTTCCCTGCCCCAGGCACTAACAAACTGGCATACCTCGAAGCACTGACCTACCAAGAGATTATCAGCCGCAGATTATATAACAGAGCAGGACAGAAACTACATTTAGGATCTCGACCTCAGCTATATGACACCTCCTTCCAAAAGAACTTCCAGTCTAATCTTTCAGCCTTTGAGAGAGTGACCCCAGGCAGATGACATTGTCCTGTCGAGCGCTTGTCAGCCATAGGAATGAGAGAGACGGAGATTCCGGAGAGCTCGGTGCTGGGTCAAAGACCAGCACTTTAGGGATGAAGTAAGACCCGAGTGAGAGAGCCACTGTGGGCTGGAGAGGCAAACCAATAGACACAGGAAAATTATTAATGGGGAAAGTTTAAAATCAGGTGGAAGTCTTGTCCTTAGCATCAATTACATAGAGCCAGGTTCGCAGGTAAATTATAGGCCAGGTCTTTCAGAGCTCCCAGATGAGCATGTAAACCAGATTTCCAGAAGGCCTCGGCCTCCAGCAGCTCCCATGGCTCATGGCATGGGTGACATCTTGGCCAGCCCCACAGGAGTTTCATGGGACCCTCCAGAGCTAAAAGCATACGTCTCTCCAGTCTGGGCTATGGAGGTGGCCGCAGCTGTGGTGCTACGCTTCCCGTTCTCTGGGGCTTGGAGCTGGACAGGTAACATACGCTCACTGGCGGGTTACGCTCACACTTTTGAAAATCTAGGTGCCTGAGTGTTAGGTGCTGAGCTCTCGGGGAAATCCACCCCTGCCTGTACAGCCTTGCGTGGACACAACATTTGTATCCACATCCGACCCGTGATCTGTAAAAACGGTTTGTGAATACAAACCGGATATCCACAGATTTTCAGGGCTC
Organism: Gopherus flavomarginatus; assembly: GCF_025201925.1. Classification (NCBI taxonomy): domain Eukaryota; kingdom Metazoa; phylum Chordata; order Testudines; family Testudinidae; genus Gopherus; species Gopherus flavomarginatus. The sequence goes on along the minus strand of NC_066620.1, from coordinate 1,122,195 downwards.
TGCTTACCTGGTCCCCTGAGGAGAGCCGCAGAGGCTGGGGGTGCATAATGTGCTGGGAGATGGGCGAAGCCTGTAATTCCCCCTGCGGCTCCGCAGGATTTGGCCAAGGGGAGATTCCCCAGGGAACCCCTGAGTCAGAGGACTCTGAGGGACCCGTTTCAGCTAGCTCTGGCCTCTCCCATCCTGGGGGTTTTGTGCTGTTGCAACCTGACCCACTGCTAAGGTTCCTCCACCAGGGACTTGTGCCAGGGTTTAGGCCCTCCGAGAGAGTCGTGTTGAGCAGGGTCCGTTGTCTGCAACCTCTATGTCAGAAACCTGTGTTTTGGATGTTCATGAGCGCAAAGCAGGCAGGAGAGGAGGTCCCCTGGGCAGCCTCCTGCTGGAGAACAGCCAAAACGCATGGGGCAGCAGGTCAGTTAGTTCACCTTGCTCAGAAGATCACAACCTCTAGCGTCTCTCATTAGCACTTGCTCACACAGTGGAAGGCAAGTTAGGTAACCCAGCCCCCACACTCAGCTACATCAGCACTGGCGCTCCAGCTGATCTGGGCCATGCGTGGCTCTGCAGTTCTGATGGCAATCCTGCCATGACAGAGGAGCCACAGTGGCTGCTGTTCACGTGGAGGGCCAGCTCCAAAGGCTGCCTCGGGGCCTGGGGTGGGGAAAAATGGTGAATGTGCCTCTCTTTTAATGTTTGTTTGTTTGTTTCCTTTTCATTCGCCAAGAACAGAGGCTTTTCCTGGCACAATCTCGAAAAGGGGAGCTGGAAATACAACCCCCATCCACCCCCACAGAAAGGCTTTGCTCCTGCCTGATGTAAAGAGCTTCCCTTGGAGTACTCTGCTTGGCCGGGACCTGCATTTCCTCTCCCCTGCAGGTTTGTTGACTATGCCCGGATGACTTGTGTGGAAAGGTCAGCGTGTTGCATACGCGAGAGCCACCCCCGTGGCTGACACACCAGGGACTGAACCAAAGCCCTCCAGGCTTAGCAGCAGGAGTGGCTACAACTTGAGCTAACGAGCCAACATGTTATAATTAAGGACTACAGCAACTCATCACTTCCGTTTGTGGCCCGGCCCAGAGGGGGCCCTGTCACACACACTCCTTCACCTGGGGGTTACCTGTGCATCAGAGGGTATCTCCAGACCCCCTCCTTGACTACGTGAAGGGCTTTTCGTAGATAGGAGCACATCAGAGACAATAGGTCCCTGCTGCTCACTGATGGTATGGATAGTGCTGTGACTACCTGGGTGCAGGGTGTAGTCCCTCAACGGTGGAGTTAGGCACCCATATAACTTTAGGCACTGGGGCCCAGCTGCTCAACGGTTGGCTTTTAAAACTTCACCCAGGCACTGAGCAAGGGGCTTAATTGCCAAATGCTGAGCACCCTGCAGCTCCACTGAAGGCCGACACCAGGTATTCAGGAGCCTACATGTAGACACTCATCTTGGGGAAGGTGTTCAATCACCACAGCTGTGTGCACCAATCAGATGGTCCATTGCTCACCTGAGTCAAAATCAGGCCTCAAAGCTTCAGCTCTGTGTAACACTGATGTATGTTTATCTGCACCTCGCAGTGCGGTTCTAATAAAGCTGTGGAGGAAATAAATCTACAGATCATCAGTAACTGAATAAGCATTGCCCCGGCCCCAAAGCTATCGTCAGACAGCGCTGCTGCAGTCCAAGATCAAGACCGTGTCTATCTTGCAAACATGCACAGATGAAAATGTTGAAAGAGCAAGATCAAGATGTGGAAACCTCAGTGCATTAAATCCATGGATCCCTCTACACATGGGCTAGAGTGCTGCCAGCTGAAATTCAATTCAGTTTAAATATTAAACGTGCGCATGCATGGAACCGTTATCTCTATGGAGCAAGGAGTTCTGCCGCTGAATTCACATGTACTGATGCCACCACTTCTGTGACATGATTCAGCAGAAGGGCTCATTGAAGTCTGCTAGTTATGGAAGACTGAGCGAACAGCCCAGAGGAATTTATGAGTTGAGTTTAGTCCATTAGTTTCTGCAGTATCTGTTCCTTTGTACTCTTCAATGGCAGCAAAGTGCAGCTAGATCTACGCTCTGGTCTGAAACTATTGCCTTTAGATGTCACAGCGTATGGCCGAGAAGCGTACAATACAGAGGGGGAAGTAAGATTTGCATATTAAAAATGTTACACAAGCAACTCAGGCAGATGTTTCCAAATCTGCCTAGTGGGTTTTCACACCTGCCAGTATGTGACACAGCGGTGGAAACGTGTGAGTAATAAGCAGAAGGCGGAAAACCTGGCCTTTGTTGCATATCATGCTGTAATTGAGGAGTAATCCTTTTTTTTTTTAAATGTGTGAACTTCTTTTTAAAATGCTCCTTCCTGGCCAAGCTGGTTTGAATCAATTAGACAGTAAGATTTCATGAGATAATATCAAATACTTAACTAAAACCCGAGCCCATGACAGCAACTGGTGCCCCTCGGTCTACTTATTTGTAATTCTACCCCAGAAGCAATCACACTGGTCTGGCAAGGTCTGTTCTTTATAAACCAGGCTGCCTTTTATTAGTGTGGTATCTGGGGGCATTTGCATACATTTGGAAGCATATCAATTCCCTCAAGGAAGAGGGCCAAAAGTCTCCTTCCCTCCCGCACAGATTAAAACTGCTTATACAAGTGGAATCAAATCTAGGTTTTTATGAGTTCTCCAGCAGCAGGCAGCTGGAGTTCTTTTGCAACGCTGTTCTTAGGATATCTTCCTTCATGCCAAGAGAGCATGAGGAAATATCTGGGCTTCTCACTGACCCGTTAAGTCAACACAATGGGGCTGTTCCACACCAGGGATGAATCCCAAAGGTGTTCTCACAGAGATGACTCTGCTCTTCCCCTCTTTTAACACAGCACCTGCGCTCAATGGGGGAGCTCAGTGGTTGTGAGGATATATTACTTGCAGTATATTACTCAGCTGTAGGTGTCTCTGTGGACTAGTCAGTGTTCCAGACAAGGTGCGGGTCCCTGTTTAACAGAGACAACGCTGACACTCATGCTGTGTGAAAGCACATTTGCTTGTGTCTGCAGCTTGTAGTTTTTTACAGTAAATACTTCCTGTTTAACATGCACTGTGATACCACACAACACAGTATGGTGGGCACAATAATGCAGAGATTATCACAGGTTTAAGAGTATGAGGGTGTCCTGGCAAAGTTAACACCATCCCGGGGGAGCTAGTAAAAATGGTTTTAATCACTGTGTTACACATGACACTACAGCAAACACTGAAAACCCAGCCTACGGCAGGAAAGGGGGCTACACAAACAGTGCAGGGGTGTGTTGACACCAATGCTGCCAACTCTTGCGATAGTTGGTGTTTAACTTAAAGCCTCAGCTCCTGGATTCAGGTGATTACATGAGACTCTCAGCTTTCATTTAAAAAACAGCATGTTTCAAGCCCTCATGGTTGCAGAGAAAAGCCTGAAAATGTAACCTGAGTGCAGCCTAAGTGCTCAGAAACCAGAACGCAAATATAGAGAACCTGAAACCTATTATTAGTGTTTAAATCTCATGATTTTTAACCTAAGCTCATGATTTTGGAGGTGCCCAACTCACAATTTGTAAATACTTAGAGTTGGCCACACTGTGTGAGATGTCAGTCACCATTTGTGCACCTGGAGTAAACGAATCATACAAATTTCATGCTGACATCTGGTGTTGTCTCATGGCACACTTTGCCAATATTCAAATCAAATTTGCTTCCTTTCAAAGGCCAACTTTTCTCTAAGCAAACAGGTCATTTCAGATGCCTGCTCCTATGGAAAGAATTTGAGAGTTTGATATTTTCCTTGCTTCAACCAACCTATGCCACCAAATCAACACACCAACGGGAAAAGAGTGCCAGTGTTAAGTCTTGCAGCAAGTGATCTTCAGCCTGAAATGTGATGCTTTGCAGTTGTCACTCACTGCTAATCAAGACTGGCTGCAGAGAATGCTCTGCCTTGACCTTCACAGTACAGTACATAAATAAAAGGCAGGGAGAAAAGGAAATGGGAGGGAATTAAAAATCTGTGCCTGTTGCTTTGGGATGCTCAAGATGGGACAGAAGGAAGAGAACGCATGAAACCAAACTGACACGGGTGGGGTGGGGGAATGGTGAGACACTTTTAATAGGTAGCAGATGTACAATTCGAAGAGTCACTTCTATTAAAATGCTACAGAAATACCTTACAGGAAATTGACTAGCCCTTGCCTAATGCTGAATATGATCAAGATGATACATGGATCATTCTGACAATAGTCTTAAGAAGTCTGTAAGAAGAAATAATCAAGATAATGCTGTACTAGGATGGCAGGTGGCATAATGGGAACTGGGCACTGCAAATCTTAAGCCCTTTTACCGTGTCTTTGTTTTTAAATTCCTAGAAGGCTCTCTTCTCCCCCTTATGTGTCATCTCACTGTACGTAAGCTGCTCACGTTGCAGCTGCCAAAAGAACATGAAAAAAGGCATGCAAGGGATTGAGGCCTCAGAAATAACTTAAGTGAAGAGAAGAGAAACTAATTTGAATATTGTCTGATTTGGATATGGAGGGTAAACCAAACTGTGAAAAGTGGAAAAAAATGGCCTGGGATACCCAGTCTCCCTAGGTTTGAGAACTAGGGACTGGGGTTACTTTCACTTGAGGAATATGGACAAAGTTCAGCACAATTAAACGGGCCGCACCAAATCTCCATGATTCAATTATACCATGTTTCAATTATACCATGACCCACAGCGAAAGAACCGAGCTCCATGATTTTCCATAATGATGGAACCTCACTGTGGGGGGGAAAAATGGGAACAAAAAGGAAACCAAGTTGTGCATAAAACATTTACAGATTAGCAAATCTGGGGCTTGTGCCTTTCGGGGATATCTGATTTGGGAATCAAAGTTCAGAGGGAAAGGAGCGAGAGGCAGATGCACGCTGGAGTAGGGTCACCACAGGAGAGTGCACTACTACCCTCAAACCCAGCACATGTACAGGTTTGTGGCCAGACCACAGCAGCGAAGGGCAACCAAACTTTCATCAGAAACACTCTAGAGTTAAGCCAAACTATGGGTTTGAAGGCTGGCCAAAGTGAATAACTGAAACGTGGGACCTAGAGGAACTGCCAGCATCTGAGCAAAGAGGGTGACTTTATTGGAATACACTTGTTCTATTTTATAAAAGGGAAAACATGAAGGTGTTTCTTTTGCCTATACTAAGCCACTAAAACGTGGATGACTTTTGTGCTGGGATGTCTGGCCAACCTTCCTAAACTAAAAAGTCTGTGGTCTGTCACCCATGCTCTCCCTCTGCCTGGCTCTCCCTCTGACGGCAGAATACTATACGTTTCCCACCACAGGAATCAATTCTTATAAAGGGCCAAACAGACTCTTTCCGGGCATTTCCCTCAACCTATCATCACCGAATTTACAAATTCAGCTTTGACTTACATACAGGGGGTGGGGAGGTCTCACCCTGTCTGAATATTCAGGTCTATTTCTGTGCTTGAATAGGACCCTGCTCTCGGTCAGCTCCTCCCTCCCACCTTACAGCAAAGTCAGAATCCTACATTTGAGGCGACTTATTGTTATTACAGGAAGGACTGACATACGTTTATAGTACTTCATTGCATCATCACATTGGATGATTGCTTGCACTATAGTAGGACCTAGAGGATGCTATCCTAGTAGGTATTGTACATATACATCATAAGGTGACAAACGACACACTCCCATTTTACAGATTGTGAAATTAAGTGATTTGTCCAGGGTCACAAAGTCTATGGCGGAGCTGGGAAATAACAGCCAAATGTCCCAGGCCCCACTACACTACCTTCCCCTCAAGACACTCCTTCCTTCATGCTTTTCCATGAAAAGAATCCCCAGGGATAAGAAGGTGGGCTGGGTGGAAGACCAGATTAATTTAAAGCATACAACTTTTCCACCAATCTTAGAGTACCCAGTCCCTCACGGATGGGGAAGTACTTGAAAAGCTAGCTACCAGGAATCTTGGGCCCAGGCCCAAATAGGTACTGTAGTCCCAGGTTCTGCAAGGAACGTGTATTGTTGCTATGGGCCCCCACCAAATCCTGCAGTCCTGTAGAAAGGTAGAAGCACCCCTTCCATTGCCAGGGGATCCATGCACTTTCACAAATAGGAAGCAGGATTTATTCCCTAGTTTAAGATTTACAAAACCAGATTTTTATATTGTTATACTTGAATGACTCTGGACTGACTCCCCTGAAGTTTAATAGAAGCACTCTCATGTAACTGAGATCAGAATCTGGCTCCTGGTGTTTTCAAACAGCAGAACAATTCACATCAAACTAAGCCCAAACTCAGTTACATTGGCCAAAGGCGGGAGAACACAAAGCAAATCTTCTCTGCTTCTCCAGATCATTGCATCACTTCTCCAACTGGTGGCTCAGAACAAACATCCGATATGTTGCTTACAAAACAAACACGAGAGTGAAGCGCTAAAGGAAGGAAATGTGAATGCAGATGTGAGGATAATTTATGTGTTCTGTGCAAAGGATTAAAAAAAGCAAGAGATGTTCTAAGCACTCCCCGGGGGAAGGCAGGGGAGAATGGTTCAAACTGTAACTCGTGTTGGTGTTGCTATGTTTAAGAACTCCGCTGCATAGGAGAGAGAGAGTAAATGCCTCCTGCTGGGACACAACAGGATTAAAAAAAAATAAACTTTAGCAGACAAGGAATAAAGCCCACACAGCAGGAAGAGGAGAAAATTATATTTAATTATAACCAGGGGAGGGGTTCAGCCAATCACAGGCCACCCCCTCCCATGACACTCAGTGACACTACATTCAATCATATCATTCTTTCCTAACAGCATATTTTCCTGAATATTTTCTTTTAAATCACTCCTCAAATTATTCACCCTAGCTACAACTTGATGACAGCACAGAGAAGTCAAAGACCACTAAACCGTCTTAATCCTTGCGTGTAAAGAAAACATCTTAAACGAGGATTAGAGTATGGTTTTGTTTTTATCATGAGAATTATCTAAAACAGGATGAACTCTCCTCTCTGTCAATATTTTATTTTCCCCTCCAATAATATGTCTATAGTTGAAGCTTGATTTTAAAAGCATCATCCTTCACTTCTACACTGAAGCACACAGTAGTGGGCGTTTTATGAGAGTGTCAATGGTTTAAAAATAAGTCTTTTGTATGGCAAGGTTCAATGTTTTGGGCATAAGGCTTGTGAAAAAAAAGGCAGGAAAATTACAACAAGACATCAGTGCTTCAGTTTATCTAACCTAACAAGCATGTGACAGAACAGGAGACTGACAAGAACATCTTCATGTTCTATACAGATCTTAATCTCTCCTGTCGTAACTTTCCCTCCTGCCACCATCCCACTATTTTGTCTGTTCAAAAGAACCAGACCACACATGATCTAGAACTTGTGTGTGTGTGGAATAAGGAGGCCACCTCTGATAGGTACACTTGTTTCAGGCTCAAGGAGTGCCCACTGTGTATCGGTTTAGTTATATGGCAAAATGGCAATAAGGAATCGGACTGTTCTCAGCTTACTGATGGACCAGATGACACTCTCAAGGGAAGAATTGCATTGGGATTTCAGATCCACTCCTGACTTAGGGTAGTTTACATTGCAATCAGAGTGTAACTCATATAGACATACCTAAGCTAGTTCTGACCTTCACATGCTGCAGTTACAACTCTGACTGAAGTGTAAACATACCTGTAGGTGCACAAACTGCTCAGATATTTTGGGTGAAGGGATTTCTAGTTCACATAATGTCCTCTGAGAGAATTTACTTAGAGGCTGCTCTCCTTTTCTCTCTCACTCCAGGCTGAACAGCTGTGGGGAAGATGCTTCTTACCTAGACATGGTGGTTCACTGAGGTCACTTTACCATTATATAAGGTGCAGTTTTTAAAAACCTGAATGCTTTAAGGTAATTCATTCTGAAAACCTTGTAAACCCCATCAAGTGGCATAACTATTCTAATATTAAACTACAAACTATCTCAGCTGCTAGAACTACATTGATACCAATAGGAAATGCAAACTAACACAACTCTTAAAGGAGACTACTGTGAGAAAGGAACAGATTTCTACTGGCCAGTCAGGCTGGTAGAAGAGGAACTAAGAACTTTTTTGCACTTTTTACTGGAAGGGGTGGAATATACAGACCTAGGTACAAATGATACCAAATATTTTATTGGTTTTGTGGCCAGCGAGGCATGACCTATGGTGTAACTAACCTGATATTAAGAATGGGAAAAGTTTAATCTGAATATCAATAAATGCAGACTGAGAAGCAGATCCTTTAAGCTGCAGAATTCTCTCTGTAGGGAAGGATGGAACACTCACTGTTTGCACAGAACAGTAAGAAGTGTACTGCATGAGTAATTCTGCATTGGCAGACAGATGAAATGGAGGATCCAACCCATAGGTCGTTCCCATTTAACTTCTATGACTGGATAAAATGACATTAGGGTGTGACTAGAGAAAATACACTGCTACACACTGGGAAGTGGAACACATTTTCTCCCATCTGGTAGAGAAAAACTGGGCCAATTCTGATCTCATTAATTTTACACCACACAATTCCATGAATTCAACAGAGTTATATCTGATTTACACTAGTACAAATGGAAAGATAATCAGACCTTTTGAATGTATGATTTCTTTTCTAGTCCATGACAAAACATAGTCTTAAATCAGACATAAGGAAATAAACAATATGGACAAGGATACCAACTGTTAATTAAGAACAGTCTCCCAGTATGTGACATGTTTTGTTAAATACTTTTACAAGGGGAAAAACCCATTTCTTTCCTCCAATGTCAATTTCTTTTGCCAGGATCAAACTTCTACCTGTTAATAAATTATGGCAATATAAGAAACCCTTAAGATACCACGAGGATTCCATGAACACTGAGAATTTAAAATTCACATGAAGTAAATAACGATGAACACATTTAAATTAAAGTTTCAGGCCTCAGTCAAAGAGATACCAAGAATGGACTGGTATGCCAATGCAAACAAAAAATGGTTTTTAAAAACCATCTCCGTTTTAAGTAAATTTGAGTGCACACTACACAAATTGACTTAATACTTGTCTTCTCTATGCTAGCTTTTTTGAAATATAAATCAGGTAAGACTATGCTACTCAAAATCCAGTATGTGCGCAATGTTAACCTAATGAAAACGTTTTATAAATACAAACTTATTTTTAGTATTAATAATTGCAACATACTTAGTTACCTAAACATGTAACCAGAAACAGAACTATTTCATGTAGAATCTGTCAATTAAGCCTACAATGGAAAAATACTTGCTAATCCTTTAAACATAATTGAAAACGCAAATATACTTCAATCTTGGATTAAAACAATTGCAGATTTAAGGTTTGGAACTGTACACAGTATCTGTGCATAAGCTACCTACAAGGCGGTTGAATACTTGTAGGTACTAATTACAATTTAGTGAAAAACAAAAACTTTTCTTAGTAAGTTTACAACAAACATGTACTCTTCAGAAGCAAAGAGAGAAGGTTTATTCTGTATTTATGAAGAAACATCCATTTATTTTAAAACAAGATAGGAGATCTTAGAATTAAGTGGAGATGAGACAACATTAGAGCAACAACTTCAGAGCTTCTGAATGAAATGTAGTTTCAAACTTGCAAATCAAGGTGAATGTAGCGCCTAACATGCTTTCTTCTTCTCTCTATAAATGGGATGAAGTAGAGAAGCAAAGCTTCAAGGTATAAGGATTAGAGCCATCTGTGAGAAACAAGGGCAAAATTAAATATTCAGTATAAGTTTTTTTGTATACAATTTTGTCAGTTAAGGGAGCATATGCTTCCTGACATGCTTAGCAGAGGTGTGTTTTGGGGTTTTTTTGTTTAAAATTTTCAGGCACTCCAAAGCCTCCAGGTATAGGTTCCCTAATAAACAGGGCTTATTTATAGAACGGTGGCATTTTCTAGACTGCCATGTAAAATGATAGTTAAGATCACACATACATGCACAGCATCTAGTAAATTGACAAGTATGTAGTAAAAAGTGCCCCCATTATTAAGGGCCTCCACTGGAGGATTTATGATAGCAACGTTTACAAAAGTGATTTCTAAGCCAAGAGAAGGCGGCTGTTCAATGAAAGTGACAAGCAGGAGAAAAGCCAAACTGCTGTCAAAGGTAGAATGGCAAATCGGATGCACAATTTCCTCCTTGCTTGACCAAGAAAACTCTCATCTCTCCAGGAAACTCTCCCCTCTCTTTGCCAGAGGCTGCTGTTCTGCTGCCGAGGGCTGCTACAAGGGAGCACTCAGAGCTCTGGGAGGTTATGAGGGCTTTCTTCCAATGGAGCAGCCCCCCTTGGGTAATATTAGTTTAGTAAGTGTTGGTGAACACTTCACGTTTTAATACTATTTTGTTGACCTTGAAGAAAAACAAGGTCTTTCCCTTAGTTTGTTGATTCTGTATTAAGAAAGGACAGAGGAAATTTTTCTTCCCTCTCCTTCCTATGCATTGTCTCCCAGAAAAGTCACAGAAAAACAGATACCAAAGAATCAAAAGTGCATTAGTCATAATATTTTAAACACCCATTTCATTAGCAAAAACTGCCTCAAACTGTTAGAATGGCAGGCAAGGTACTTCCTCCTCCTTTAGCTTCAATAAGAACTGTAACTAAAATAACCTTAGAATGGAGCTGGATTGTGATCTCTCATCCATGAGATCTGTAACATTTCTATTTGCTTTTATAGTTACTCCAGATTTCCACAGAAATCTGGCCCACTATTTTAAACAGAAATACAGATAACTCCAGTCTCATTTCTATCAGTTTGAAACGAAACTAGATTTACTTGGCCCCATAATTTCTTTTTAGAAGAGGTGAAACCTGCATAAGAATTCTTTGTTTAGAGCAGCAGGTTGTGTATTTACAATCCCAAATTGAATGTTTTAAGCCCCTCTCTGGTGTAATGAATTAAGTTTTGAGAAGTCATTAAACTGGCCAATATTTGAGTTCTGGGGTCTTCAGAGAATATAAAGGTTAGAAATCTCCATTTATTTTCATTTGTGGAATTTAAGAATGCTTGATTAGGTCAGACAGTAGATTTTATTTTGACTACAGTAGTTTTCTTTATTCCCTTTCTGAGAGCATGGCCACAGACACAAACGAGCTTTGTGACGGGAAATCAGTTTGATCATCCAGTGGTTCTCAACCCTTTGAGCATGTTCCATCCCTATACAGATATTATGAGTTCTGCAGCAAGACTCTAAAGGACCTCCGTTTTTGTTAGCATTCCTGCAGTCAATTGAAATCTTGGCATCCATTACTGAGAACGCTCTCTGCACAGGAATACGTGTTAGGAACCTTGTCACCGGAGCACATAATGAAGGAAAATCACAAAGGACATGTTTATTTTTTTAAGCTGCAGATTTCACAAAATTATTTGCATCTGAGACACCTCTTATAGAAAAGATATAAATGAACGGGGGTGTGTGTGTTGGGGAAATCAGAGAGAAATACATTTTTTAAACAACAATTTATTTTAAAAATCGTAAATAGAATGACTTACTTGGGACTCTTATCTGGTAGTGATTAAGTACAGTGAGGGCCTCCACTGCATCTGTCTTGCATTCCCATTCCAGCAGACCAGAAAGTGTTTTGGCAGAAGCTGGTAGAACAAGAGAATCAGACTTTCTTGCTCCCAGAACAAGTAATTTTAAAACATGAACTTTATCTAAAAAACAAATACTTACGTTTTGGATCAAACACTTTATATTTGATGAAAGTGAGAACTTCATGGTCATCACACAACTGCCACAGGAATAAAAGAAGAGATGAAAATATGACCAAGGTTAAGATTAAAATGCCTATTCCCAAATACAGAAGAAGTGACTAATGACACTTAATTGAGAAACTCTTGTATTTGACAAACGAGAGTTTCCTGGTCATTTTATTTAGGGCAGTATTCTCTGCATTTTTAAGTGGAACACACTGAAGGGAAAAAATTAAGATCCCTTCTGCTGTAAAAGATGTGTGAGAAACTTGAGAAAATAATCATTTTCTAACACGAAATGCCACCTGCTGACTATCTGGGAGGACAGGCACCCAAAACAAAAAACATTTAGCCTAGAGAGTTTCCAGTAATTTTCAAGACAAGTTATTCAGGAGAATTATAACATGCTTAGATTGTAAACTCTCTGGGTATGTCTACACAGCAATTAAATACCCATGGCTGGCCCAGGTCAGCTGACTTGGGCTCATGGGGCTCAGGCTGTGGGGCTAAAAATGTCTATACTAGACATTTTTAGCCCCGCAAGCCCAAGTCAACTGATCCAGGCCAGCTGCAGCCATGCTACAGGTCTTCTATTCCAGTGTAGATGCATTGTTTATGTTTATACTGTAACAAGCACAATGGGGCCAATCCTGATTGGGGCTTCCATGCACTACCAGAATATAATAAAATATTCATTAAGTTGGATAGAAGCTAGGGTTGGGCATTTGACCTGTCCAAAAATAACAACGGGTTAAATATTGCCAAAAACGGTCAAATATTTTAAAGCATTAATTTATTAGAACAATAACTATAGTAATAAAAGAGACTTTATGGCTTTCAATAGGCTTAGCCTTTAGATACTTATGCCTAATTACAATAAAAGATTATTTAACTGAATTATTTGAACTCAGAAAAACATGAAACCCAATTAAAAGAAGTCCTGTAAACTGAAATAATTACCTTTCTAGCAAATGTTAAATTAACATTTAAAAATGAATAGTTACAAAAGAAAAAAAATGAAATTAAATCTTCTGTGTTGGGAGGAGGTCCAATGACTGAACCCTCCTCTTCCTCCATCATTCCCTTCAGAGTTAATTTCTGTATGCTCGTCTAGTCAGGTTAGATTGTAAGCTGTTCTGGGCAGGGACCTGGTCTAAACTTATTTAATGTGCTCTGTCAACCAACATGTACACTAGTGGCCAGGTATACAAAGCAAACAAGACAGACAGACAGACACACACATACACTATTTGACCAACATTTGTGTATGTAAACACACACAATGTTTGTTCTAGAAGATTCCAGCCAATCAAGATGCTTAACTTTCAGTTAGTTCTCCTTTACTCCTAAACAGGTGGCATTAGCATGCCATAAAGTGTGTGATCAGGACATTTAGATAAGCTTGCTAACAGATGGCACCATGATACAATCAAAAAGGCAGGCCACCACCTCCATTAGGGTGTTTCTACTGAAATATTGGACCATAGTCAAATAGGTGCTCAATTGACATTATTTGACAGGTCAATTGACTGGCTTGCCAAGCCTATTTGAGGCATAAGAAGGTAGTCAAATTTTTAAACAAAACCACCAATACTTTACAGCATTTATATCATGGCTAAATTTTCACAATTACCCACAAGAAGCATGGTGGTAGCTTTGAGGTATGGAGAGAGAAGAAATGACTGAACAACCACTAAAAAGAACTAGGAAATCCCTAGTTAACTTCTCAGCCATCCCTTGTAACCTTCAGTCATGTTTTATCTTCTCCACCTTCTCCCTTTCCCCCATCCCATCCTTCAAACAACCATGCACTAAGGTCTTCATTTCTGGCTCTTGCCTCTCACATTTTGTTTGTTAAAGTTGCCATATTTCCAGGTTCAGGAGACAGGAGTACAAAGATCTTTTCACAGATCAACTGGATAGATTATCCATAAAGGGAGCAATGCTAAGCAATGCAAAAACACAGGGGCCTATGTTCATATATAGCATTCAATGGCTCCATCTTAAACATCAGTATTGTTACCATTCAATTACCACAACTATTTCTTATTCAAAGTATAGGGAAAGATTAATTCCCAATACCAATGTATGCTACCATAGTTTTGATTTCCTACCTTTACGAAGGTTTCTTCAGTCACACACAGGGGTACATTATAATAATGTAGCACGCAAGAGGGTGGCTGGATTATATTCTTGGATGCTTGGCCAGCACTGGTAAAGCGATTATTCTTGCTCATAGCAAAATCCTTGTAACTACTTGTACCATCCTCCAGCTCAAATATTTGACTGGGCACTACTGAGTGCTGCTTGGACACACTGGGATTTAAAGATATATAGTTGAAAAACACCCTCCATTCCGACTGACACTGTTCATAATATACTTTTAACATAAGCAGTTTTGAGGCAAGAAGAACAGATGACACGCACTTGCAGCAATGTGAAAAAAGTACTGATTCCCTTGTTTAATGCTTGGAGAAGGGTTCACAGATATGGCAATAAAAAAATACTTCATTAAATGACTGTCAAAGTTAGCTATTGCCTTTGTATGTTAAGTCAAGTATGTTTACCAAGGTGTGTGTTGTAGTGTTAAAAATTGCATAGTGCATGTACATCTGGTTTATATCTAATATTACAGCTTGAATATCCAACAACCTTTTTGATGCCCCATTTTGTAACTGTTATTTACCACCTTAGAGTCTTATTCCAAATGAATTATTTGAAATTTTTTGTGAAGTCAGCCAGTCGTCGTAGCAATAGGGGGCTGACATTTTGCAGTCATAGCACACCTGAAAGTGAACTGCAAGTAATAAATTGCATATTTACCAGACATTAAGCCTCTTCCCAAATAACTTGACATTGTTGAGATGTGTGACAGCTCTTTCTACAGCATACTCATCACCCATTTCTACCAATGCTGTGCCTGGAATAGTCTTCATAAATTTTACCTAAAATAGTTCAGGAATAAGTGACAATGAAGTTCAAAGGAAACCTCTACTGTAAGAATTTTGAAAGTTCTTCTGGAAAGTTGTTACGTGCCAACTTAAAGTTTTCCCTGGTATCAATAACTCTATGTCTAGAAAATAAACTGTTTGCAACACTTAAATTCCAACATTAGATAGACTGAGTTGGGTTTTGTAGCAGCTTCCAAGTTCCTAATAAAATATGTTTTACCTTTTCAATATTTCCGTACAAGCAGAACAGGTTGAAGACCCTCGAACAGTTCATCTTTAGCTGATGCAACCCACTAACCATGACAACTGAGCCAGAAGGATTTCCACCATGCATGTAAGAGGAGGAAGCCTGGGGTAGTGGGTAAGCAACAAGCTCTGGAGTATCCCGAGACCCCATTCGGTACCGGCTTGGTAAGGGTAACAAAGGACCATGTGATCCTACAGAAATGACAGAGACCAGGTTAAACACTACTCAGCATAATCCTCGTTTACTTACAGTATATTAATGCTCCACTATACAAATACTTGATGTAAAGGGACACTATCCACTAAGAATTCTTTGTAATTTACTAATTGAATTCCTTTTTCTCACTAAAAAAAAGATTCATATCATGCAATTTATTTTCCTCCTCTCCATCCTCAAGGGTTCTTCCTCAACGTTTAAGTAGTTTCGATGTTCAGTTAGTTTCTCCCCTGCTGACAAATCAGTGGAACAGCAGAACTGCTGTCAAGTGCACAAACTGAAAAGAATATTTTAATAAGAATTTTGGTTATTGTACTTGTCATAAACAGATAGCTAAGGGTTAATGTTCGTTTACCTGTAAAGGGTTAACCCAGGGAACCAAACACCTGACCAGAGGACCAATCAGGAAACAAGACTTTTTCAAATCTGGGTGGAGGGAAGTTTTGAGTGTGAGTCCTTTGTCTTGAGTCTGACCCTCTCGGCTCTGAGAGTGATTTTTCCATCTCCTGGCTTTCTAATCTTCTGTTTCCAAGTTGTAAGTACAAGGATAGTAAGACAATAGGTTTATATTGTTTTTTTGTATTTACACGTGTGTAGATGCTGGAATGTGTTAAATTGTATTCTTTTTGAATAAGGCTGTTTATTCATTTTTTCTTTTAAGCAATTGACCCTGTATATTGTCACCTTAACACAGAGACTATATTTCATGTCCTTTTTCATTCTTTTATATAAAGCTTTCTTTTTAAGACCTGTTGGAGTTTTTCTTTAGTGGGGACTCCAGGGAATTGAGTCTGCAACTCACCAGGGAATTGGTGGGAGGAAGAAGTCAGGGGGAAAATCTCTTTGTGTTAGATTTACTAAGCCTGACTTGGCATACCCTCTGGGTGAGGGGGAAGAGAGATTAGCTCTCTCTCAGTACTTGTGTTTCCAGGACTGGAAACAGGGAGGGTAGAATCCCTTTGTTTAGATTCACGGAGCTTGCTCCTGTATATCTCTCCAGGAACCCAGGGAGGGAACACCTGGAGGGGAGGAGGGGGAAGGGAAATGGTTTATTCCCCTTTGTTGTGAGACTCAAGGAACCTGAGTCTTGGGGTCCCCCAGGGAAGGTTTTGGGGAGACCACAGTGAGGCTAGGCACTGTATAATTCCTGGCTGGTGGCAGCAATTACCAGGTCCAAGCTGGTAACTAAGCTTGGAGGTTTTCATGCTAACACCCATATTTTGGACGCTAAGGTCCACATCTGGGAAGAAATGTTATGACAGTACTCTTAGAGGTTACTTGTTAATGTGTTTGCCCCTTATAGGACAAGCCTGATATTTTGAATCCAGCAACTGCATCTCATGTAGGCTTTGATGCACAAATGATACTGTGAGGTGTGACGCTGAGCGGATCAAGAGTGACTACAGGGCTCTGGGAGTACGGGTGAAGGAGTTGGAGCGCAGGTGGTATTCTCTTTGATTCTTCCTGTCAAAGGTGGGGGCCCAGGCAGAGACAGATGCATCATGGAGGTGAATGCCTGGCTGCGAAGATGGTGTTGCCAGGAGAGCTCTGGCTTCCTCGACCACGGGATGCTATTCGAGGAAGGACTGCTAGGCAGAGATGGTGTTCACCTTTTGAGGAGGGGAAAGACCCTATTTGCACACAGACTGGCTAACCTAGTGAGGAGGGCTTTAAACTAGGTTCGATGGGGACAGGTGAGCAAAGCCCACAGGTAAGTGGGGAACATGAAGACTTGGGAGATGGGTTGGAAACAAGAGGGAGCGTGGGCTATAATGGCAGAGAGAAAGGAGGGTCAGGGCAAAACTGGGAGGCAAGATCAAACCAGTATCTTAGATGCCTATATACAAACGCGAGAAGTATGGGTAATAAGCAGGAAGAACTGGAAGTGCTAACAAATAAATACAACTATGACATTGTTGGCATCACTGAAACTTGGTGGGATAATACACATGATTGGAATGTTGGTGTGGATGGGTATAGTTTGCTTAGGAAGGAAAGACAGGGGAAAAAGGGAGGAGGTGTTGCCTTATATATTAAAAATGTACACACTTGGACTGAGGTGGAGATGGACATAGGAGACGGAAGTGTTGAGAGTCTCTGGGTTAGGATAAAAGGGGTAAAAAAACAAAGGTGATGTCGTGCTAGGAGTCTGTTACAGGCCACCTAACCAGGTGGAAGAGGTGGATGAGGCTTTTTTTAAACAACTAACAAAATCATCCAAAGCCCAAGATTTGGTGGTGATGGGGGACTTCAACTATCCAGATGTATGTTCGGAAAATAACACCGCGGGGCACAGACTATCCAATAAGTTCCTCGACTGCATTGCAGACAACTTTTTATTTCAGAAGGTTGAAAAAGCTACTTGGGGGAAGCTGTTCTAGACTTGATTTTAACAAATAGGGAGGAACTCGCTGAGAATTTGAGAGTAGAAGGAAGCTTGGGTGAAAGTGATCATGAAATCATAGAGTTTGCAATTCTAAGGAAGGGTAGAAGGGAGTACAGCAAAATAGAGACAATGGATTTCAGGAAGGTGGATTTTGGTAAGCTCAGATAGCTGATAGGTAAGGTCCCATGAGAATCAAGACTGAGAGGAAAAACAACTGAGGAGAGTTAGCACTTTTTCAAAGGGACACTATTAAGGGGCCAAAAGCAAGCTATTTCGATGGGTAGGAGATAGAAAATGTGGCAAAAGACCACCTTGGCTTAACCACGAGAAATTGCATGACCTACAAAATAAAAAGGAGTCATAAAAAATGGAAACTAGGTCAGATTACAAAGGATGAATATAGGCAAACAACACAGGAATGCAGGGGCAAGATTAGAAAGGCAAAGGCACAAAATGAGCTCAAACCAGCTATGGGAATAAAGGGAAACAAGAAGACTTTTTATCAATACATTAGAAGCAAGAGGAAGACCAAGGAAAGGGTAGGCCCATTGCTCAGTGAGGAGGGAGAAACAGTAACAGGAAACTTGGAAATGGCAGAGATGCTTAATGACTTCTTTGTTTCGGTCTTCACTGAGACGTCTGAAGGAATGTCTAACATAGTGAATGCTTATGGGAAGGAGGTAGGTTTAGAAGATAAAATTAAAAAAGAGCAAGTTAAAAATCACTTAGAAAAGTTAGATGCCTGCAAGTCACCAGGGCCTGATGAAATGCATCCTAGAATACTCAAGGAGTTAATAGAGGAGGTATCTGAGCCTCTAGCTATTATCTTTGGAAAGTCATGGGAGAGATTCCAGAAGACTGGAAAAGAGCAAATATAGCGCCCATCTATAAAAAGGGAAATAAAAACAACCCAGGAAACTACAGACTAGTTAGTTTAACTTCTGTGCCAGAGAAGATAATGGAGCAAGTAATTAAAGAAATCATCTGCAAACACTTGGAAGGTGGTAAGATGATAGGGAATAGCCAGCATGGATTTGTAAAGAACAAATCGTGTCAAACCAATCTGATAGCTTTCTTTGATAGGATAACGAGTCTTGTGGATAAAGGAGAAACGGTGGATGTGGTATACCTAGACTTTAGTAAGGCATCTGATACGGTCTCGCATGATATCCTTATCGATAAACTAGGCAAATACAATTTAGATGAGGCTACTATAAGGTGGGTGCATAACTGGCTGGATAACCGTACTCAAGAGTAGTTATTAATGGCTCCCAATCCTGCTGGAAAGGTATAACAAGTGGGGTTCTGCAGGGGTCTATTTTGGGACAGGCCCTGTTCAATACCTTCATCAATGACTTAGATGTTGGCATAGAAAGTACGCTTATTAAGTTTGCAGACGATACCAAACTGTGAGGGATTGCAACTGCTTTGGAGGACAGCGTCAAAATTCAAAATGATCTGGACAAATTGGAGAAATGGTCTGAGGTAAACCGGATGAAGTTCAATAAAGATAAATGCAAAGTGCTCCACTTAGGAAGGAACAATCAGTTTCACATATCCAGAATGGGAAGAGACTGTCTAGGAAGGAGTATGGCAGAAAGAGATCTAGGGGTCATAGTGGACCACAAGCTTAATATGAGTCAACAGTGTGATACTGTTGCAAAAAAAGCAACCATGATTCTGGGATGCATTAACAGGTGTGTTGTAAACAAGACACGAGAAGTCATTCTTCCGCTCTACTCTGCGCTGGTTTGGCCTCAACTGGAGTATTGTGTCCAGTTCTGGGCACCGCATTTCAAGAAAGATGTGGAGAAATTGGAGCGGGTCCAGAGAAAAGCAACAAGAATGATTAAAGGTCTTGAGAACATGACCTATGAAAGAAGACTGAAAGAATTGGGTTTATTTAGTTTGGAAAAGAGAAGACTGAGAGGGGACATGATAACAGTTTTCAGGTATCTAAAAGGGTGTCATCAGGAGGAGGGAGTAAACTTGTTCACCTTAGCCTCTAATGATACAACAAGAAGCAATGGGCTTAAACTGCAGCAAGGGAGATTTGGGTTGGACATTAGGAAAAAGTTCCTAACTGTCAGGGTAGTTAAACACTGGAATAAATTGCCTAGGGAGGTTGTGGAATCTCCATCTCTGGAGATATTTAAGAGTAGGTTAGATAAATGTCTGTCAGGAATGGTCTAGACAGTACTTGGTCCTGCCATGAGGGCAGGGGACTGGACTCGATGACCTCTCGAGGTCCCTTCCAGTCCTAGAGTCTATGAATCTATGCTGAAATTTGCTGGATGCAGGCACAACAGCCCACCACAAACTGCAGCATCAGAACCATAATAGGTAGTTTCCCTCTACCACTACTGACCCATTTAACACACCTCTCCCAACACAGCACACACAAAATCCCCACAAGAAAAGGTTACGTTCTCTTAAATAAGCTGTCCGGCCAATTTAGTAGTCTACTGGCAGAGCATCATGCCTCCACAAAGGGAAATCAAAGTTTGAAATTCTAGCTTGAGACCAAGCAAGGTTGGAATGGTTCAGAGGCAGGGCACTCAATTTTTTGGGGGGGAGATGTGGAACACAGGGAAAGAGTGTCTTTCTTCAAACAGTTCTCCAACTAACTTATAAGCAACATGCATATTTAAGGCTCTACATTAATACAAATAAAGGCCGCCTTGTTTTTCACTATGGGTAAAACCTCATTTTTCATGAAGCAATGTGACAAATTTCACAGTGGGCTAAACTGCATAAATCAATGTTTTAATGGTCACATTTTACTGAACTAACACAAAACACTTATAAAAAGATGCTTGAAGTATTTCAGTGAATCATTTTAATTCACATTTTAGCTGGTAGGGACTTTAACAACAGTGTTTCCTTTAGGGTGCTAGGGAGGTCTCCATTCCTCTGAGGCCTGGTCTACACTACAAAGTGAGGCTGACGGAAGACAGCTTATATCAATCTAGTTGTGCATGTGTCTATGCTTAAATTTATCTCCCACTTATGTAGGGACCCCATTAGGGTGATACACCTCCTTGAGCAGAGGTGAGCTGTGGTTGATGTACCGAGGTCAATGTAGTATGAGTGTAGACACTGTTACCTAGGTCAACCCCAACTGTCCTCTAGCAGCTGTCCTGCAATGTCCAACACTGACCACTCTGGTCATAATTGTGAACTCCATTGCCCAGGCATCCTGGAGACCAGAAGCTCTCCCCACCCGCTTTGAAGCCCTGCAAATTCCTGATTGTCCAGGCACACTTAGCTGCTCTCCACTGTTGTGTGCAACTGCCCAGCTGACCATGCTGGCTCCAGAGGCACCTGGCTAGAATACACAAGAGATATTAAATCTTTTGGGCCTGTGATTAGAAGCTGTGCAGCCACAGCTACAGACCATAGAAATGTGGACATCTATAAACAGGTTGCCTAGGGATTCCAAGAGAAGGGATATGACACAGGTTGGCAGCAGTACTGCATGAAAGTAAAGGAACTGAGACAGGCATACCAGAAGGCCAGGGAAACCAACAGTTGATCGGTGTCGAGCCGCAGACTTGCCACTTTTACAGAGAGCTGGATACCATACTTGGTGGAGACCCCACTAACACCCCATAGACCACTGTGGATACATGTGAGGAGCCTGAATCACAGCCAAGACAAGGAGGTAGCAGAGGGTGGGGACATGTGACTGGTGGGTTCAGCTATGCTGCAAGCCAGGACCTGTTTGGGACTCCACTGCAGTCCAGTCAGTCCTGGCAGTTGAGCATGGATGACCTTGATTCAAGGGATGGAATCTCGGGTAAGTGTGTAAATGTATTTCCCACTACACTGATGTACTTACGGCATCCTCCAACTCGACACAACTCCTGACTTTTCATTAAACCTACTTGTACTAGAAGAGGGAGCATTACAAAAGGCAAAGTTGGTATCTGCTTTTCATTCCCCTGCACAGTTAGGCTGGGGGGAGGTAGACAGTTGAGGAGATGTCATGTGGAACAGTTTACGCACACAGGGATGGCCCTTGAATCCTCCTGACAGATCTCGACGAAACTTTCATGGAGGTACTCTGTGATCCTCTCCCAAAGGGTTCTAGGGATAGCAGCCTTATTTATTCCTCTGCAGTAGGATACTTCCCTGAATCTGTTGGGGATAACTTTGGCAGGCACAGTTGCAGTAACAGGCTAGCAGCATATGGGCAATGCTTGGGGACCCAAGCAGCAGCTACGCTCTCTGTTCCTTTGTCGCTCTCAGGAGTGAGATGCCAGCGAAAACCTCCACTGCCTGTGGAAACGGTGCCACTCCCATGGCCCTATATTCAGTTTCCTGCAACTGAGCAAGTCCCTCATTTCCCTTGCCCCTGGAAGGCCTTACACACCAGGGCTGGGGCACAGAGTGGTGCCACGCACAAGCATTCTGAATCAAATGTCAATCAGCATATCTTGTTTAAAACTTCAGGGGAGTAAGGGAAGGGAGTTCTGAATCTTAACTTTCACTTTCCATTGTGACTATACTGACAATGACCTTTGTGCATTTAAAGTCTGTAGCTTCTGCCTTGCAGCCTTAAGGGGTTCCCCCTCCACATCTGAGGAATGCCTGAGCCAGATAAGGAGGAAAAAGATGAGGACTTGGGATGACATATTCAGTAAGATCCTACAAGCCAGTGCTGCATCAGACAGTGAGCAGAGGGCCTGGCAGGTGAATGCTGCAGTCTGTAGAGAGATGGTAAGAGCAGGCAGGAGGAAGGCCCAGGAGTCCAAGCAGGAAAAGGACAGGGAGATGCACCAGGACATAATGGGGCTTCTCTGTCAGCAAAACACAGATGCTGCATACTCTTGTGGACCTACAAGTTCAACAATCATGGGTTCACTTCCCTTTGCAGTCCATGGAGAACTCCATTACAGCACCTCAGTATACATGTGCCTCCCCTGCCCCCTCCAGCATTCCACATGGCATCAGAGGCCACATCCCTACCTCTTACCACTCCATACCAGGGGACATTAAGGACAACCACAGCTTCACATTTACTGACATGGGAGAGCCACGGTTTCTGCACTTGTAGCTAAAATAGACATGAATGTTTTCCCCTTCTTAAGCTCTGTTCTATGAATTTATGACTTTTTAAAATGTATTTGCTTTTAACTTGCACAGAATTTCTTTTGCAGTGTTTTCATTACTATGTACAATTCTAGTGTTTGGAAAATAATTCCTCTTGACTACTTCACACACATGCTCCAGAATAGCTGGTTGTATTGAAAGCACCCAGGGTTACTGTAGTGTGAGACAACTCAGAGGCTCAGTGACAAACAGTGTAATAATCACAAATGTATAGCAAACACCACAAAATTAATAGGTGCATTGACAGCGTTATATTCATAGAGGTACACCAGATACCACACAATTCCTAAACAGCTCCAAAACAGAAGGGGCAGGCAGATCACAGTACACCAAAACACATTACTGTGGTTTACTGTTAAAGTGCTCTTTCAAAGCCTCCCTACCTGTATATCTCTGCATTGAGCTCTTCTAATAGCCCTTGTGTCTAGCTATTCAAACTCAGCAGACAGCTGCTCCACCTCTGCCCTCCACCCCAGGAGCAACTTTTCCCCCTTTGCCTCACAGATATTATGCAGGACACACCAGGCAGTTATGACACTGGGATATTTTTCTCACAGAGAGCCAATCTTGTGAGTAAGCAATGCCAGCGTTCCTTCAGTCTACCAAAGGCACATTCAACTGTCATTCTGCACCTGCTGAGCTGGTAGTTGAATCTTTCCTTGGTGCTGTTAAAGTGGCCGGTGTACAGCTTCATGAGCCAAGTGAGGAACTGGTAGGTGGGTCTCCCAGGATTGTTAATAGCATTTCAATATTGGCAATGGTAATCTGCCAGTCAGGAAAGAATGTCCGTGACATTGCTTTCTGAACAGTCCTGTGTTCTTAAAGATGTGTGTCATGCACCTTCCCTTACCAGCCAACACTGTCATCAGTGGAACGTCTCCAGTGAACGTCTCCAGTAATGCTTGCAAAACCACACAGAAATGGACTTTTTTATTGATGTACTCTGTAGCAGGGTAGACTGGGGCCAAAACAGGGATGTCTATGCCTTCTATCACTCCAGTGCAGTTTGGGACCCTGTTGGTGCAAATCCACCCGCTATGTGTGGCACATTGCCAAGAGCTGCAGACTTGCATAGCAGAAGACAATTAAGGGCCCTGCAGACTTCCCTGACAATGGCCCCCACAGTGGATTTTTCAACTCCAAAATGATTTCCCACTGACTGGTATCAATCTAACATTGTAAGTTTCCACAGTCCAATTGCCACTTGCTTCTCCACTGTCAGCGCAGCTCTCATGGTGGCATCCTTGTGCTGGAGGGGCTGGGGCAGTCTCAGCACACAGATCTAGGAATACGGCTTTTGCGCATTCAAAAGGTCTGCAGCCACTGCTCAGCATCCCAAACCTGCATTAAGATGTGATCCCACCAGTCAGTGTTTTTTTCCTGGGCCCAGAAGTGGCACTCCATTATCTGCAGCTGCTCCATGAACTGGTTCTTGCTAGCTATGTCTCACGGCAACTTGTCCTCTGTGAAATTGTCCTGTTCCCTGCTGATTCAGTTCCTTCTTGTGACTCTGCAAATAGCAGAGAATTGTGCATCCTGTGCTTGCAGTGCTCATGACAAAGTGCTGCACTGTGCAGGCTCCATGCTTCTGTCAGAGATGGAGGAAGTGGAAGGCCACACGGATTTGTGGGAATTTTTAAGAAGGGGTGAAAAATCAGGGACATAGATGACATCATGACAAAGTTGCATGCTGGAAAGTTGACCCCTTGCTCCCAGTCACGCCTGCTACCTTGTTTCTGCCCCACCATGCATTGCCAGAAGTTCCCAAAGTCAGTGTGCTGGAGATGGCGAGCTGCACAACGGGATACCAACTCACGGTGCATTGCACTGTGCAATGCCACAAGCACTCCTAATAAGTGCAGTGCCAACGCAAGGATCCAAGTTTGCATGCACACAAGTGATATAGTAGGGTGGCTTTATAAACGTTTGTAGTGCAGATATGGCCTAAGTCTGAACAGTTTAGTTTTCTCTCAGGCAGGAGATATGATACAAGGAGCCTACCCTGCAGTCTGGCCCACTGAGAGCAGCAACCAGAGGAGCAAAATGTTCAAAAATCACATATGAACTTAGCAGAAAGAGGACTGTGTTTTCCAAGGATGGGAAAATTTTCTTTGAGAGGAGAAAGGGGACTCAGCTAAATTGGGTGGGCATGTTTGGTCTCTTCTTTTCTCACCCTAACAGAGAAGAGCAAATGGAAATAATGGGAATTCAAGGCTTGACGGTCGCTGGGAGAAAATAAGTTAGAAAGTTAACCTGTATTATACTGCACAAGACATCTGCATAAGAGAAAACAGACGAAATGCACTGACTTCTGGGGATTAAGATGACCAAAAAAAATAAACAAACACTTAACTTGCATGTGAAACTTATGTAACATTTCAGAAATCCTATCAAGATTTCTGCCTTCAGACCACTAAAGATGATGCAGATGGACTGCATATGTTGAGGTACAGAATACTAGATGCCCTAATAGAACTGAGGTCACTTGCTGACTGAACTTTGTAACAGTGATAGCAATAATTCCAAAGCTCTTCCCCCCAGCTATTAATGATATACTACCAACTGCAGACAAACAATGACAAGATGGATAATTAGAAGGGAAATAAAAACTGCAACTAGTAGCTTTGAATGCAAGTCTCAAAAAGCTCCAAAGATTTCCCTGAAACTATGTCAGGTTACAAACACTGTACATAGGTATCAGTTATTAAGTTGTACTGTGCTGTCTAGAAAAAAAAATCTTGGTGCAGATATTTATTCCCTTGTCACCATCTAGTGTGGTGGCAACTTACAGAGGATATTGTCCAAGGGGAAAAATTTGAACTGTGAAGCAAAAAGAAGGGTTACGGGTGCAAAACACTACAGGTTTCATCATATCACAAGCAGCATGAATAGACATTGGCACCTGTGCAACAGCAATACTGACAAACTGCAGAAGCTGAGAGAAGTCTAAAATTATGTAGATCATACTTCAGTGCCAGTGGTTCTCACACTGTGGGTCAGGACCTCCTTTGAAAGGGGTCACCAGGGCTGGCTTAGACTTGTTGGGACCTGGGACTGAAGCCCAAATACCACTGCCCAGGGCCCGAAGCCAAAGACCAAGGGCTTCAGCCCTGGGCGGCAGGGTCAGCTTACAGGCCCCTGCCTGGGGCTGAAACCCGTGAGCTTCAGCTTTGTCCCCCACACCCCTGCCCAGAGTGGGGGGCTCAGGCTCCCCCGGCCCCAGGGCAACAGGGCTTGGACAGGCTCAGGCTTTGGCCCCAGACCTAGGGCAACAGGGGTTGGGCAGCTCAGGCTTTGGTCCCCCCTCTGGGGGTCGTGAAGTAATTTTTGTTGTCGGAAGAGGGTCACGGTGCCATGAAGTTTGAGAACCCTGTAACCTATAAATACCTAATTCCACCACACAAAAAACTAGAAGCCATGAACCACCTGTCACTCCATGCAACTTACCATAGCCATCATGTCTAAATGATGAAGGGTGTTCTCCCAGAATGGCTTGCCTCTGGCGGCCCTTCCCTCTGTCTAATATACAGGAAAAAAGCAGTTTTAACAAACAGACAAGTACAAGTAATTCTCAAATTAAGATATTAGTTTCATCTAATAAAAGGGAAAAAAGTAATTTGATTCATGGTTAACTTAAAAAATTACCCATTCAAATCAGTTTTTAAACACAAGCTGTCGTCAGAGGACACCAATATTAAGAGGTTGTCTGCATAACAAATTTCACTTAAGTTGAGATTTTTTTTGGCAAAGAGAAGGTACAGACACTTTAAATTTATGGGAATACTTGAAATTTTTCCTAAAGCAACATCACACAATACTATAGGAAACATTTTAGAGTAGGATTTACCTATGCATGTCTTAAAACAAGTTTTAAATACAGTACTTTTGAAAGACAGTACCTGAATCCTACTATTAGCTTCAACAGCAACACATTTTCAAAGTGGGCTTCTTTCAAGAAGTTTCAGCATAAGCCAACAACAACCTGTATTACATGGTTTCACAATCAGTAAACAGAGAGCATTACATATGTGTACACTATATTTACATGAACACCTAGTGGGAGTGCTGAAAGGATTGTACATTACTGCATTATTCATGCTGCATCACAGGTTATATTTTAATTGCTGTAAAATGTCAGAATAATGCACTTCAACAATAGACAGTCCTTTGAGCAAACCTGTTTTATATAACAATCTAAAGTTAAGCAAGGGGTCAACATTACTGGATGGAAGCAGTGCGCCATTTTCAAAAGGGTCATTTCTAATTAGTGACTGCTGCGTACTGGAAAAATGTGAACTCCCAAGTACTCTTTTGGTAAGCAGCAGTTAATTTTAAAGAATACTTCTCACTGTGTTTTGTTAATAAACCACTTCTTTAAGTGTCATATTCAAAGATGTGGTAAAATGTTTAAGTTTGCTGTAATTATCATTCTATTTAAATATGACTGAATGATGGAAATTGACTCTCCAAGCCCACTACAATTAGTGTTTTTCCCAAGTAATTTGAACGGCTGAGCTTAACCTCTATGACAGCATACAGTGGGAGATGAGAAATTGTGTGATTTCCACCTAAGATGTTGAGGATAGGTTCCTAGCTAGATGATTACCTTGTCAATAAAAATCAAGAGAGGATGAGGAATGCTCCCACACAGCACTTTGGCCTATAGAAAGCCCCTTTCAGAGAGCAGAGATGAAAATTTAGGTGTAAGATCCCAGCCTGTGGTTCTATTCTCTTGGACCTATGCAGATTAACTGGTACAGTGGCTAGCTGTTAAAGAGTTCTATCTTTAATAGAGGGAATGTCTGTGAAGCACTGGTCTCATAGTAAATGGCAAACGTGAAAGGGGTCAGTCCCCTGGCCAGAAGGAAAAGACATCTCTCCTCAACCAGTCACTTGCTGACAGGATACATGCAATCCAAGAATATATTCCCCTCATATCTGCAGGTATTCCTTAGAGAAGCTGAAATGAAAGAAGCTAGCTTTGAAATAATAGTTTAGGTCTTCTGAGAATTTCAGAAGAGACTGGGGGTACCTCAGCCTACAAGGGAACCAAGAAATAAATGCTATGTCTCATGAGAACTTTTATTGCTGTGGAGTACACAGTGACAAGCCAAGCCTCAGAATGAAGTTCTCTGGGGATAAGATCTTGTTTGCTGAAGCTAGAATCTTGCAGTCTGGGCATATCAAGTTCAAAGATCATGTAGCACCATCAGAACTTCAGGAAGAGGAATGGCCTGAAGAGTGCATGTGGAACAGCTGGCATGTTACATGAAGTATGGAGAGGAAGTGCTGGGATAATTGCCAGGATTACTTTATCAAAATTGCTGGTTATGGGCTGTAACTGCTCTATATGCCTGCTTCACTGGATAAAAACTGGCTCAGGGAGGTAGAGTTCACCTATTTGTGTACTGTCCTATATATTACTTTCTGGATCAAGGGATGTGTGCAACAGAAAGAGAAAAACAACACTACAAAGAGACAGCTGGATAGTACAGATCTAAGTCCCTTTCCTCTTACATGGTATGAAGGGATGTAGTGTCAATATGTAGATGACAAAGATAGTCAAGAAAATGAACTAAAAAAAAGAAAATAAAAAGAAAAAAGGAGTGAGAAACAGATCTGTGCATTTTTTAGACCAGAGTTATGCTGGTGAGAAGCTTCTCATCTCCCACTGCTTCATTTGCTGGAGAAGCCCCTGGTCCATACAGTCATATCTGTTTGTAACATAATTACATGAAATAAAGGTTGCCAAATTTGAGACTAGATGCCATAAAAACAGTTGTAATATAAATTGCAATGTTTAAGAAACTGACAATCCACTTAATCTTTCAGGTTTTTTCACTAGTGCAGTTTCTTTGCTGTCAGTTTCTAAACATTTTTCACAATTTTAATTTTCTTTAATATTTCCTGACTACTTGAGTGAGTTTCTGAATTATGGTTCAAATATTGAAATTCTATCATCAACCAATACTGTAGCTCCCTTGTTAACCTTTTACAAGAACTTCATTTTGAAAATCCAAAACCTGCGTTTTTAATCATACAACAGTTTTACAAGCCAAACCACTACTGATAACACCCAACATTTCTACAAAAATGTAAGTTTGAGAGTGCATCTCAGAGAGAAGTCAAAGCCCCTGCTTTCATATTTAAGACTTTGAAGATACTCTACCTTGGTTAGACATGTTATGTTTCCACCTCCATGTTATGCACTCCTAGATTTCTAAAGATTACATTATAGAAAAACTATTATTGTATACAAGTCACTGAACAGTTACAAAAAGAGAATACTTTAAATACTTTACAGAAGTCAGGCTACACAGCAATTTGTCTTTTACATTTTTAGTTCACTATAAAGCGGTAAGCTCTGACTAGTTTTCACAGTTAAGAACCTAAGAGACATGTTACACATGCACCACATGTGCACCTCCTTGCTTCAAATACTTAAATTTAATATACCTGAGGAAGCTTGTTTAATATTGTATTATTAATCCCAGTTAACTACAGATAAATCCTTCAGTTTACTTACTATGAGACAATTTACACTGGAAAGACTGACTGAAGTTGTCTTAAATACAGCAAGGAATAAAATAAGAGTATTACAACAATGTAGATGAGATCAACAAGAAATTTGGGATTTACCGTTTTATGGAGGTTCTTAAATGTTGCAATTGTAATTAGGGAAATAAGACCAATATACATAAAAACTTGAACAGAATGGGTACAGTCTATCATGGTATTCATCCCATGCAAATTTGAAGTACTTTAAGTGTCCTCCTTTAAAAACTTGTGGTGGTGGTGCATGTAGTATGCAGACAAGGTGAACTGCAAGTCTGAGTTTTTTCAGAGGGCTTTTTGCTGATGCCGATGTAGTGCATGATGAAGTGTAGAGTCAGCCTGCTGGAGTCCTCTATCCTTCTTAATGCCTTGTCCAACATAGGGGAAAAAGTCCTTTCCATAGAGAAGCAGTGTGCAAGTTTGTAGTTTGTAAGGAATAGTCTGTATCAGTTTCCTCTCCTCCAAAGAGTGAGAGCTGCTTGGAGAAATGCAAGTCCTTGTACTGCGAACATGCTTGCATGTGTGGGCTCCTTGTTGAACTAAATAGCTCATTGTACACCAGTAGGGGGCACTAATGTTCAATGTTACTTTTTTCCTGGATTACGGGTTGGCCTTTGCAAGACAGCCTTCATCAGCAACGCCTTGTTTGAAATGACTATTGCATTACACAAGCTAACCATGTATAAAGTAGTGTCATTAGCATAGTCAAACACTTACAGCTATAACATATAAAAAACCTACCTCGTCTGCCCAGATACGGTTTAGTGTAGTCCCAACTATCATTGTCGTTTCTAATGACATTAAGTCGAGTTGGCTGTTAAAATTTAAACACAGGGGGTAAGTCTTGAACTTATGCACTTCATCAGTAAAATAGTTAATAGAGAAGATCTGAGCATTACCCTTGCATATTCAATTTTTAGTGTACAGCATCCTGCATATATATCTGCTCCATTGAGTGCTGCTTTAGCCTTCTGAGCACAGAGAACTGATTCAAATGTAAATCTTGTTAAGGATTTTTTTGTTTTTAAATAAAGATGTGTTTTTCCCCCTCCATAATAATGAAGCAATCCAAGACATTTTAAAGCAACCTACAGTTACGTTGTTAGGAATAAGTGAGAGATCTAAACAGACACACTTGTTTAAAACTGCTGAAAAGCACTGGCAATTCAAGTTCTCAGATGCGGCCTGAGCCATATGGTACCTGCCTTTGAAGTGTATGCAGCCCAGGTTGAGCGGTTTCATGAATTAAGAATAGATTCATTCTGCTTACAGTCTATGCAGGTTCAGTGAAAGTCTCAGTTTATTCACACAGGTCTCTCCATGCTGAGAGCGTATCCAACTTCTAAATGGTGGACAACCTACAGCTCAGAGTGAAAATGGAAGTGGTCACTTCATCTGATATTCTAAGACAGGGGTGGGCAAATTTTTGGCATGAAAGCCACATCTGGATGGGGAAATTGCATACAGGGCCATGAACGTAGGGCTGAGGCAGGGGGTTGGGGTGCAGGAGGGAATGTGGTGTGCAGGAGAGGCTCAGGGCAAAGGGTTGGGATGCAGGAAGGGGGTGAGGTGCAGGAGTGGGCTCAGGGCAGGGGGTGGAGTGCAGGAGGGGTGCAGCAGGGAGCTCAGGGCACAGGGGTGGGGGCTCAGGGCACAGGGTGTAAGAGGGGTTTGGAGTGCGGGCTCTGGCCCAGCGTCACTTACCTGGAGCGGCTCCGGAATGGCAGCAGGGCTAGGGCAAGCTCCCTGCTGCCCTGGGGTGCGGGGGGCAGTGGGCTCTGGGTGCTGCCCTTGCCTGTGGGTACCTCCCCCGAAGCTCCCATTGGCTGCGGTTCCCCGTTCCTGGCCAATGGGAGCTGCAGGGGGCCTGCAAGCGAGCAGCGTGCGGAGCCCTCTGTCTCACCTTCCCCTTCCCAGGGGCTGTGGTGCCAACTGCTTCTGTGAGTGGTGCGGGGCTGACAATCCTGCAGGCCGGATCCAAAGCCTCAATGGACCGGATATGGCCCATGGGCCGTAGTTTGCCCACCTCTATTCTAAGAGCTTGTATTCATGAACATTAATTTATGGCAAGCTAAGGGTGAATCTACCCTGCCACACATCAACTGTCCCTTGTGGACCCTGCTTATGCATCTTAACAGTTTGTTAATGCATGTCAGCAGGGTTCACACAGACAAGCAGTCTATGACAGGCTACTGCAGGGTAGATTCACAACCCAGCTTGCTGCAAACTAAATGTTTGTGTAGGCTAGCCTAAAACTTAAGGCTTACTACACACTAAATCAGAGTATGTGGATGTAGCACGTTACTGACAAATATTGCGAATGACTGTGCCATGGGAATCAGGGACAAGGTTCAAACTAAACCCTTGAACAAGGCGGCTGGAGTTGGTATCTCCTCTTAGTACTACTAAAACCAGACCTGGAAGGTTGGGTCTGGACAAACGTGAACTCGATCACCCTAGCATGGAAGGAACTGAGGATATAAAAAGGGAAAGATTTGAGTAGTCTGTCCCTTTCAAAAAAAAATTCTACCACTGAATCAGGGAAAAGAAGTTTAAAAGACTTCTTGTGTTTGGATTTTAGTTAAACATTGTGTTTGTATATGAACATACAAGAGACCCCAAAGGGACATTTTTGACAACAGACACTGTATTTGTGGCCTGAGATTAAAGAGAAATTTGCTTTAACTTCATTGTCCAGTGGTAGAGAAGACAGCCTGCAAGACAAGTGTCCCTTCAATATGCTAGGCTCAATACATGGGGGAGAAATTCATATTCTTTACATATTTTGAGATTTTTAGTTCTCTGGAGACTAGCATAAGAACATACAAAATGCCTGCAGAGATCTAGAGGATGGCTTATGTCAAGGTGTCGCCTCCCTCCTTGATCCCTGTATTCAATGGTCGGCTGTGCCAGACAGCCTAAATTCAGCAGCACCCAGCACAACAGACCATACAATTTGCAGCATCTTTTTAATGGGGAAAAACCATGAAACTGACTTTACACAATGTGCTCCCAAATGCACAAAAATGATTAGCCTGTAACATTCATCTTAGGAGTTACTTTTAGCACAAAATATAAAAACAAATGAACAAATATGGGATTTAAAAGTGGCAATATATTGGTGCAGATTTATCTGCTGCATACACTGGAAATGACAAAGCATCTCGAATCTAATAATTCTCAAATTTGTAGAGCTCAAGACTAATCTAAAATCTTATTGATATATGCATGCTTAAGTCTCATCTGCAGCTGAGAACATACAAATATGAGTATTAATAAAAGGATATTCAACCATTGCTTGTATTCCATTTCTCTTGAATATAACAATACGTTGCACTTTCCCAACAGGGTTGCACACAGTATACAAGACATCCTATAAATGAAGAAGAAAAGCTATTTTAGAGAGACATTTCAAGTTTGACATTTTTATGAAGATTCACAAGTGTTCTACAGGACTTCAAGGTATATTGCATGTGTTCGTGGAGTAAATTTCACCATATCTGCATTTAAAGCTCAAAGAAGGATAAATCCAGTTATTTATCAAATTATAGCTACTTTATACGTATATTAAGAAATGTTAACCTTAAAAGATGATGATTTTTCCTTATGTTGCTGTATCACAATCAAGAACAGTCAACTCCCTCAAAGGAAGATTGTCTGTTTTCAATTTCTAAAATACATAACCTCTTAACCAGGGGTTCTCAAACTGGGGATTGTGAACCCACAGGGCGTCACGAGGTTATTACGTGTAGGTCATGAGCTGTCGGTCTCACACCCACATTAAATTAAATTAAGATTAAATTAAATTAAAAATCCCTGTTTTTAATTTATAAGGGGGAGGGAGTGTCGCACTCAGAGGCATGCTGTGTGAAAGGGTTCACCAATACAGTTTAAGACTCACTAAAGGAAGCATTCACACAAGTATTAGGCTTCACTCCAGGATATAGCTCAGGCCACAAAAGGAGAACTCCTTTCTCTCTATGCCGGGGTGAGCAAACTACGGCCTACAATTTCATCTCAGTCTGACTTTCTAATACCTCCTAATGGAGACTCAGACATCAGTTTAAACTCAACATGGCTAACACTGAGCTCCTAATTCCACTCACAAATGCCCTCCCCACTCCCTCCTTTCTCAATCACTGTGGACACCACCACTATCCCGGCCTGCCCCTCAGGCCTATAACCTGTGCCTCATCTTCAACACAGACTTCTCTCTAGGTCCTCACATCCAGCCTGTCTCATTCATGCCAGTTCTTTATGCATTTCATCTCTAAAATAAGGCCTTACTTATCCATTCACACAGCTAAAACTCTCATCTCGACTTCCGTCTCTCTGGCCTTGACAAATGAAACCTAGCCCTTTCAGAATACTGCTGCAAAGGTTTTCCTAGCCATCGTTTTGATTGTGCCATCCCTCCACTGGCTCCTTCTTCCCTATCACATCAAACAAACTGCTTTGCCTTTACTTTCAACGCCCTTTACAGTCTATCCCTACCACTTTATCATCTCTCATTTGCTGTCAAGATGTCAACTTCCAT
Organism: Gopherus flavomarginatus; assembly: GCF_025201925.1. Taxonomy (NCBI): domain Eukaryota; kingdom Metazoa; phylum Chordata; order Testudines; family Testudinidae; genus Gopherus; species Gopherus flavomarginatus. The sequence goes on along the minus strand of NC_066620.1, from coordinate 1,088,404 downwards.
TACTGATCAGCCCCTCTTGTTAAATTTTCAAACAAGCACCTTCATGCTTTCTCCCATGCTGCCCCAAACGTCCAGGAGGAGCTCCCTACAAACATCGGCAAAATTAACTCATCATCCTCCTTCAAAACTCTCCTCTGATGTGATGCCCATAAAAACCTTGACCATGGCTAGGCTGTTCATGTGCTGAGTCCTCTGCCCATCATGCTGATTAATACAGAGTCACTGTTTCCTTGTACTCCCCTCTCTGTAGTCTCTTGTTTTATACTTGGATCGTAAGCTCTTGGGTCATGGACTATATTTTTGTTCTGTTTGTACAGCACGTAGCACAATGGGTCTGGGGTCCTGGTCCATGAATAGGGCTCCTAGGCACTATGATAATACTAATAATAAATTTATTCACCCAAACCGAAGTATTTGCAGGTGGCGCGCCTGTCCTTTCATTGAATGCAGAGAAAGCCTCTGACTGCAAAAATTATGTTTTTGTAGTGCTATAGCATATGGCATTCAAAGTTTAATTCATAATTTATAAAAGCCCCATTTTCAGCCCCAACCTTTGACAGTAGTGATGAATGATGAAAAGGACTTGAATTTCATCTCCAGAAAGTGGAAAGATACAAATAAGAGGGTGTCTTGTATTTCCACTACTCTTTGCATGAGAAGTTGTACCCAGGCCAGTGCAATATGCAACGTGTCAAAATATTAAAAAGTAAAGAGGAATGTTTTATGCAATGACAAATTGTGACATCATAAAACCCAGACAATCTATTGCCTTGGTTTCTAACCAAGTGATGGCTAGAAAATAAGCCAGTTAAATAGTGAGATAACACCCATGGTCAAGACTCCAGGTTCTCATGCCCTGTAATGGGAATAAAGAGAAAGTGTGATTTTTTTTAGAATACACCTGAATATAAATGTCTGATGTGTGTCCAAGTAGTTGTAACTTTTAAATTAAGTTTTAGTAATCATCGATGGATCACTCGATGATTGCTTCTGAAGCACCTGGCATTGGCCGCTCTCAGAAGACAGGATACTGGGCTAGGTGGACCATTGATCTGACCCAGTGTAGCCACTCTTATGATTTTAGTAGACTGCCTGCTAGGGTTAAGTGTAGAGCTGACAACACAGAAGTCTTCAAAAGATATTGCGTAATAGCTGTGCTCATCCTATCTTGCTTCAGAGGTGTTATGCAATCTCTGAAGGGTTCAGTGGTCAGGATTTTGAAATATTATAAGTTGCTACATACTTTCTGAAAGACATTCCAAACGTATTGCTATAGCAAAGGGAATGCCATTCAGCTTTTAAGCCGTTAAGAATATTTGTGATTGAGAGAGTTCTGCTGGACTATTTTCTGCTCATAATAACTTGCTCTGATAGAATATTAATAGTTGTCTTAAGCAAATATTACTAAAAATGTACTATGTGCTTAGAACATATTAAATGCTAGCAAGTTTTATGAGCACACAAGCAAGAAGCAGCTAGTTTTAGGGGACAAGGGCAAGGTTAACAATGAAAAAAATCCATTAAAAAGGCGTGCCAAATACTCCTGACTCCATTTAGTCAAACCTGTAAATCAGATTTACTTTCTGCGAGCATAACCGATGTTTTGGATATATAGCACAGGGTCTTATAAACTGTACCTTCATACAAATGGATGCATGCTGAATACTAGTTGCATCTCTGGAGAAGTCTGATATGTACATGCTTCACTTGAATTCACTGTTGTAACAAAAAATACACCAAAACTGACTGCATATTAAACAGCTTAAATGGATACCCATAATTCTTCTGATTCACGTAAATACATTACATAATTATAACAATAAGGAGTACACACTGGAAGTGAAATTGAAAGGTTTTAAAAAATTTTTAAAAGAAACATACCACTGTAATTGGGTAGAGAGGATTTTGAATTGATAATAGGAGAACTTTGTTTCCACCTGATGGATCATCTGTGTTCCCTGGCCGAGTGATCCTTTTGCTTGTAGAATAGTTGAAAAAAGCTTGTTGTCCAGCAATATACACTGGCTCATCTGCGGCAAATGTCACACACTTCTTGGCACTTTCTATGTTTTCAAATTCCACCAAAGCCTGGCGTTTAAATGGCATCATCATGACATAGCTGGTCAGTAGAAAAAAAACAGAGTAAGTTCTCCTGATAGGCTTTTTCTTAAGATTGTTCCATTTATGACAAGCAATGTTAATTTTTTTTTTTAAATTCCCTAGCATAAGACATCTGGTCTCCCTTCATAAGTTAGTAAGTTTCATTCCATTTCCTATATCAAATCATGTAACTATAAAGTACATTTGTACAAAAAAGTTAAACAATTTATCAGTAAGTTAGATAAGCAACAAGTAGTGTTTTCAGAATATAAAGAGTTAAATATTAGTCTACTAAAGCTTGTAATGTTCACAACTAGCTGATATGAATAATATATACTAGCCCTGCTAGAACTGTAACTAGCTGAAGATTTTATTTCCAATACAAATGTTTTTAAATTGTAGCTAGTAAAAGGTCAGGGATGATCAAGTGAAAATAGCAAAAAGAGATCACACTTTGACACAGTATCAGAGTGCAAGAAACCTACAACTCTAGCATAACTATTCTTATAGTTAACTATTGAAAGTCTGACTGCAGACATGCAGCGTTGCACGTACAACAACAAGACTTTATTTGATTAGCCATCTTGTGTATAGAAAGTACAATACCTGCAGTTAGAGACATTGCCAAGAAGTTCAGTATTCCTGTGCTACCGACTTAATTATTGATAAAAATGGCCATTTTGAGATTAGGGATCCCACTGCAAGTCTTGCAGATCATTTAGCTTTTTTCTCAAAGCTCTTTTACCACCAAAGCTCCCAACCTGCCTTGAGCCACCAGAGATATGGTTTTACTACTGTCAACATACCATATGGTTCCAAATTTTTCAAGAGCCTCCACAAGGTCCGCTTCTACAACTGATTCGCAGAGTCCTCGGACATGGACGACAGGAGAAATAGACACTTTGTGATGACTTCCACCCACATCCTAACAAAAGCACAAAATTTTTCTAGTTTATACCAGAACTTAAAACACAGCTATAATTAACCACATGTAAGTAAATGTCTGACCTCTCCACAGCAAAAGTGCCTCCATCCATCCACAAGATCTAACACACACACACGAAGAGTCAAGTGAGTCAGAGCAAGCATGTTGCTGAGCTGGGTATTGAGGTTTCCTTCAAAATTAACCAGTTAACCAAGACCCCAGTTTCCAAGTTTGGTCACCTGCATTAGTAAGACCTTGTCTATACAAGGAAGTGAACCATAGATTACAAAAGATTTCTACTGTGGAATATACTTTCCTCAACTGGGAAGGAAAATTGTTTGGCTGCAAGCATAGATGAGCCTGAATAACCTTTTTTTAATATTCTTCCAATCTAGTTTAAGCCAATTTTTGTTGGTGATGCACAAAGGACAAGGGGACTGAAGATCCATTACTGAAATTTGAACTGCTGTGGGTCATTTTCCTACTGTAAACAGGATCTGAGTTTCAACAGCATCTTCTCACACTATGCAAGAATAATACCAATTAATTGACTACAGGCCCTGTATCTTATGTGATTATGCACTGTGACAGACCCAGGCCAGTGGGGTACAGGGGTCTGGTAGAGGGCAAATATACTGGTCACTGGCTGAGTAGTTTTCTGTTCCCTGAGTGACCAGAGCAGGGGCTGCACTAGAGTAATCAGGAACCTGCTAGAACCAATTCAGGCAGACAAGCTGATTAGAATACCTACAGCCAATCAAGGCAGGCTAATCAGGGCACCTGGGTTTAAAAAGGAGCTCACTCCAGTCAGGCAGGGAGGAGCCAGAGGAGAGGAAGAGAGAGTGTGAGTGTGATGCTGGAGGACTAAGGAGTACAAGTGTTATCAGACAGCAGTAGGAAGATCCTGTGGTGAGGATAAAGAAGGTGTTTGGAGGAGGCCATGGGGAAGTAGCCCAGGGAGGTGTAGCTCTTACAGGAAGTACTATAGACAGCTGCAATCCACAGGGCCCTGGGCTGGAACCTGGAGTAGAGGGTGGGCCTGGGTTCCTCCTAACTCCTGATCAGACACAGGAGGAGTTGACCCAGGCTGTGGGGAAGATCACTGAGGTGAGCAAGTCTGCCAATAAGTGCAGGACCCACCAAGGTAGAGAAGGAACTCTGTCACAGCACTTTCCTCACATCACTGAGGGCTACATCAGTACTTAATCAGAATTACACCTAAGGAGTCAGCACTTAAAAAAAACAACCTCTCAAATTTTACATCCTGTTTTCTGATCCTAGTGGACATTTGTACACCACCTCTGTGATTAACTACTTTAAAAAAAGATTCAGTGTCTTGATGACACAGCATAACTCCCGCAATGAAGATTTTCAGAATTTAATGTTATCATATAATTTCATTACTCAATCAATTCCTTCACTACCATCCCCCACAAATGGTCTGCACTAAGAACTGTATATGCCAGGTCATTAGCACAAAAGCATCCAGGTTTCCTTTAAGTACAATGACTGTGTTTATGCATGACTGAATAGGTCAGGTGGTAATTTTTAGTTAATCTTTCCCTGTGCATCCCTGAGATAAGAACAAGGATAGTAAACTTCAGCCCAAAGACAGAAAAGATGAATAAACTGAAGAGGGAACAGACATTGAAAGATCCAAAGCTAGCAGGAAAAAAATTAGAGATATTAAAGGCATACTAAATAAGTTGTGACACAAACAGCTGTTGTGGTCAACTCCTGCCACACTGCAGATTAGTCCAATATGAAGTTAACCAATATAATTTTAACTAAGTCTGTTTTCTGGAAATATATCCATGCAAAAGTGTAATGTCTTCCAACTACCGTGTAGATGCCTTGACCTGGTCCTCAAGCCCCCTCAGGATAAGCAATTAGTAAAAAGTTTTGCATAAATTAGCTTCTAAGATTCTTTCTTATAGTTCAAGAAGTCCTTATCTTCCCTTCCCACCACCTTTTTTTGAGCCTGCAAATTAAAGGAAATTGACTGCAAGTTTAAAATAGATGTGGGTTTACAGTGGATTATATACTTACTTGTAGATGTGCAATAACTACATTGAACATGAGTTTCTTGCAAAAGCAAGATTTGTAATTTCTCTTTAAATCCAGAGTTCTTCCCTTTGAACAACTGATTTTTGAGGTGTTAGTGATATTTCCAAGATTATAGTCCTCAGTATCTGCAATTACAAACTGCAAATGGCTTTGACACGGTAATCCTTATAAACAACCTCAGAATTTGCAAACCCTGGACAGCCAATGAGTAAATTACTTTGTAATCTTAATTTTAGTTGCAGATTGTTGTAGATACTTGCAGGATTATATTGTTTTAAACTGCAACACATATGTTCTTTGAAGACGAGTGGTGGTGGCTGTGGCAGGGAAGAGCACCGATCATATTTGCATAAATCACAACAACAACTTCCTGAATTAAATCCAGTATCTTTGAGGTCTAAAGCAACAGCGATAAAATTAAACAGATTATTATGCTTTCAGATGCAAGTGTTTAAAGACTGTGGAAAATTGAGGGAAATACAGTTTCTATTTTCCTCTTATTCTGTTCTCTGTTCTGTCCTCTCCTGACGGTTGGTAGCAAATCTAGTTCCACTCGTCATGGAGAGCACCACCTGTTTCCTCTTTCTGTACAGCACAGGCCAATGGCAAAAGCAGCTAGGCCGACTTCTTATTCCCCACTTATCATGTAGCCACTAGCATTGAGTCAAAGTTTTCCTTAAGCTGCCTATAATGAGATTAAACTCTTTCCTGAGGGGTTAGCCAGTTTAGGATCCAGCATAGCAGTATAAATAGTTCAAATTATTTGTGTGGACACTGTGGAAGCAGCTAGAAAAAAGGAGAGCCAGCTCTCTAGGCTGTAAGTGCTTGACAGACCACAGCGAAGAACCATAAATTCCCTTTCCTCAACTGTTTTGGAAGCTAAGCACAAAAAATACAAAGTAAAGAAGAATGCCTGAGATGGGGGTGGGAGGGAAAGACAGCTCAGTGGTTAGAGCATTGGCCTGCTAAACCCAGGGTTGTGAGTTCAATCCTTGAGGGGGCCACTTAGGGATCTGGGGCAAAAATCAGTACTTGGTCCTGCCAGTGAAGGCATGGGGCTGGACTCCTTGGCCTTTCAAGGTCCCTTCCAGTTCTAGGATATTGGTATATCTCCAATTATATTACAGATGCTAATGCATTTATTTTTAAGTCTAAGTTGTGACAAATATTTAAGAACAGATTTACAAGTACTGTGTATCTCAAGAGTTAGGCACACAGATATGCAACTGAGGCTTTGGACTTATCTACACAAACAAACTGTAACACTTTAACCATACTGATACAGTTAAAGCAGTACAAGTCACGTAATGTGGACGCAGTTTGTCCATATGGGAAAGGAAATAAGCTAAACTGGTATAAGGAACTTTTATTCCACTGTCACTGCATCCATACTAAATTATGTGCACATGCACTTAAAAACAGTCCACAAGTGTGCAAGATGTGGCTCCTGCCAAAGATTGTGTCTAAACTTGAAAGGATTAGATTAACAGTAAATGTCACTGCCTTCACATGGCATCCCCTGCAAGCAGCAAAAAGCAAAGCTAAAGTAAACTAAATGCAAAATGACAGGTTTCAGAGTGGTAGCCGGGTTAGTGTGTATCAGTAAGAACAACGAGGAGCACTTGTGGCACCTCAGAGATGAACAAATTTGGGTATAAGCTTTCATGGGCTAAAGCCCACTTCATCAGGCCCACAAAAGCTGATGCCCAAATAAATTTGTTAGTCTCTAAAGTGCCACAAGTACTCCTTGTTATAAATGCAAAATGTAAGCTCAAGTTCTCATTGTAAAAAGTGAAAGATAAATACAGCCTGATGTATCATCATCCAATTGGTCCTCATCAGCATTACAAACCTTATCACTGGGGTCTGCTCTTAAGGTGTTGCATCTCAGGACAAGTCTACACTACTGCTTAAGTTGATCTAACTTATATGGCTCTGGGGCATGAAGAAGAATCCTCCCCACCCCCCGAGCAACACAAGTTACAGCGATCTAAGCACTGTCCACACCAGCACTGTTGGTTTTTGTGTACAATGAAATCAATGAAAATATTTCCATTGATAATTCAAGTTACAGATAGGCAAAGGAAAAAAAGGCAAAGGAAAAAAATGCCACTTGAGAATTTTTTAAAGTTTGATTTAAGGAGATTTACTTTGTATATTTTAAACACAAGATGTTGGCAATTTGTGTGTTACGGGTTATTAAGCTTTAACTTTTACAATCTCAATGTCTGTCATTGTCTACACCTAATAAATTTTCACAAATGTGAATTTAAAAATAGATAAAAATAAAATGCTTAATAATAATTGTCAAAATTATAAAAAATAAAGATCAGCTTCTGCCGAGCATAATTATATTCTTGTGCTCAGAAGGCCAGCAGTAGCACAGAGACCCAGCCAGTCACAACCTCATTCAGTCTGACCATAGGCAGCCAAAGCTATCTCCTGCAGACATCTCTATTTTGCTTAGCCAAGTGGCTCCCAAAACACACATTCCCCCTTATCCAGTGTTGCCTGGGAAGACCAACCTCCTGCTGATGGAGCTGAAGGTTTGGAGGGGGAATAAATGCCATATTAATGCTCAAGAATCCCCATGCATAAAATGTGGAGGGACCCATAGAACAGAAAGTCACAGTACTTGTAGCAGCTCAGGGATAATACTGGCAGAAGCTCCTTGGGGAAAGAGGTAACAAATCTCAGTCTCTTGTCATGGGTGTATGAGGTATTTAGCAGGATTTGCAACCTTTAAGGCTAACAGGACTACCATCTGAAGGCTCCTGATTCAGGCCCACTTGCGATTGTTCAGACAATCAGATGTGCAAGGATGTGACAGGAAGCAGGATGAGGATACATTACAACAAGATGACACCCATGCGTGTAAGGACTGGTCTCAACAATTTTGTACTGCTATAAATGTATCTCTACAAGAATAAGATATACTAATATATAAACCTTTGTGGGATAAAAGTTTATTTCTTTATATATAGAGAGAGAGAATCTCAGTGGTTCTCAAACTTTTTTTTTTTTACAGTGACCCCTTTCACATCGCAAGCCTCTGAGTGCAACTCCTCCCCCCACATAAATGTATAAAAAAGTGGTTTTAATTTAACACCATTATAAATGCTGGGTGTCCCTAAACTACTGACTGGAAATGAGGATATGGAAGTAGAAATTATTAAAACAGCTTTATGGGACCAAATCAGGGGGCCTGGATAATCTGCATCCAAGTATATTAAAGGAACTGGCACACGAAATTGCAAGTCCAGTAGCAAAGATTTTTAATGACTCCATAAACTTGGGGGTCATACCCTATGACTGGAGAATTACCAATATAATATCTATTTTTAAGAGAGGGGGAAAAGTGTTCTGGGAAACCAGAAGCTTGTTAGTTTGACCTTAATTGTATGCAAGATCTTGGAATAAATTTTGAAAGAGAAAGTAGCGAGGAACAGAGGTAAATGGTAATTAGGATAAAAATACAACATGGTATTACAAAAGGTAGCTTGTGCCAAACCAACAAGATATCTCACTTTGAGAAGATTTTTTTAGACAAAGGAAATGCAGTAGATCTAATCTATCTGGATTTCAGTAAGGCACTTTATACAACTCCACATGGGAAATTAGTTAAATTGGGGAAGATGGGGACTAATATGAGCACTGAAAGGTGGATAAGGAACTGGTTAAAGGAGAGACTACAACAGGTCACACTGAAAGGTGACTTGTCAGGCTGGAGGGAGGTTGCTAGTGGAGTTCCTCGGGGATTGGTCTTGGAACCAATATTATTTAACATTTTCATTAATGGCATTGGCACAAAAAGTGGAAGTGTGCTAATAAAATTTGCAGATGACAAAAAATTGGGAGGTATTGCTAGTACGGAGGACCGGAATATCATACAAGAAGATCTAGACAATCACAAAAACTACAGTGATAGAAATAGGATGAAATTTAGTAACACAAATTGCAAGGTCATGCACTTAAGGACTAACAACAGGAATTTTTGCTACAAGCTGGGGTCTTATCGGTCGGAAGCGACAAGGGAGGAGAAAGGCCTGGGTGTATTGGTGGATCACAGGATGACTATGAGCCACCAATATGGATGCAGCTGTGAAAAAGGCTAATGCAATCCTAGGATGAATCAGGTGAGGTATTTCCAGTAGAGAGCAGGAAGTGTTAGTACCATTATACAAGGCATGGGTGAGACCTCATCTGGAATACTGTGTGCAGTTCTGGTCCCCCATGCCATGTTTAAGAAAGATGAATTCAAACTAGAACAAGTGCAGAGAAGGGCTATTAGGATAATCAGAGGAATGGAAAACCTATCTTATCAGAGGAGATTCAAAGTGTGTTTTGTTTAGCCTAACCAAAGGCTGAGGTGAGATATGATTGTTCTCTATAAATACATCAGAAGGATAAATGCCAGGGCGGGAGGAAGAGTTATCTAAGTTAAGCACCAATGTAACACAAAAATAAACGGATATAAGTTAACCATCAACAAGTTTAGGCTTGAAATTAGACCAAGTTTTCTAGCCATCAGAGGAGCGAAGTTCTGGAACAGACTTTTAAGGGAAACAGTGGGGGCAAAAAACCCTAACCAGTTTCAAGACTGAGCTTGACAAGTTTATGGAGGGGATGGTATGGTGAGACTGCCTACAATGGCATGTAGCCCATCTGCGACTGCTAACAGAAAATAACTCTCAGCAGCCAGCGATGGGACACTAGAAAGGGAGGGCTCCGAGTTACTAGAGAGAATTCTTTCCCAAGTATCTATCTGGCTGTTGGTTCTTGATGACATGCCTAGAGTCCAAGTGACCACCATATTTGGGGTCAGGAAGGAATTTTCTCCTGGGTCAGACTGGCAGAGAGACTCTGGCAGTTTTTTGCTTCCTCTGCACCATGGGGCATGGGTCACTTGCAGTTTAAACTAGAGTAAATGGTGGATTATCTTTAACTTGAAGTCTTTAAAACATGATCTGAGGACTTCAGTAACTCAGCCAGAGATTAGGGGTCTATTACAGGAGTGGATGGGCAAGGTTCTGGGGCTTGCAATGTGCAGGAAGTCAGAATAGATGATCATGATTGTCCTTTCTGGCCTTAAAAATCCATGAGGCTGCCAGAAGCTGGGTGACAGTGGATGGATCACTCAATTAATTTATTCTGTTCATTCTTGCTGAAGCATCTGGCACCAGCCACTGGTGGAAGACAGGATACTAGGCTAGATGGACCACTGGTCTGACCCACTATGGCTATTCTTATAACTGTGTTCATACTAGGGTTGTGCTGCTTTAATTAAACCAATAAAGTTGTAACGCAGGGGTTCTCAAACTGGGGGTCAGGACCCCTCAGGGGGTCACAAGGTTATTACATGGGGATTGCGAGCGGTCAGCCTCCATCCAAAATCCTGCTTTGCCTCCAGCATTTATAATGGCGTTAAATATTTTAAAGTGTGTTAAACTTAAAAGGGGGGGGGGTCGCACATAGAGGCTTGCTAGGTGAAAGGGGTCACCAGTACCAAAGTTTGAGAACCGCTGTTGTAGCTGTACAAGAACTGTGTGTAGTTCAGCCCTAAGTCAGGAAGCCACAAAACCTACAGAAGAGTCACGGTTAAGGCTACGATTTTACTCATGGAGGTCACAGCAGTCACGGATTCCATGACTTTACCAGACCGCTGTGACTTCTTCTGCTTCAGCTGTCAGCAGCTGAAGTGGGGGCTGGAGGCAGGACTGTGCACCCGCCTGCTGTAACAGCAAACTGGATGGCTGGAATCAGGATCCTACAGCCCCTGCCCTGTGGTTTGGGGGGGGGGGGGGGAAGGAGGGAGAGGAGACTGCAGCCGGGACCCCGCACCCTTGCCCGGCAGCTATAGCTGGAGCTGTGCTCCCCAACCCTGCAACTCCAGCCAGGGTTGCGCGCCTCAGCCGCCTGGTGGAAGGTGTAGCTCGAGCTGCGTGTCCCGCAGCTGCAGCCTTCTCCGGAGTGAGGGGCTGTGCGCCTCTCCATGGCTGCAGCCCCTGCTACAGCTGCTGGAGACGGGGATCTTGGCCTGTCAGTCTCCCCACCATGGGACTCCATTCCTCCCTCCTATTTAGACCTGCCCCCGGTTATATTTTTAGTAAAGTCACGGATAGGTCACAGGCTCAATGAATTTTTGTTTATTGCCTGTGACCTGTCTGTGACTTTTACTAAAAATAACCGTGACACAATCTTAGCCTTATTCATGGTATATGCTGAAGCAAAAGATAAAAGTGTGGAAAAAGCATTGTTAGGATTACCCAGGACAGCAGACATAGATTATAGCCAAGCTATTGTAAAAGGCAGTGCAGTTGTCGAAGAACTATGGCACCCGTGACCTCCCCCTTAAATAGCTATCAGTACAAGAAAAGAAACACAAATGGTCTGAAAAAGCAGTCATTGCTGTCAATGACGCATACCACAGCTATTCAGGACATCACCATTATAGTTCGTATGCTCTAGTGGTCACTATATCTTGACCTACAGATATCAAGGCAGCTAAGCAACATCAAAATGCAGTTATTTATAGCATTTGCAGATTGACTCCATTTGAAAAAGAGCCTTGTGGGTTTATGTAGAGATTGTAATCATTATCAATGTTCTCTTTTTATACAGAGGTCTCTCTGCATCAACTCCTTTGCCTCCTAGGATGGTACCACCAGTTCCACCAGGCACAACACTCTTATCCTGCACCAAATCCAACAGACTAGATTAATTAGTGTTACCAACTTTACTCAGCAGTAAATATAGCTGAATTTGAGAATTAAGTCATTTCGCTTTTAATTTCCAGAACATCAGTTGATAGTAGACTGACTGTCTATTTGGTGTAGTTCTGACTGGATTTCTTTGCCCTGGGCTGACTGCCTGTTTGTTCCAACCCTTTCCTTCTGGACCCTCTCTCAGTCTTTTCGCCTCAATTTCACTCCCCATCTGTCCCCCTTACCCTCTTCTCCCCTGCCCCCCCCCATCTATTTAACTTATCCCCACCTCAAGTAACACCCCACCCCCAACAAAGAGTAGAGCTAGCATGACATTTGCCACCATCACACTGTTCATTCTGCTTGTATGTTATAACCCTTCTGTCTTGTTTATTTAAATTGTAAGCTCTTTGGGGAAGGAACCATCCTGTACAATGACAAGTACAATGGGACCTCATTGTTGGCTGGCCCTTTGGCACTATCATAATAAACACGATTAATAATATTTTTTAAAATTAGAAATATAGAGTTCTTATCTACCCACCCAAGGCTGAGTGATAAGACAAAGACATGATATGCCCCCCCCCGTGCCCTCCTCCAAGAGGCCAGTAAAATAAAAACTATATAACTGAAGCTGACAGCACTTCTGTAGAACTGCAGCATCAAGAGCTGATGTAACCCAGCACTCGAGGCACAAACAAGGTACACATATAAAGATTTCAACAGAAGCAACTTCACTGAATTGCTTTAATACCTGGGCATTGAGTCACATTACTACTTTAAATAATGTTTTAGATCTGTCTCCTCTTGTATTTTTACTGTCTCCCCACCTTTAGTCTGCAATTAGCTATTTCAAAATCCAATTCCAATTTTCTATAAATCTTTTAAAATTTGCTATTTGTTTCTATTATTTTTTTTTCGTCTTCCAGTTGGTCTCACTTGTTGACACACTTTCTCCCCCATATATTTTCCCTTTCAGTATTCACTTTAGCTCTCTGTGCTTTTTTACCTCTTCACTCTTCTCTTCTTCCTTGTACGCCTGTTTTTCCCCCTTTTTTTACCCTGCTACAGCCAGATTATCCTCTCTAGATCACTCCACTCGATACATCAAGCTCCACATTTCCCACACTGCAGACTCCCTCCTCTCACTATTGTCTTTTTTTGTTTCCTTCGGAAATATCCCAAAATATGACAAAAACAGCAAAGTTATAAAGCCAGCAAATATTTTTGCCTGTTTATACACCAGAGAGTTGGACACTGTTGCAAGCACATTGCACAAACCAAGGACTACTTGCATTTTTCTAATGCCTACTACAAGCTAAGCTTTGCCACCTTCCCATCGCCATTATTTTAGAGACTCCCTGAAACATCTCTTCCCTGATGCTAGAGGCTCAATGTATCCTCCCACACAGTCCTCCTTCAGCCACATGTTAGGAGCTGTATCCCTACCATGCTAGTGTTCGCCACTGCCCCCATGGCAGGGGTTCTATGTGCCATCCCACTCTCTCTAACATTCCCCTGCCCCCATACTTATTCTTTTTCCTTTCTGTCTGAAAGAAGATTTATAATAATAATTGGAGATATACCTATCTCCTAGAACTGTAAGGGACCTTGAAAGATCATTGAGTCCAGCCCCGTGCCTTCACTAGCAGGACCAAGTACTGATTTTTGCCCCAGATCCCTAAGTGGCCTCCTCAAGGATTAAACTCACAACTCTGGGTTTAGCAAGCCAATGCTCTAACCACTGAGCTCTCTCTCCCCCCAGACTTTAATGGTGTCAACATTTTAAATTGTACTGGAAGAGCAGAGCTGAGATGGGGCATTATGCTGGAAAGTGTTAACAGCTCCCATCAACCAATTCTTTGATCTCTAGACAGTTACACAAGTGGGTTAAAAGAATGGGTATGCTAACCAGATGCCAGGGGCTCCATGTGTCCCCCAGTTCCCACTTTTGTTTTTTCCAGTTTTCATCAAAATCAATATGGGTTCTGTACATTGATGCCTCTAGAACATTCCCTAACATTTTGGACTTATCAGATAAGAACATAAGAATGGCCATACTTGGTCAGACCAAAGGTCCATCCAGCCCAGTATCCCGTCTGCCAACAGTGACCAATGTGAGGTGCCCCAGAGGGAGTGAATCTGACAGGTAATGATCAAGTGATCTCTCTCCTGTCATCCATCTCCACCCTCTGACAAAAAGAGGCTAGGGACACCATTCCTTACCATCCTGGCTAATAGCCACTAATGGACTTAATCTCCATGAATTTATCTAGTTCTCTTTTAAACCCTGTTATAATCCTAGCCTTCAGAGCCCTCTCAGGCAAAGAGTTCCACAGGTTGACTGTGCATTCTGTGAAGAACTTCCTTTTATTTGTTTTAAACCTGCTGCCCATTAATTTCATTTGGTGCCCCTACTTCTTATATTGTGGGAACAAGTAAATAACTTTTCCTTATTCACTTTCTCCACACCACTCATGATTTTATATACCTCTATCATATCCCCTCTTAGTCTCCTCTTTTTCAAGCTGAAAAGTCCTAGCCTCTTTAATCTCTCCTCACATGGGACCCGTTCCAAACCCCTAACCATTTTAGTTGCCCTTCTCTGAATCTTTTCTAATGCCAGTATATCTTTTTTTTATATGAGTAGACCACATTTGTACATAGTATTCAAGATGTGAGCGTACCATGGATTTATAAGGGCAATAAGATATTCTCCATCTTATTCTCTATCCTTTCTTTAATGATTCCTAACATCCTGTTTGCTTTTTTGACTGTTGCTGCACTCTGCATGGATGTCTTCAGAGAACTATCCACAACGACTCCAAGATCTCTTTCCTGATGAGTTGTAGCTAAATTAGCCCCCATCATATTTGTATGTGTAGATGCAGCATCAAAAGTTACTGTGTTGCATCCAAACACAGAAATGCCATCTAGTTGTGTGTTAAAGCTTGTCACTGAGTCAATTACAGTACTCAAGAGTTAATTTTCATCAATGGTGTATCAATACCGCAGTTTGTTTGGGGAACTTTTTCTCTAATTGATTTAGTGTTATCATCTCCATCAGAAAGTTTACTGAATGGAGGGACACTAACAGCAGAAATTCTTTCATAATACCAAAAAACCAAACCACACAACAATCATAACACTAAACTCAGTTTCCTACATTCTGATGCAGAACAAATTTGTTTTAACACAAATGAACATCCAAAGGCTCCCCAAACTTCAAGATTTTCCACTGAACATTAATGACCATCTCAGGTGATCCTTTTTCCCACCTTGAAGAGTGATGCAGAGAAAATTTCACACCAATTAGTTAACTATCTAGTTTATTAACAAACCCAATACAGATATGTGGAGAAGACACCAAAGCAGGGTTAACCTATATTAATGGGTGCAAAGAATAGTGATTTCATTTCATTATTCAACGATATGTACACAAAGCACATGAGAGCCAGGGGAAAATGGAATGATAATAAACCCCACACTCACTCAAATATATGCGTAAAAAGAGAAGGATTTAGATTATTTTTTAAATCTATGCATATGTTGCCAAACTTGCCAGACAAAATGTAAGAGAGCAGGGTAAAAAACCCTTCTCTCCCCTTCCAGGCTTTTATAGCCACAGCCAGCAATGAGAAGGCACAGGGTCTTTGATGGCTATACCCCAAATGGCAACAGAGCTCACCATGAAATAGACACAAGTCCTGGGAACAATAAATCAGTCCATCTACACCAGGAGTCCGCAACATTTCAGAAGTGGTTGAGAGTAGCAGCCGTGTTAGTCTGTATCCACAAAAAGAATAGGAGTACCTGTGGCACCTTAGAGAGTAACAAATTTATTTCAGCATCAGCTTTCATGAGTTACAGCTCACTTCTTCGGATGCACAGAAAGGAACACTCAGACAGGAGATATTTATACTGTAGCTCACGAAAGCTAATGCTGAAATAAATTTGTTAATCTCTAAGGTGCCACAAGTACTCCTGTTCTTTCAGAAGTGGTGTGCTGAGTCTTCATTTATTCACTTTAATTTAAGGTTTCACATGCCAGTAATACATTTTAATATTTTTAGAAGGTCTCTTTCTATAAGTCTATAATGTAAAACAAAACTATTGTTGTGTGTAAAGTAAATAAGGTTTTTAAAATGTTTAAGAAGCTTCATTTAAAATTAAATTAAAATGCAGAGCCCCCCAGACCGGTGGCCAGGACCCTGGCAGTGTGAGTGCCACTGAAAATCAGCTTGTGCCCCGCCTTCGGCCCGCATGCCATAGGTTGCCTACCCCTGATCTACACATTACAGACTACAGCAGGGCTTGGCCCCCTTCTGCAATCATGGTGAAGGGAGAATGGTGAGCATCATCCCTTCTCCTCCCCCATGGTGGGAATAATCAGCATCTCCTCCTGCCTCTAGGCATGAAAGGAGGTGGGGGGGGGGGAATCAGCAGCTCCCTGAAAAAACTCCTGCCCCTCCACTTGTGGGGGGCATGGTCACCATCTCCCGCAATCCTCCCCAGCACCTCCTGCCCCTCCACAGGCCCGGGGGTGGAAGAACAGCACTTCCCCTGCCCCTCCACAGGCTGTAGCCAGCCAGCCCCCCTCCCCCCGCGGGGGAAGGGGAACCCTGCCCCGCTCTCACCCCGCCCGAGAAGCCCCCTCCGCGGGGGCCCGCTGCTTTCTCCCGGCGGCTCTCGGCTTCCTCGGCGCCGCCGTACTCGATCTCGCCCTCCTCGGCGGCGGCGCTGGGCTTGAGGCGCTTGGCCTGGCTCTCGTAGGCGCCATCCTCCTCCTCCTCGTACTGCTCCCCGGACGACGACGGCGACGACATGGCGGCGGCAGCTGGGCCCGGCGGCGCACACACAACGGGGAGGGGTCGCTCGGCCGCGGACACCACCAGCAGCACCAGCGACTTTCCGCGCCGCTCCCTGCTCCACACCGGCAGCCAGGCAACCGCTCCCGGGCGGCGATTGGCCGGGCTGCTGGAGGGGCGCGCTAGGATTGGCCGAGCGGCAAGCCCGTCACGCGCCGCGAGCTACTACCGCCCCCTCACCTAGTTCTTCGATGTCTGGCGGCTGCGGCTAGGGAAGGCAGAAGTGGGGCCGAGGCGCGTGCGGAGCGCGCGGGCCGCCTAGCCCACGCGGCGGGCGAGCGGGCACGCGCAGGCCCCTGATTGAGACGCGGCCGGGGAGGGGGTGGGGCTTGCCCTGTCCCGCGCGCCGTCCGCGCGCCTGGCGTCAAGGCTGAGGTAATCGCAGTCGCTGTGGGGGCGCCCCATAGGTGGGGCCGTGGGGCTGCTGGGTGCGTTGCGCGCACGGTGACAGGTGCCGCGAGGTGAGGTGCCCCCTGGCTCCCCTGCAGCCCCCCTGTGGTGACTGCTGCCCTCAGCGCCCGTGACGGCCTGACTGGCCCCAGGCCACACAGGAGCCAGCGGCAGAGCAGGGCCTGGCCCCGGCCTCCCACAGCCTTGGCAGCGCCCTCACCACAGGGGCAGCCTTGATACGCTTTTGGCCTCGAGGACATCCCCTGGCTGTAAGTTCATTAGTCTAGTTGTGCTGGGTTTGAATTTTCCACCTTTTCCTGTAAGTGAGCGGCCCCTGGTTCTTGACTTGTGAGACAGGGCGAGCTGAAGCTCCCGGTTTGCCTGCCCTAGACTGTCCGTTATATTGTACCTGGGAACGGCCAGACTGGGTCAGACCAATGGTCCGTCTCGCCCAGTGTCCTGTCTGCCAACTGTGGCCAGCGTCCGGGGCCCCACAGGGAATGAACAGAACAGGGTAATTATTGAGTGATCCAGCCCCTGTCCTACACTCCCAGCTTCTGACAGTCAGAGGCTAGGGATGCCCAGAGCATGGGGTTGCAGCCCTGCTCATCTTGGCTAGTAACCGTTGATGGACCTGTCCTCCATGAATTTATCTAATTCTTTTTTGAACCATGTTATAATTTTGGCTGTCACAACATGCCCTGGCAAAGAGTTCCACAGGTTGACTGGCTGTTGTGAGAAGTAGTACTTCCTTCTGTTTGTTTTAAACCTGCTCCCTATTAATTTCATTGGGTGACTTTTAGGATGTCTCTTTTTCTAAGGGGAACAAATCTAATCTCTCTTCCCAGGACTCCCTGCTCCTAATTAATCTCCTCACCCATTCACCACACTGGGCTTCCCTTTGCACATCCTTCCACCCCTCCCCCCCAACAGTGGACCTCTCCTCACAATCCAGCCTCAGCATTGTCACCCCCAAGCACTGAAGACTCATAGACTTTAAGGTCAGAAGGGACCATTATGATCATCTAATCCGACCTCCTGCACAATGCAGGCCACAAAATCTCACCCATCCATTTCAATAACAAACCCCTAACCTATGTCTGAGTTATTGAAGTCCTCAAATTGTGGTTTGAAGACCTCAAATTGAAGAGAATCCTCCAGCAAGTGACCTGTGCCCCATGCTGCAGAGGAAGTCGAAAAACCTCCAGGACTTCTGCCAATCTGCCCTGAAGGAAAATTTCTTCCTGACCCCAAATATGGCGATCAGTTAAACCCTGAGCATAGGGGCAAGACTCACCAGCCAGCACCCAGGAAAGAATTCTCTGTAGTAACTCAGATCCCATCCCATCACAGACCACTGGGCATACTTACCTGCTGATAATCAAATATCACCTGTAATCAAGAGATTGTGTGTGTGTGTGTGTGTGTACACACACACACACACACACACACACACACACACTGCGTAAATTTTATTTACCTTTTAGTGTTTGTCTTCAGGAGCATGTTCTCAAGCTTTTTCTCTGCATCTACAAAGACTAGAAATTTAACTTTTTCTTCTAATGAAAGCTGAAATTCTCCCATAATCACCTGATTCCAGGAACTGGGGCTTTAAATTCATAGAATTTGCACAAAAGTTGGCAACACTGATATACCAGGCCCCTCAAATCTTGCTGCCCTGACATCTTGATTTTTGGGGGCCAGACTCCTGGTTTTTGAATGCATGGGGTTCACAATACTGCACAAGTTCAGTTTAAGTCAGAGAGCTGCAGGTGCTGAGCACATCACTGAAAATCAGGCAATAGGTCATGTGCAACACCTAGTCATTCAGGCACCCAAATTAGTTGATATGACACTTAAAAGTTTTAGCCTGTGTAATTCACTCAGGATCACACAGCAAGTCAGTGTTAGAGTTGGGTCTCTTGCCTCCCCTGCTCTTATCACTTAACGCTATCTCCTAACCATATGCTGCATCAAATAGCAAAAATATAAGTTGGTTGGTTATACCTGCTATAATGGTTCAACAGCAGATTCTTACTCATGGAGCAATTTCTCAGAAGATACTCTCAGGAAACTTTAAATTTCAGGAAGTCCTAGAACCCCAAAATATATAACATTGAATACAAGTAATGACATTTCTCCCATATTGGCAGCTGGCCCCCTCCCCTTCCCAGGAAACAGCAGGGAGATTGCAGGAGAGCCATGTAAGAGGAATGGGAAGTGTTATATAACCATCACAAAAGGGACAGCCACCCTCACTATTGTAAACAGAGTTACCATGGACACCCCAGAGAATGGCAAAGGAAGCAGGCACAGAGCCAACTTCTGATCAGGCTCTCATGCAGCTCTGTCAGCCTCCGACCCAGTGTTTAGCCTCCAAACTGCCTTGCTTTGAAGGAGTAAGAGACAGCTCTTGTGCCATTGTGGGGTAACATGGCCCAGGGTTCACCATGTTACGTGAGAAAGGATTACTCTATTGCAGATTTACCCTGCAAGGTTTGTGAGTGTATAACAGCCTGTTCTATCGCTGTGTGTATCCATTACTAATGTTCCCTGGTGATTGGTGCTAGTAAAAATCCATAACAGGGCCATGAGTTGTTCCCCAGCCTCTGCTGCTTGCGTATGTTCAGATGACGCAAGGAGTATATACTGCTGCTCAGCTCATGTTGTACATGTCTACTTGATGTTTGTAGGAGCCGGAAGGAACTTCTCAAGACAGAGATGCTGTAACAGTTTTTTTAGTGGGGGTGCTGAGAGCCTTTGAACCAAACTGTAAACTTGTATATGATGGAAACCACTTGAAGGCAGGGGATGTGGCAGCATCCCTATTTCTGACATTTATATCTTGAGGTCCTCTCCAGCCCTACGTTTATATGATTCTGTGATGCACTGATGAGCCCATACCTATCTTGAATTACCCTTTCGTGCATGCGTGACTGCATGTGGGAGGAAAGCTATTTGTGTTTGGTGCATGGCTAAGCCTTAAATCGCCTTTAGGCGGCTTTATGCAGCACTCTTTTGACTGCCTAACCCTGAAAAGAAGAACGGTGGTTAAAGTAGAGCAATGGAGGCTAGGGAGTTCACACATATGGTTAGTCTTTGCCAACTGGGGGGAGGGCGGCGTTATGAAGGATTTTTCTTTTTGATTAGTCTATTATCTGTCTTGGCTTTGTTCTTTCTGTTTCATTCTGTTGAATTGCTTTATTTATCTTTCCCTCTCTCTTCTTTCAGTGTCTCTCTTCTTTCAGTCTATGGTTCTTGGAAGTTTTTCAAGTGTATTGTTAAGATTGTGGTATCCAAACAGCTAAAGCTATGCCTCTGTTTTAGGGACAGCTTGTCAGAGATTAATATCAATTGCCTTTGTGATTAAGCTCTCTTTTCTTTGTACTTGCCATTTTTTCTAGTTACCCAGCACGTGTTATCCCGAAGACGTTTCTATCCTGGACATAAATGCTTACCTACAGTATATGAAGTTTCTAATAAATTTCAGTTATATGGACTTAGGTTTTGCGGTTTTATCAGGTATGACATACTTCCAGGCTGTTGTCTGCTGCAGAGCTGAATTATAGTCAGATAAATTCTGCTGTCTTTGTGGCATGCTATGATAATGAGGTCATGTCTACACTACACAATTAAATTGACTTAAGTTAGGTCGACTTACAGCCACCGCAGTAATTAAATCAGCTGCTCGTGTACACACTACCCTCCTTCTGTCAGCGGTGCGCACCTTCACCGGGAGCACTTGCACTGACTTAAGTGGGGCATTGTAGGGGGCTGCCCACTGCCGTCCCGCCACCCCGGGTGGACTGCTGGCAGTGGGGCTCTGTCTGTCAGTTCTGGAGCGGCAACTGGTGATGTAAGCCATGCAGTATCTACATAGATACTGCATCCACCTAACTACATCAACTTAAGTGCTTTGCCTTTTGCCTTGGTGGAGTTATTAAGTCAGTGTAGTGGGCAACTTACATCAGCGGGAGGGACATTTTAGTTTAGGTGCTTAGAGTAAGGTCAAAGTAAGCTGCCTTAGGTCGACCTAACTCATTAGTGTAGACTAAGCTTGAGTTTCTTTCTTTGTAAATGTTCTTGTGAGAATGAATGATTGACCAAGCTCTTTGTGGTCACTGTTTAAGTAGAATCTACCCTCTGCTAACAGGAAATAGCCAGAAAAGTTTCAATATGTTTCTGTGTAGCATAAGGATTCAAGGAGTGCCATTTGGTCACAGATCCAGTGTTACTGATTGTTGCAGTGTTTGCATATTCCAAATGGGGATTTCTAGTTGTTTTTCTCACTTTCAAGCTGCAACACTGATCCCTTTACAGCCTGCACTTCTGTCTTGTTCCTTAACCTCTGTAAGGCACAGGCTTGGAACAATAATTCTGTTTGTCATTCATACTTTTGAAGGAAAAAAGTAATGGAAATTTATCCCATTTATTTACACTCAAAATGTAGTATCTGATTCAGTATTGGCCTGCTAAACCCAGCGTTGTGAGATCAATCCTTGAAGGGGCCATGTAGGGATCTGGGGCAAAAATCTGTCTGGAGATTAGCCCTGCTTTGAGCAGAGGGTTGGACTAGATGATCTCCTGAGGTCCCTTCCAACCCTGATATTCTACGATTCAGAAGATGATCCAGGCAAATATGCATTAATCAGCTGTACAGTGATCATTTGTTGAACGGTAGGGATGCCATTGTTTTTGATGATCAGATTTGTTCCTTGTATGAGAAGGAAAGCCAATGGGTGGTAAAGTTTTCCAAAATAATCTTATTAATTTTCATGCAGTTTTTTGTTACACAGTATTATTATTGAAAAGGAGATAAGGTTTTCAGTCTGCTATGCTCTAGTAGGAAAGGAAATAAAGATTACTCACTTATCAGCATGCACATAAGTGCAATGACATAATTACACAAAGAATATTTGCTCAGAGGTTGGAACAAAAACAACCACCTCCAAACTCTGAATGACTTGAGACTACCTGATAGTGACAGAGCTATGTAACCACATGGGCCTGTCACTGGGCTTGTCTTTGTTGCTGTATTAGCTGTTTGAGTCTTGCTCCTAACCAGATTATCAACCACACACAAGTATGTCTAGCTTGAGTTAGGTGGTATTTTAAACCTGCTGGCCTGTCAGGGAGTGAGGGACTGAAGCTTGAGTGCTGCTTAAACTAAGGGTATGTGAAAGTAGAATGAATTATATTGTGAAAATAAGAATGGATTAAAGAAATGCTATATGTACCTTTAAGCAAAAGAGCTGAATTGCTGCAATCCAGGTGTCAGGAATGCAGACATTAAGGTAAAACAGTTGCTCTACTTAAGGGCAATTGGTGAAGTATTAGCCTTAGCTCGATAAGAGTTAGTAAGGAAGTAGGATATGCATGCTGTGCCCCAGGTAAATTTTACAGTTTTGCTCTTTGTCCCTTTGTTTAGTTCCCGCCCTTTTATCTGTATAAAGAAGATAGTGTGTGTCTTGCATGGTGCTCACATTATCTGGGTGTTATTAGCAGAGCGCTGTGCTAATAAAACAGAGTGGTCTGACAAACTGAGTCCTGAGTTTAACTTTGACAGGTACATCTACACTACCCAGGGAATCGGCAGGTAGCAATCAATCTATCGGGGATTGATTTATTGCGTGTAGTGTAGACATGATAATCGATCCCCGATCGCTCTCCCATCGACTGCTGAACTCCAGCTCAGGGAGAGGCAGAAGCAAAGTTGACGGGGGAGCGACAGCCATCGATCCTGTGCCGTAAGGACACGAAGTAAGTGATTCTAAGTCAATCTAAGATATGCTATTCTCATAGCTGAAGTTGCGTAGCTGACGTTTAAGTATCTTAGACTGAAAACGTATCCCCCTCTTCCGCCCCCTCGCCCCCCAGCATAGACCAGGCCTAATGCAGTGTGGATGCATCTACTCTGTGCTGCCCGAGTGTTAGTTTTGCAGACTGGTTGCCCTCACTCCAGCTAGGCTAACATGAGAGGGTGTTAATTTGAGAGTAAATAATGAGCTAATTCTGCAGTGAGGACATACCCACTGTTGACCTTGTCTTTCCTCCTCCATAGTTTCTTTGCATCAGTTTGCTGTGACTTATATTCAATTACACTGTACACTCCATGGTGTCATCAGGACTGTCTCTTACTATGTGTATGTACAGCACCTGGCATAATGAGGCTCTGATTGGGACTCATAGGCATTACTGGAATACAAGTTATTATCAGAAGAACAAACAGCAAAACTATTTCATGCATTTAGGCATAAATATAATAAAATAATCAACATGAGTTGATCTAACATAGCTACAATAGCAGGATGAAAGTGAGAAAGAGAGCTCCCTGGAGATCAGTGTGCTCATGAGGCTTTCAAATGTGAATTGAAATTGTGTTACATTTTGCCATCTGTTATATGCCCATGCAAGTAGCTATATTAGGATAAGGAGGTCAAGGTGGATAATCAGCTGACATGAGCTCCCAGTGCAGTGCTATGGCCAAAAGAGCTAATGCAATCCTTGGAAGGAAAAATGAAGAGGGGAATTTTGAGTAGGAGTAGAGAAGTTTTTTACCTCTCTATTTGGTGCTGGTGTAACTTCTGCTGGAGTACTAGTAGGGATGTGCAGGCTGCTGCTTCCCGCAGCTCCCATTGGCCGGGAACGGCGAACCGTGGCCATTGGGAACTGCGGGCAGCTGTGCCTGCAGACAGTCAATGTAAACAAACTCTTGCGGCCCACCGGCGAATTACCCTAATGGGCTGCATGTGGGCCGCAGGTTACCCACCACTGGCCAAGAGAATGATTAAAGGATTACAAAGTATGTCTTATAGTGAGAGACTCGATCTATTTAGCTTAAATACAAAGAAGGTTAAGGAGTGACTTGATCACAGTCTGTAGCTATCTACAAATATTTGAAAGTGGGTTCTTCAGCCTAGAAGAGAAAGGTGTAATGAGAGCCAAAAGGTTGGAAGTTAAAGCTGGACAAATTAAGACTGGAAATAAGGTGTACATTTTTAAACAGTGATGGCAATTAACCATTTGAACATCATATCAAAGGTTGTGGTAGATTCTCCATTCCTGGAAATTTTTATATAAAGATTGGATTTTTTTTAAAATATATGAGCTAGAACTTACTTTGGGGAAGTTCTATGATCAGTTTATACAGGAGATCAGACTAGATGATCACATTGGTCACTTCTGGCCTTGTAATCATGAATGCTCTTGAAAGCCCAGGGCACTATGCTGTGCCCACAAATCCACATCAGCTGTGGGTGTATTCCAATGCATTCTCTTTTTTATTGTTGGGAAGTGGTCCTGAGCGCAGGACTCCTATCATGGCTTCAAATATCGTGACAAATCCCATGAGACCTTATAGCTCCAAATCCTGTGCCAGTCCTGCAAGACTTCCAGCCCACCCCAGAAGTCCCATGGGAGCTGAACATCTTGTAGGATCCCTGCTGTACAGTTTACCATCTCCAATTGTGCGAGCCACCAAACTCACCTCTCACTAGGCTCGGGGCTCTCTTCTGTTATGAACCTTCAATTTTTTTGTTGTTTTTCAATATCTAATGTCTCTAGTGCATGTCCTTATTTTGAAATAGGCATACAGTAACCTGTGTTGCTGGCTAAGAGGAATGAGACTGCCCCTGGAGTCCAAGTTTTCTTGACCTCTTGGAAGCTGTGACAGGACTTTTGCAAACTAGGCACAGCTAGTGATAGACAGAGTCTGTGTCTGCCCCCTCAATTTGTCGAGTGTCTCCAACCTACACCAAAATTGTGCAATTTCAGGTTCTTTGTAGACTTATCACTGCCCCTGGATGCTTATGGAACTGCAGTGTTTTGTAAACCATTTTTCTATCTGTGTCTTGCTAGAGGGTTGCACTCTTTCCTCCATGAATGCACTTCACTAGTTATTTGTATCTACGGTGACCAGATGGGACAGTCCCGATATTTGTGGTTTTATCTTATGTAGGTGCTTATTACCCAGCGTCCCTCTGTCCTGATTTTTCATACTTGCTGTCTGGTTACCCTATTCATACCTATCCATGGAGGACTAGTGCTATGCACTTGACTTATAGAAATAATCAAGACTATTGCCTGTAAACTAGCATAAGGAAGATGCAGCTGCTCCCCTCCTGCATGTGTGGCTACTATAAGGAGATAACAGTAAGGTTCTGTGCTACATACTGGCTAGCAATTTGCTTCTCTATGCAGGAAAGAAATACCAGTATAAATTAACACCTTAGCCTATACCTATATAATTATACCAGTGTAAAACCCATGTGGACAATCTTATTCCCGTGTTAGAATCGCCTTATTTTGGTTTAGCTTATGTCATTTTGGAAGGGTTTAATTTAGGGATGTAAATATTATTTTAAAAGTTAACTGGTTAAGTGATTACAATTATATCATTTAACTGGTTAACTGAGGTTGCTCCGGATGTCCTGGCGCAGACAGGGCTGGGGTCCCTCTGGACAGACAGCGTGGGGGGACTGGGGCTACTCTGGCCCATCCAAGGCTGGGGCTGTGCCTGCCGGTGCACAGAGGGTTAATGGTTAAGGTCGGTTTACCTGGTAAACCTAATGTTAACCAGTTAACCTTTTACATCCCTAGTTTAATTATTATAATACTGGTAAAACTTTCCTATCCAAACAAGCCCACAGTGCAATTCAAGGTGTGTTAGGTTCTTGAAAAGACTTGGGACCTGACAGAGATCAAAGGCTACATTTTCAAAATGTGGCCTCTAAAACAGCATATCCAAAGCAGCATGTCCAAGTTGTATGCCCTCCAATATGGAACTGTTAACCCAGATGGCGCTGTTAGATGTATAACTACCTGATTTTGGCACGCAACTGTTTGTTCACACAAATCTAAGTTCTTGGCATGTGCAAAAAGTTTAGGTTGAAATGTGGAAGCTGGGTTTAGGCCATTTTGGAAACTTTCTGCTCCAGCAGCAAGACAAGAAAGGGTCATCATACTTATTCGTTTACAGGGTTTATTGCTTCTGCTTATCACATACCAACGTCCATCCCTCTTGCAAAAGGATTATTAAAAGGGTAAGAAGAACTGAAAGCTTGTTTTGGTTTGATAGCTTCCTCTCTCTGCACAATGATTATGCTGCTATTCAAATTGGAAACAGATCACAGCGCTCACTTCCCTACAAAGTTATTTGCTACCGTTATGCAATGAGCAACATTTAATTAAATTGCGAAAAGTAAACATTTAGGCAATATTTTCACGAGCATCCATGTGACATCATTTCTGCATCCTATTGGTCCCCAGTACACAAGGCAGCAGCAGGATGATAAAAAGATCTGCTGGAGAGAGGATGGGGAGAATACCTGAGGAAAGTCAAGGCTGCCTATTCAGATGAAGTGGTTTGATCCTTAGCTGGGGAAGTGTTTGTCAGTCTCTGTTTATGCTTATTACCTTTTTTTGGATTTGGGTTTATAAAGATCTTCTACTGAAGACTACCTGCTGTTATGGTTTTGATTCTGCACAGTCACTCACCAACTTACAGTCCTCCAAGTTTGGATACTCAGTGTAAGTCACCTATAGCCTGATATTCAGAGTTCCTAAGCACCCACTAGGATCCAGAGGAGCAGTAGCGGTGGCTGCTCAGAATCCATGTGAATCTCTGATAAGGCACCCAAACATTGAAGCAACCAATGTTAATGGACACTTCTGGCAATGTTGGTTTTAAAATTCTACCCTGAAAAGTAGGTATGTAAAATTAGCACATTCTTATCCAGTAGATCCTTGCAGTGTTGCCAACTCTCATGATTTGATCACGAGTTTCACAATATTTGTTGTGTTTAACCTGATTCCAGTATCTGACACTTTATTAGCTGAGAATCTGGGCTTTCATATTTTAAAAAAGTTTCTAGCCGTCGTTGTAGAGAAAAGCTTGAAAATGTGAACATTCAAACACCAGGCCAAAAAACCACCCAAATAGACCCTTCCCCCCTCACAACCATATTATCTTGAAATTCTCATGATTTTAAAGCCAATCTTATGATTTGGGAGTTCTGACTCAAGAATTTTGAATGCTTGGGATTGGCAGTACTTTTTTTGAATATATTCAGAGGCATTACTTACTTTAGTATAACACACTGAACAGTTTTTTTGAGTTCCACTATGATTCTGGGAAAGTCACTTCAACCAGATTTTTCACTTGGTCACCAATTGTTACCCTGCAGACAGATTTGCAGAAGTGTTGACCATCCACAACTGCAATTGAACACGGTGGTCGCTGTGCTTTGAATGTATAAAGTGCTATATAATGCTGAGTGAGAACTCTGAAATATTGGGCCCTAAGGGTCTGAAATTAGGCATCCAATATGAGTGGACACTTTTGACTTTAACCTCTGTGTCTCAGATCCCTATTTGTGAAATGGGGATAATCCCAACCCCTTGCCTCACAGGGATACTGTGAAGATAAATGTAAGTGTGCGAAGCACTCAGATACTATAGTGATGAGCACCATAGAAAATCCACAAGGAAGTCCATAATTCTGTCTTCAGGGAATTTTTTTTTTTTTAAATAATTTGTGGGAATTTCATGTTAGTTCATTTTATCCACCTGGATGGGAGACCAGGCTAGACAGGTCCTGCCCTGAGGGTGAGGTGGGTGGAAGGCCCCAGGAGGAGCCTACCCACACCCAACCCACAGCAGTGGCCCCTGTACCACAGGACTGGAACTCTGGGCATTGCAACCTGATGCATGGATTCACAGCACTGCTCAGGTTTGGCCCAGCCACCCTGACAGAGAGGCGGCTGTGCCGAACCTGAGTGGTGCAGAGACCCCAGGGGCTGGGTTTTTTTGTTTTATATGTTGTTTTTCACAAATACCAAATAATACACAATAAAATGAAAAACATGAGGCTCTAGTGAGCAGTAAATAAAGCCTGGGGCTACACACTGCCCACTGAGGAGAAAACAAAATATTGAATAGCTGCTTGTCAACTGAAGCACCATCCATCCTGTGCTCTGATGGAGGCAGGGGTTCTGTGGAAAAAGATAATATGTGATGATGTAATTAAAGATTATCATGGTTCATGCACAGAAAGGGGCTGTAAACGGTTTGGGACTCACCACCCACAGCGCCTCCTGCTGGTGATTTCAGGAATTAGCTCAATTCCAGTGGAGCGGCCCCTCCTGGTGATGTCCCGTCCGTTGTTCTGCCCTCTGCTGTCGCTGGACCTGTGTTGCTCCCTGCTCAGCAGCATCCTCTTCGAGGCCATTGCCCTCCAGCAGCGTCCCTTAGTCCATCTGGACCCCCTTCCGGGGATCAATGATCAGCAGTCCAACACTCCAGCCACCATATGCAACCACACCCCCCAAAGTCTAATCCCTCTTGTCAAGGATCTGGTGTAGGCTGTAATGGCTGCTCCCTACGGCCAATGGCTGGGTGTACTGCATGGAGGAAGGGGCAGGGGGATCCAGGCCCACCCTCTACTCTGGGTCCCAGCCCAGGGACCCTCTGGCATCAGCCTCGTTGTCCTCTTGCTTTTCCCTCCTCTGTCTGTTCCCCTGGGCCACTTCCCCTATGGCCCCTTGCACCCACTAGGCCCTTCCCTTCAGGGCCTGCAGCCTGGCAGCTCTGGGCTAGAGTCTCCTCTAGCCTCCCTGAGCCTGAGCCGCACTGTCCACAATGTTAGTCTCCCCCTTGGAGACTGACCTTCCCCTGTCAAAGGCCTGGGACAGACTGACCACTCCTGCTCTGGGCAGCCTTTATATATGGGTGAGCCTGGCCCTGATTGGTTCCCTCCAATCTGGGCCCTGATTGGCTCCCCATAAGCCCTTTTCTGATTGGCTCCAAGGCTGCACAGGCTCCCTAGCCTGCCACAGCTCATCCTCCCAGGGAGTAGTGCAGTGTGGCCCACTACAGGGGCCAAATTAAGGATGCGTGGGCAGCCTTAATTTTGGCATTTCCTAACTTTTGAGTACTTGACTTTTTAACTTCAATAATATTCTTTTAACATAGCTTTTTGTGTATAGTTTCCTGGGTTTTTTAAAAAGCAAACAAACAAAAATTCCATCTTGTGGCATCATATTGACATCCACGTGGTTCAGCAGCAGGGCTGGAAGTTTTAGATCCATCACACAGACCTCTGCCACTTTACCCTAAGAGAAGCACATCATGCTATCCATTCAGACAATTTGCAGAACTAATTAACTGGAATTTATTCCAGTTATCAGCCTCAGAGAAGTCCAAATCCAACATGAGTTAATTCTCCATATCTGCTTCCCAACCCTTATGCACCGATAGCAAAGGTGAAGGTCTTAACACTAGTGTCTCCCATTAGTCAATGGGGGAGGGTGATGAAGCACTGGAATGGGTTATCTAGGAAGGTGGTGGAATCTCCTTCTTTAGAGGTTTTTAAGCTCAGGCTTGACAAAGCCCTGGCTGGGATGATTTAGTTGGGGATTGGTCCTGCTTTGAGCAAAGGTTGGACTAGAAACCTCCTGAGGTCCCGTCCAACCCTGATACTCTATGATTCTGTGCATTCCCTAGTCACAGTTTCCCTTTGAATCCAAGTATGCTTTTGGATCCTCTTTCCCACAGCATTTTTGGAATGTCTGATTTAATAACTTCTTATATTCGAGTTACCTTATATAATGAGGTGTCCCAGGTAAGTCCAAGATTTGTCCTTTCTATTTGGTGTCTCAACTGGTTTAGGGGATTTTATTATTAGGCACCTGTCCTGACTTGCATTTGACTGGATGTTTCTATTATTGCCAGTACAACCTGGTCTACATAATATTTGTCAAGCCATCATTTCCTGAATCTGATTAGAATCTCCTTTCTCAACATGAGTATTGGACGCATTAGTTCCTACAAAACATAGAGGCATCACTTTCACAGCCTTCCTAGCTGTTGTTTTTGCCTCTGTTGTGCCAATGTCATGAAATAATTGTAGTTCTGTGGCAAATTCTAGAGTCTCAGTAGGTCTCCTTGGCTTCTAGACACTCATGTGATTTTTGTGTCCAGGTCCAGCTGGGCATCAGTGAATTGTTCTATTGCCATAAACTCACAGAAATAAACAATCTCAGTATAACTTGTCTTTCTGTCCAGAACAGGACCATGTCATTGGGCCATATTGCCAATGTTTTACCTTTATTTATTTTTGTGAAAGTGCTGTCCACACCTAAAAAGTCACTAAGCATCCCCTGCCAGCAAGGCCTATAAGGGATGTGAACAGCTGCTTCACCTAATAAACTGAAAGAGCCTTGGTTGAAATGCCTCTGGGGTCTCCTTTCTGACACATCTGACTAGCATCCAGCTCAGCAGCCGGGGCTGAGAAATGGCCTGAATGCTTAGATTGCAGCATGGACAGCTCAAATTTCAAAATACTGGTTCCGTTGTTTTGATTTCATAACAAGGAGATTGTTTCCTTCCTTTAGTTTTGCCTCTGTCAACTACAATATTATAATACATAATTGGAGATATACCAATCTCCTAGAACTGGAAGGGACCTTGAAAGTCATTGAGTTCAGCCCCCTGCCTTCATTAGCAGGACCAATTTTTGCCCCAGATCCCTAAGTAGCCCCTTCAAGGATTGAGCTCACAACCCTGGGTTTAGCAGGCCAATGCTCAAACCACTGAGCTATCCCTTCCCCTCCTGTAAATTAAACTGCAATAATGAAAACAAATAGGTATTGAATTCATGGTTATTTAATGCATAGTGTTTTAAGATCATTTCTTTTAACTGGATGTACAAGCAACTTTCCTCTCTCTTATTTGTATGAGTCACTGGGAGCTCATTAGAAACTCCAAAAATGTGATGAAAATAAACCCAGGATAACAACAGTAATTAGTACCTAGGTCTCATATAGAACTTTTTGTCCATAGAACTCAAAGCACTTTACAAAGGTGGTCAGTATCTTTATCCCCATTTTACAGATAGGTAAATTGAGTCATGAAGAGTGGAAATGACTTGCTCAGGGTCACCTCGCAGGCCAGTGACAGAGCTGGGAATAGACCCCAGGTTTCCCTAAAAGAGTCAACACTCCAGATTAGAAAACAACCTCACTAGTGTGTGAATATATCAGTATTTTAATTCCCAAGCATTCAAAAATATGAGTTAGACACTCAATGAGGTAATGAGTGGTTTTTTGGGGGGGTGGGATTAAATATATATTTGGTGCTTTTTGTTTCCCTTCTGGTTTTTGAGTCATTAGGATCATGTTTATAAACTTTTCTCTGCAGCCCTGAGAGCTAGAAGCTTACATTTTGAATTAAAGCTGAGATTCTCAGCTAATCAAATGACTCCAGGCTTTGGGGCTTCAAGGAATACACCAAGTATTGTGAGATTTGTGACAAAAAGGCTAGAGATAGCAACACTGAATATGGACCTGCTATTCATGTAACAAATTGCAAGGACACAGTTTGCAGAACTATGTGAGAAACTATTTGTCACAAACCTTAGACTGCTTCACCTGAAATCTACCCACTGATCAGTCTCCACTTTAAGGTAGCTTGTCAGATAAATATTTTCTTTTTTATCTCAAATGTGGAGTTTTCCACTCTGAAAATTACAGTGGCCAGAGGGCCAGGACAGGTAATATGGAGTTCTGCATCAGTGATATGTTTAAGGCCTGATACATCTTTATCCTGCAGAGCTGGAAACAGGGAGCTAAATTCTGTGCTGTTAAGATACACCAGCAGAATATGGCCCCAGAGCTTTATTTCAACATTTGTCCTGTGGTTTCCATAGCCATCCTTCCTCCCTACACCTTTCTGTTCTGCTTTTATTTAAACAGGAACTGTCTTGTTCAGAGTTTGCTAGCATGGTTTGCAGCTTTTTTTATCTGTATGCTAATCAGTAACATGCACCTCTGTCAGTGAACACTTCTAAGGGTACGTCTACACTACGGGATTATTCCGATTTTACATAAACCGGTTTTATAAAACAGATTGTATAAAGTCGAGTGCACGCGGCCACACTAAGCACATTAATTCGGCGGTGTGCGTCCATGGTCCGAGGCTAGCGTCGATTTCCGGAGCGTTGCACTGTGGGTAGCTATTCCATAGCTATCCCATAGTTCCTGCAGTCTCCCCTGCCCCTTAGAATTCTGGGTTGAGAGCCCAGTGGCTGATGGGGCAAAAATCATCGTTGCGGGTGGTTCTGGGTAAATGTTGTCAGTCATTCCTTCCTCCGGGAAAGCAACGGCAGACAATCATTTCGCACCCTTTTTCCCTGGATTGCCCTGGCAGACGCTATAGCACGGCAACCATGGAGCCCGTTCAGCTTTTTTTTTTACAGTCAGCGTATGTGTACTGGATGCCGCGGACAGAGGCGATACTCCAGCGCTACACAGCAACGTTCATTTTCTTTTGCATGATAGCAGAGATGGTTACCAGTTGTTCTGTACTGTCTGCTGCTGCTGGTGTAAATTGGCAATGAGATGATGGTTATCTGTTCTTCTGTACTGTCTGCTGCTATCATGGGTACCCTTGGCTGAGATCGGCCGGGGGCACGAAGGCAAAACTGGGAATGACTCCTTGAGTCAATCCCTCCTTTATGGTTTCTAAAAATAGAGTCAGTCCTGCCTAGAA
The DNA here is from genome assembly GCF_025201925.1 of Gopherus flavomarginatus. Taxonomy (NCBI): domain Eukaryota; kingdom Metazoa; phylum Chordata; order Testudines; family Testudinidae; genus Gopherus; species Gopherus flavomarginatus. The sequence continues at coordinate 1,055,804 of NC_066620.1, read as the reverse complement.
TATGGGGCAAGTGTACTAGAGAACCAGTGTATCAGAGGGCACAGCCACTCCGTGTCAGATCCCGCAGAAATGATGAGCTACATGCCATTCACGGGGGTGCCCCTGCAACAAACCCCACCTGTTGCTTCCCTGCTTCCCCAACCTTCCTGGGTTACCATGGCAGTGTCCCCCCCATTTGTGTCATGAAGTTATAAAGAATGCAGGAATAAGAAACAGTGACTTGTTAGTGAGATAAAATGAGGGGGAGGCAGCCTCCCGGTGCTATGACAGTCCAGGCAGGACATTAAGTGGTGCGGAGGAGAGGAGCCCAGCATGCTGCTGCTATGATAGTCCAGGTAATACAGAATCTTTTCTTTACACAGGAAAGGGAGGGGGTTGATGGAGCTCAGCCCCTAGTTGCTATGATGAGGACAGTTACCAACTGTTCTGTCCCATCTACTGGGAATGACCAGGAATCATTCCTATTTTTACCCAGGCACCCCTGAGGCCAGCCAGGGGTATTCAGCAGTTATCAAGCACGGGCTGATGGTGACAACGGATATCAGTCATATTGTACCGTCTACCACCGGGGAGGGGAGAAGAGCAGATACTGCTGTTCACTGCTGCAGCATCGCGTCTACCAGCAGCATTCAGTAGACATAGGGTGACATTGAAAGAAGTCAAGAAACGATTTCTTTCCCTTTTCTTTCACGTGGGGGGGGGGAGTAAATTGACGAGCTATTCCCTGAACCACGCCGGACAATGTATTTGAACCTACAGGCATTGGGAGCTCAGCCAAGAATGCAAATACTTTTCGGAGACTGCTGGGGACTGTGGGATAGCTGGAGTCCTCAGTACCGCCTCCCTCCCTCCATGAGCGTCCATTTGAGTCTCTGGCTTCCCGTTACGCTTGTCACGCAGCACTGTGTAGCCTGTAGATTTTTTTTTCAAACGCTTTGACATTTCGTCTTCTGTAACAGAGCTCTGATAGAACAGATTTGTCTCCCCATACAGTGGTTAGATCCAGTATCTCCCGTACGGTCCATGCTGGAGCTCTTTTTGGATTTGGGACTGCATTGCCACCTGTGCTGATCAGAGCTCCACGCTGGGCAAACGGGAAATGAAAATCAAAATTTCGCGGGGCTTTTCCTGTTTACCTGGCCACTGCATCCGAGTTGAGATTGCTGTCCAGAGCGGTCACAGTGGTGCACTGTGGGATACCACCCGGAGGCCAATACCGTCGATTTGTGGCCACACTAACTCTAATCCGATATGGTAATACCGATTTTAGCGCTACTTCTCTCGTCGGGGAGGAGTACAGAAACCGATTTAAAGAGCCCTTTATGTCGATATAAAGGGCCTCGTAGTGTGGACGGGTACAGCGTTAAATCGGTTTAATGCTGCTAAAATTGGTTTAAACGCGTAGTGTAGACCAAGCCTAAGATAGCAGCAAATTTGCACTAACTTGGGTAAATCCTTCCTCCACAACCCTCTTCCATCTCCTCACCCCATCCATTGCATTGCAGATCTGTAGCAGCAACAAAGCCAGTAAAGTTCCATTGCACATGGGCTGGGGGAAGGTAAGATGCTGAGCCATGCAGGCCATCTGTGTACCATGGATGTGTGCTCTGTGGGGGCTCCAGCACTCTAGTAATAAAGAGTTGGGCAGGGATTATAGATGTACTCCTATGCAAACCCACTGCAGAGTGGAGTATGGGAGTTGAGGTGAAAAAAATACCACTCTATGGCCTGAGAGGAAGATTCCAACAAAGCTGGAGCATACATTTAGCCGTAGATCATCTGCCATAGTGTGCTTTTCGGTGGTGTTTGCAAGGGGTGTGTGTGATGTTTCATGCTGTCTCGAGTGGCTCACGACCGTGAGTTCCTACCTCAGGGCAGACTGTTTAAAAAAACAACAGATACCCCGCATTATGTTCTTTGATTAGATTTTACCAAGCCAGTAACAAATATGAACTCCTGGATCACTATAACAGTCTTACCATGGTGTCAGACAGACAGTTAGATTCTCCAGTCTGTCTTGCCACTCAAGTAACTGGACCTAGTGAAAAATGATTACACCAAAAATCACACTGAATTCAGGTTGCTTTCAGTCCCAACAGACCACTCACTTACCCCAGATCAATTAGTACTCGAGATCAGGGTTCGACAACCTTTCAGAAGTGGGGTGCCGAGTCTTCATTTATTCACTCTGATTTAAGGTTTCAGGTGCCAGTAACACATTTTAATGTTTTTAGAAGGTCTCTTTCTATAAGTCTATAATATATAACTAAACCATTGTTCTATGTAAAGTAAATAAGGTTTTTAAAATATTTAAGAAGCTTCATTTAAAATTAAATTAAAATGCAGAGCCCCCTGGATTGGTGGCCAGGACCTGGGCGGTGTGAGTGCCACTGAAAATCAGCTTGTGTGCCGCCTTCAGCACGCAAGCCATAGGTTGCCTACCCCTGCTCTACATCTTACACTAAAGACAACCCCTGTGGCCCAATTCTGTAATAATGCTAACATTGACTAGGAAAAATAAATAAGTTATTTACTGGTTAAATCAAGCAAACATATGTACAAGCTAAATCTTCAGAGTGACGGAGTTGTAGTGCCATGGTCTGTCAATTCAAAGTGTCTTACAGGGAAGATCCAGGAGGCAACCTCATGGCATCTCTGTCTTCAGTTTGGTGGCTCTGTCCCTGTGTGAGTTCAAACAGTGAAGAAATGAAATATTTTGTTTTATTTCCTTCATTCAGCTTCCAAGTCCCCTGGATGAGCTTCCTGGCAGGTAGCATTTCCAAGGTGTGATAGGCCAATTAACCAATCATTTGTATTGCAGTGTTCCTCGATGGCCCATCTGATTTTGATGGTCCTTCAGGATGGGCAGATGGGATGATTCCCATGCCTGAGTTCACAAGTTCAGAGCAAATGTTTTTGAAGTTATAAAGCAAAAACCATATTTGCTTATAGCATGGAATAGTTACATTATAAGTGAGACTAATGCATGCAGCAACTTACAAAAGTTTCATAGACTCTAAACACTCAATACATTCTTATACAACTAAAACCTATTTTGAGCAAAACTAACATAGGTGAACTGGTCTGGTTTCCAGCTGTGTGTTTCAGTTCTTAGCTAATGATTGCAGAGTGGGCTAGAGCTGGCATTTAGCCTGCCAGTGTCCTTATGGACTTCAAAATAGACAGGCATTGGCTGGTTGTGCATGCTTCCCCAATCCAGACAGGCGAGTTCTTAGTTATCCTATGCCCCTAGCATTGCTTCTCCATAAAGGAGAGTGACCTGATCATGTTCTCTTCTGAGGCCACTCATCTCCATTTCTGCTGTGTGGTTCATTGGAAGGTGTTGAAATTATTATTTATGCAGGATATTACCAGAACACTCATTTAACCATAAATTCATTTACTACAGCAATTGGCCTTAAGATTTAAACATGTCTGTAAAGCCTAAATAATAAGTAATTTACTACATCCAAACAGTAACAAGACATTTATAAGCATTTAGATCAAGCTACTTACGAATGTGCTAAACCCCTGGGTGGGGGGGAATGTGTGGATGAAAATCCTCATTGTGGTCAGGCAAGTATTAACCATGAACCCTTTAACAAACAAGTGATGCCATTGCCAATTTTTGGCTTCAGCTAAAGACCAGTTTGAGACGGGTTATCCTTTTCTCCAGTTTGAATCCAGGTAAGATTTACAACCTCCTTTCTTCTCCCCAAGGACTTTCCTCCCTCTCTCTTCCCCTCCTCCTTGCTGACCAACAGTTTTTCCTAATTTTTGAGGTAACACTGGTATGTGGGGTGAAAAGAGCCATGTTGACTCCTTTGAAGATAGATACTGTGTCTTATTTAAACTCATCTGCAGTCACCCCTGTTGGTCCAAGGCCTTCTTTTTAGAAGCATCCCCTTGTTTTGTTAATTATTCTTTGAACCAGACTCTCTCCCCACTTCATTCCTTCTGGCCTTATAAGTCACTTCTTGAAAGGCTCTTTTTTATGGTCTAGTTTGGGTCTTCCTTTACAGCATATGTTTCTATAGCCAAACTTAAGCTAATTTTAATTATCTAATTTTGTTTATGCTACAGCAGGTAATGCTAGCATAGGGGAGTGCATCTGACCTCAGATCATCCTCCGTACCTCCTCATATCAGAGAACGGTGGCCATTGAGTTCTCCGTAATAGCAACACAGGAGCATTGCTTCCAGACCCATCCATCCCCTAGGGAATACATCTCTCCATTCCTCACTCAGGTAAAACTCCCACAGAATTGTCCCTTTGATCTTTAAAAGAATGTCCCAGACGTTCTCTAAGGGTGCACTGTAATTCTTGAAATCAAACTAATTACAAAGAGAAAAACTTAATGGATCTCTGTTGACTCTCTGTTGTGAGTAGGCTTTAAATGCTTGTTTTCTTTCAAAGGAAAGGTAGCATGTAGGTTATTTACCACTCCCTTCCCCAAAATCCCCTTTTCTGATGCAGCAGTGTACCTCGAGGAGTTTCATGGTTCTCTCTGGCACTGAATATACTAATTCTTGAACTACTTTTAACAGTTTTATTATTAGAACGGTGTTAAGATACCCCACCTGGGAGCAGGACCCCTTTGTGCTAGGGCTGTATTAACACACAAAAGAGAAAATTCTAGATAAAACAAGAATTACTGTCCCCACTTTATACCTGAAGGACAGAGAGATGAAGACCCAGATTTTCAAAGCTGTTTGGGCACTTAACATTGCAGATGGGTGCCAAGTGGGAATTTCAAAAACATTTGAGGAGGCTGGGGCCTAATCCTATTGACTTCAATAGGATGAAGGCATCTAGCTCATTTTAATTGCTTTTGAAAAAATTATCATTAGGCCACTATCTGCTTTTTATACACCTGAATATCTGGCCTGAAGTGACTTCTCAAGATCACAGGGAGTCAGCAGCAGAATGGGAATTTTAATCCAGATTTTCCAAGTCCCCATCCCACATAGCACTCCCTCAGCTACCTGATGTGCTGCATGGCCTGGCCCATTTGGGTTGTCTCTTACTCACAATATATACATAGTCCATCCTTCCCACCATGTATCTTTAGATTCCCAACATTACTGAACATAATACAGACCTATGTCAAAGGGCCCATCCATTCAGCTCACTCTGAACTTCTCCCTTACTGCCTGTTCCTGCCAGTTATATATCTTCCCGTATTGAGCTAATTACCTCATTAGCCCATTCATTGCTTCCCCACGTGTCAGTCTCACCATAAGAGGTTAATTGCTTCTGATCAAGTTTGTAATCTTCTGATAATCAGTTACCAAATGAGGAAAGTGCTAGAGCTAGCATTCTATCACACCCAGTCTAACACTTTAGCCACGTACAATCCTTCCTCTTTGTATGTTGCTTTTCTTTTCTCACCCTTCAATGTCCTGAGATAGATGCTCTCTAAATGGTTTAGATTACAAATTAGCTAGGATGGAAAATAAGGGAAATTCTGATGCTGAGCAATTTGTAACAAAAAAGAATAAGTGAGCCACAGGCTGGGCACAGCCACACAAAAGCAAACAACAAGAACTTTAAGCTATTGTGTAGCTCAAAAGAAAAGTACCAATTCCTATAGCAACTGAGGGTTGGTCTACATGACATAGGCAGATCAATGTAATCTGCCTTACGTCGACCAAATTATGTCAGATCTTGTCTACATGGCAGAGTTTTGTCACCAAAAGGAAACTTTTGGTAACGAAACAGTGGAGGTATTCACACTGCAATGACACTTTTGGTGACAAAACTCTTCCGTTTTGGCAACAAAATATAACCACCTCGACGGGAGGCACGGGGCTTTTTGCAGCAAACTTAAAGTGACAAAGTGTCAGTGTAGACACAGCTGTTCCTTATATCACCATCACTGGCCTCCCACAAAGCTCAGTGGTTTAAGCATTGGCCTGCTGAACCCAGGGTTGTGAGTTAAGTCTTTTAGGGGGCCATTTAGGGATCTGGGGCAAAAATCTGTCTGGGAATTGGTTCTGCTTTGAGCAGGGGGTTGGACTACATGACCTTTTGAGGTCCCTTCCAACCCTGATATTCTATGAAGCCTTTGCTTTAACAGTATGATTGCTTTGCGCACTGTTTTGAGGGGCGACCCTGCATTCCTGCTACACAAGCATGCACCTCTTCCCTTTCAGTGAAGTTCTGGCAGCTGACCATGCTTCTCAGCTCTGGCAACACAATGCAAATCATTAATGTGGAATGCTGCTCTCTCCCACACTAGGAACTTGGAGGCAAGTAGGCAGGAGTGGATGTGTGTGTGTGTGTGTAAGCATGGGTGGCAAGTTTGTAGAAATTTTGGTGGTGCCCAGAACCCCACCCCAACTGAGCCCCAACCTGCCTAAGGCTCTGGGAGGGGTTGTGGGGGGGAGGTCTGGGGTGCAGGTCCTGGGCTGGGGATTAGGGTGCAGGAAGGGTGCAGGGTGCAGGCTTTGGGATGGAGTTTGGGTGCTGGGTGCAGGCGCTGGGCTGGGGCAGGGAGTGAGTGTGCAGGAGGGGGTGAGGTGTGCAGGCTTTGGGACGGAGTTTGGGTGCAGGCTCTGGGCTGGGGGTGTAGGAAGGGGTGGGGGTGCAGGCTCTGGGAGGGAGTTTGGGGATACGAGGGAGTGCAGGGGTGAGGGCTGAGGATGAGGGATTCATGATGCAAGACGGGGCTCAGGGCTAGGGCAGAGGATCAGGGTGCGGGGGGATGAGGGGTTCATGATGCGGAGGGCTCAGGGCTGGGGCAGAGGATCAGGGTGTGGAGGGATGAGGGTTGGGGCTGAGAATGAGGAGTTCATGCTGCAGGGGGGGCTCAGGGCTGAGGCAGAGGATCAGGGCGCAGGGGGATGAGGGTTGGGGCTGAGAACGAGGGGTTCATGCTGCAGGAGGGGATCAGGGCTGGGGCAGAGGATCAGGGTGCAGGGGGATGAGGGCTCTGGCTGAGGATGAGAGGTTCATGCTGTGGGGGGCTCAGGGCTGGGACAGAGGATCAGGGTGCAGGGGGATGAGGGTTGGGGCTGAGGATGAGGGGGTTCATGTTGCGGGGGGGATCAGGGCTGGGGCAGAGGATCAGGGTGCAGGGGGATGAGGGCTGTGGCTGGGGATGAGGAGTTTGGGGCGTTGAGGAGGCTCAGGGCGAGGGCAGAAGCACAGGGTAATGGCAGCCTGCCCTGCCAGTAGGGGATGGGCAGCAGACAGCAGTTCTCCTGGGAGCCTAAGCAGGCAGGGACGCGGCGGGGGGGATACGCCAGGGTGGCAGGCAGGGGCTGGGACCTGCTCCAGGCAAGGACGCGGCGGGCGGGGGGAGGCCCGTGGGGGCCAGGGCCCGAGCCAGGCAGGGCCAGGGGAGAGACCCAGCTCCAAATAGTGCTGGAACAGGCCCCCAGCCCTGAATATTCCTGGAGCCGGAGCACCGCAAACATATATAACCTGCCGCCTATGTGTGTGTGTGTGTGTGTGTGAGAGAGAGAGAGAGAGACTGCTGTGCTGTGCAGAGCTAGGGAGGGAGGTGGGGCTGATGTCGGGGAAATCCCCCTCCCCCTGCCTCAGGACTGGTTGCTTTGGGCTATTGTCTGAACTTAGAGACATTGTGCCTACACACTCACACCACTCACTCTCACACACTCGATCCGACACACACTATCTCTCCCTCACACACATACGCATGCTCCCTGTCACACACTCTCCCCTGACCCCTTTCAGTGGAAAAGTGTCTGGCAATCTAGTAGGATGCCCATGGAACAATGGGATTGAGAAATCTGCATCATGTGAGGCTGTGCCTGCTCCATGAGGCATTGCAAATCCTTCCCAAAGCATCCTGCAGCCAGTTGGGATAACTATCTTTAGTGCACTGCACTCTGTGTCAGTGCAAGAGTTGCTAGTGTGGTGCACTCTGCCAACACAAGGAGCATAGTGTGGACATACAACAGCGCTTTAATTAAAGTGTCATAATTTTTGGTAACAAAATTATGTAGTGTAAACAAGGCCTCAGTGTCTACACGGCAGAAGCTGTGAAATTGACAAGAAAGCTGGGCAGGTAGAGCCCAGTTGCCGCCCTGGAGAGCTGGGCAGCTTCCCTCCTGCTCTAGGGTTGTGAACTTTCTAATTCCAGAAAACTGAACACCCTTACCCCTGGCTTTCCTGAGGCCCCGCCCCTGCTCACTTCATCCCCCCCCCCACATCGCTTGCTCTCCCCCACCCTCTCTCACATGCTCATTTTCACTGCAAGGCTAAGTTCAAGTTTTATTTGTTACAGGATGCTAGAGTTGGCAGCAAAATAATCAAAAAGGGTAATTTAAAAAAAATTAAATTTCACAAAGGTTTTCATGATTCATTCCCTCCTCTCTTCCCATTTTTCTTAACCAGCTCCATGTTTTTTGTTCACTAAAGTTATTGTAATTTTATGTGTGGAATTAGGACCACACATTATCACATCTGCAATGGGTCCATTAAAGACCACTCCTGAAGCCTAAATACAAATCCACACAGCACAACCACAAAAATGCACTGTCCAAATACCTATATAAATAAATCTGTAGAAACTGACTCCCACACCTACATGCAGATACACACGTGCATTCATGCATACACAGCTAGCATGCACTAACACACGTACTTCCACGTTATTTAATATTACAACTATTGTTTTGTGCCTAGAGACCCCAACTAAGATCAGGGCTGCAGGGCGGAAGGTGCTGGACATATACATAAAAAGAGAGAGTCTGCAACAAAGAGTTTGTAATGTAGCTAGACAAAGGTGGGGAGAAATGTCTGATACATTGGCTCTTCTGCAATTACTAGTCAACAACATTCACTTTTTAAGAAATAGTACATTTCTTTAGAGTTCCCTTCTCTTTTAAAAACTTATTAAATAAATACAGATATATTTGATGTCCTCAATTTTTCTGTGTGCAAGCCAGCAAAGGAATAAAAGTCAAAGAGTTAGGCTGCAGATTTTATTCACACAGGTATGCACACATGCGGCAGTATATGGATGTCCCTACACAAAGAGACACTGTCTCTTACACACAATGCATGCATGTACACACTTGCTGTTAAGGTTGATTCTCCACTCTGGCACTTCGAGTGCAGAAGGTGGGGGCCCACAAGGATTTTAAAAATTAATACTGGCCACTTCAGGCTTGTATTAAACTTCCAAGATTACAGCTTTTGTTTTTTTACCTTGGATTGGTAGATGCTGCTACCACCCTTTTAGAGCCCAGGAAGACACACTTGGGAATTTCTTTTTGTGGGGTATCCTCAAGCCCTTTCACACACACTCCTCCAGGGAAGATCTGAGAAAGAAAAAAAAAGGGGAAATTAGCTGTTGCCACCAGCTAATTAAACAACATGTGCACAAACCTTTTAAGACACAAAAATCCAAGTCTGTTTTTAAAAAAAGATTAATTTTATTTAAAAAAAGAAAGAAAGAAAGAAAAAATACATCTGGAAACTTAGGCTATTGCTAGATTTTAAAAGAATAACTACAAGGATTAAGCACGAAGAATAGCTTTCTTGGGGTCCCACTTAAAGGTTACAAGCAAAACAAAAGCACCTGGGGTTAGCACAGAGTTCACAAGCCCTGAAGAAATAAAAAGAGATAAACCTAATCACACCTTTTTAGACATTTTCTGATCTACTTACATATTTGGGGGTTTAAATTAGTAGTTTTTAGGTACGTTACTGAGGATTTTTCATAACTGCCTCCAAGCTGTTTACAGCATAACTGCCCTGTCCAACTCTCCCTGGAGAACAGACAGACAGACAAAAGGGGAGCTTTTTTTAATTTTAAAAAGTTCTAGCCTTCCCATTGGCTCTTTTGATCAGGTGTCCACTTACTTTCTTTTACCTATGCATAGCAGTGAGACTTTTTAACCCTTTACAGATAGAGCAATTAGAGAACAGCTGCTTAGAGGGATTTTTTAGCTACTGGCTGGCTGGGTGCCCATAAAAGGGAGCTCTCCCCCCCCCCGTCACTTATTACACTTACCTACACAGAGACACTTTTTCATACACTTTTCCAGGGGCTGCCTAAATTACCCAACTGGGAAGGGAGGAGGGTTGGCTGGAGGGGAAAAGATGGGGTGGAGGAGAGAGGATGGGGAGGGAAAGAAGCCAAGGATGAGAGCTGGGTGGGGGTGAGAGGGGGCAGTGGAGAGTGGAGGGGTGGGGAGGTATGTGGGGTGGATGGAGATGCAGGGGGAGGCAGAGGGCTACAAGTGCATGAGGATGTGGGGGGGCATACGAGTGTATAAGGACATAATGAGAGTGTAGCAGTGTATGGAGGTGAAAAGAGTGCAGAGGTGTGGGGAGTGAGGGACAAAGGGATGGCAGCTCTGGGAGGTGGAGAGGATGGGTGGGAGAGTGCTGTAAGAGGTACAGGGCGGGGATGGGTAGGTGTTGGGGGCAGGAGAGGATGGGACGGGGAGGGATGCAATGATGGGGATGCGGGGGGGTTGGGATGGGGAGGGATGCAGTGAGGGGGATGGGATGCAGGGGGTTAGGATGGGGATGCAGTGAGGGGGATTGGGGTGCATGGGAGTGGGATGGGGAGGGATGCGGTGATGGGGATGGGGTGCAGGAGGGTTAGGATGCAATGATGGGGGGGATGGGGATGCAGGGGGTGGGACGGGAAGGGATGCAGTGAGGGGGGGGTTGGGATGGAGAGGGATACAGTGACAGGGGGATGGGATGGAGAGGGATACAGTGAGGGGGATGGAAGTGCAGCCCCATTCCCAGCACTCAGAGATGGGGATACACATTGAGTGAACTCCTGGGTGCTGGCGATGGGGCGACAGACAGACCGTGGATCACCGCAGGGCATGTGCCGCAGCTGAAGCCCAGCCATGTGACGAGAAGAGGGCGGAGCAGCAGCAGGAGAGGTGCACACCACCCACGTGACCCCTCAACAGCCATCTGCTGAGCGCTCGTGAGTCGCGCTCACACTAGTTCCTCCCCTGCTCTGATCCAACCAATAGGAGCTGCAACTGAGGACGGGGAATGGGGCAGCATGTGGACCCCGCTGGCCACCCCTAAGGCTAAGAGTCGGACATGCTGGCTGCTTCCTGACCTGGGAGCCACATGGCGTGGTGGCTAGCAGGGAGCCTGCCAGCCCTGCTGCATGGCGCCGCAAACCAGACAGTCAAGGGCCCAGTCAGTGGTGCTGACCGGAGCTGCCAAGATCCCTTTTTGACCGGGTGTTCCGGACCAAAACCGGACACCTGGTCACCCTACTCTGCTCCCAAGCAGCTAGTCAAAGTTCAGGGCCCTGGGGATCGTCCAACTGAAAATAGACATTGGTGATAAAACTGCATCAGTGAAATACCTGACTTATTTACAAAGAACATACAAAGTCCTGTTTCTCTGAACTCTGAAGGAACCAGGAACAAAGGGAGCAGTCCCTCCCTTACTCTCTATGTGACTGAGTGGTAGGAGTGAGCTGGCAGGTTATTTCCCATTCTGGTTAACCTGTAACCAGAAGACGCTTGAAAATTGTAAATCGCTAATTTATGGTATTTGATCAAATATAGTACAATGGTGTTGCCACCCACTCACTCCTTTGAGCATCACTGTGGGCCCCTGTATGTGTGGGTGGGGAACACAGAGCATGAATGAATTACTGATGATAATGTTAGATAAGCAGATGAACCCAGACCCTCCTTGAAATGAATCATAGAACTAAATCAGAATATCAACTCCTTTAATGTTACAAAAGCCACAGTCTCCATCACCACTTCCTCACCAAGCTACGGATCACAGAGCACATTTGCTAATCACAAACAGTTCTAATGTCAGCAGTATAGAACAGAACATTAGAATTCTCTATTACATTCTATAGGATGGATCCAAAAATCTAGAGAAAGGTTATCATTTTCTATTAAATTGGAAAAGTGTTGAGAGTAATTTCTATAGAATGGTGTTACATTTCTATAAAACCTTATTGATTTAATCCCTATGCAATGATATAGGACTTTTCCACAAGGGTTGTCCCAAATATGGGATTTATCAAAGCACTTAAACCCCATTGGAATCTATGGCATTTAATCATGTGCAAGGGGCTTTGCTGAATAGGGATGGAATTACTGTGATGGTTCCCGGAAAGCGGGGGGTGCCCAGGATGTGAGGCACTTCACTACCACCTGCCCTTACTGTGAGGAAATCTTATCTGTGCCTTCTGGGAGTCAGTTCCATCAGCCACGGGCAACTCAAGCTCTCCCTTCTCAGCCCACGTGGGCACTACTGTCCCTCTTGCAGGTCAGCGATAGGCACAGTCCAACCCCTGAGCCCTCCAAGCATCCTCCCACATTGCCCAGCCGGGCCCCCGTGCCATGGGACACTCACAGCATTACCAGATCCACTGTTCCCCGAAGAACGGCACACCCCAGTTTATCAGTGTCACATCAGTATCGTCGCTCCACTTCACACACAGCACTTATAAACATTTGTAGTGAAAATAAGAATAAGTTTATTGAACAAAGTATGGAGATGGGAGAAGAAGCAAGTCTGATTAATAGAAAGAAAGGGTTACATATAAGCTAAAATCATAACATGCATTCTAGAGCCTAAGCTTAACTAACAAGATGCCCTCTTGTCTGTAGTAAGGTCCTGCTTCCCAATAGCCCTTCTCACAGCGTTTGTCAGGCAGGATGGCTGAGACCCTCCTTTCATAAGAACAAACCTTGTTCTGGCAGCATATGTTCCTAAATGAAGGATGTCCAGGCACCTGTCTGCACCTCTAGACCAGCCCTTTGTTCTTCACTTGTAACCAGGGTTCCCAAACCCCCAGCTGTTCATCTCTTCCTGTTAACTGTTAACTTTCCTCTTAAAGTCCAGTGGAGCCCACTCAAGCTTCATCCCCCTTCTTAGTGCCTGACTCGGGGCCCACTGAAGAACAATGGAAAGACTCCCATTGATTTATTGGGCTCTGGTTCAGATCCTTAATGAGGATGGACCGGGTCTCAGAATGGGGTAACAAGAACAAATCCCTGGTTACCTCAGCCATACCGCTAACACCATCCTCTGGGAACAACCCACTCCCCAGAGCTGAGCTACCTCCACCCACATACTCCCCAAATGCCTACCGCATCAAAGCCAACAGCCTTTTCGTTCCAGGGTATCCAAACAAATAGCCTCACAACCCCTCCGTCTGCACAAACAACCCACCTGAGCAGCTCTCTGTGGTAGGGCATAAACCCTTTCAGTGTACCCCAAGCCCTGCCTTCTGCTGCCCCACTCAGAGGCCCCCCCTGAGCCAGGCAGTCTGTTCAGAATCAGATCAGGGAGACAGTCAGCCACAAGGAAATGAGAGGCAGGGGCTTTGCCAGCAGCAGCCAGGACAGGGAGCTTTGGGGAAACAGGAGCTCCCCTGGTTATTGGTGTGGAGTTCACTGATTGGATGCTGCATGGCCAAGGACTGTGGGCAAGTCTGAGTTTTGCGGGGTAAAGCAGAGCTTCTTAATACCTAGAGAGGGATGTTTATGTTTGATCCGGTGCCTCTTTTGACCAGTCTTTTTGGTCACTTGGGCCACAGTGTGTGGAGGTGGAGTGGGGAGATGAGGAAACCCTGGCTGAGCTCTGTCGGTCTCCTGCTGCCAGCCCACATCACTCCCCGCCCTGGGGACACCCAGCCACAGCCCTTGACTAATCCCAATTCAGTGCTGGCCTCAAACCCACCGCGCAAGGTACCCCACTAACTGGATCACAGCAGTTCCCCATCCAGGCTGAGTGGTGGGGGCTGACATGAGCACTACAGAGGATGGGAGGGGCCGCCCAGACAAGGCCATATGGATTTGAAAGGGTTCTCTTTCCACCTGCTTGTTGGAGATAAGTGGCAGGAAGTCTGCAACCTTAGGCTGTGATGTTAATGAAATTAGGGGATGATCCATTGGCTACCATAATAATACCTTGCACATATTGCTCTTCCTCCAGCATCACCACTCAGTGAATATCTGTTTGTGTTACCATACTGACTGCAGCAGCAATATCTGCAGCCCACTGCTGATCATGGTACTGCCTGTCATCACAGTTACATTGGCCAGCGGTCACCATGCCAGCTCCCCACAGGCTCCCCACAGGCTTCTCCTGCCTGCAGTAGGGCCCCTTGCTTCTGCAGTTTTGCTTTTGCCTGGTTCTCTGTGCCACTTTCTCCTCCTCCCTCCATCCTTTTTTCACCTCTCCTTCTCTCTTGCCCAAATGAGTCCATAGCCCCAACCCTTTCTCCTACTGTCAGGGACCCAGGGCTGAACAGACCCAGCTCATTGCCCTCAGCTGATTCAGCTAATGAACCCAGCCTCCTGATCGGCTGAAGGCTCCTGCAGGAACATTCTCAGACCCTGCAGCAGGCCTCCTTGCTCAGTAGCATTTCATACCTGTGGCTATGGCCTTGCTCCTGGTCCAGCAGATGCTCTGAGCCTTGGCTCTGACTTATTACCTGGATTTGGTAACTTGACTCTTGAATTGGGCTCTGGTCACTAGGCCTGGCTGCTCTAGTTCCAACCAGCAGGCCAGCTTCCTCTCCTGACAAGGCCATGCACAGCCCCATCCATAATACCTCAGAGTCCTGGAAGCAGGACCTGTCCTTTTCTTTCTGTTCATAGAGCTAAATCTATCTCTTTCACACACAGACATGTACCCCAGCCCCCTTCACCTTCAAGTCCATTCAAGATACTGCCTCTGGGGTTGTTTCTCTGGCTCATTGCTTGTCTGTGCTACTCAGCACCAGTTACCACTTCACTATCACCTTAGACTCTGGCCCTCACCAGGGATCTGCAAGTCTCTGATTGGTGAAGTGACGGACTCAGTGCAATGGGCCCAGCCTTGAAGGTCCAGATGTCTGTATCTGTTGCAAGCGGCTCCATACTTCCGCCCATGCTGTGTACTATGCATGAGATGTCCTCCTGGAATTAACCAATGAGGCTACTGCTCTCTTTCTTCAAACCCCAGACTGGCTGTTGTTTACAGGCAATAGGCAGGGCTAGTAGTATATTTTTCCATCAAAACTGGTTTTTGATAGAAAATGAAACAACCTCTTTTCCCCTGCAAAAAGTTTCTTTTTCATGGAAAATTTTGACTTTTCATCAAGGAACCAAAGCCCCATATTTTTCAGTTTCAATGAGAAGTTGAAGATTCTGTGGAAAATTTCGACAACAACTATTTTCTTTTAACTCTTGTCAAAATTTTCCATGAAGACCCTTTCCCCCATCTTCTGTGCAGCTCTAGTTATAAAGCAAGTAGGGAAAGCTGCATTTATTTCATATTCTTCTAATGCTCCTCTAGGTATATGGGGCCATCAGACTGCACAGTAGTGACCGATGTAACTACATGCTCTTAGTTTTGTTATTCTTCTTGTCCTTCCCTCCTCTTGACAAAGATACAGGTGAATGTGACAGGCAAGTCAGATGTTTGGGGCAGGAACTGGCTACCTGTGCACTGATACAGCACTCAGCCTCCATCCTGATTGGGACCAAAAGGCACCTCCTGTTAGAAAGGACAAATCATCATGATAATGTAAATGCAAAAATATCAACATTGTGACTTACAAAAATCCACATCTCTCTCATCCATTTCCATTATGCAACTACATCTATAGAAGTATATGTGCCAGATGTTGCTGCTTGTTATGAAGACTGTCAGTGTCCATGCTTCACAGATATTTAAGTTTATAAATGTAATAAAATCAATAACAAGATATTAATTGCCAAAAGCCTGTTTTTCATAATGATTTTATTTTGATTTACGAAATGCTACAACCCAGCCATACTTGCTTGACTTTAAGTTGGGACTGTCCAAGTGATATTTTAAAGAACTCAAATGCTAAAAACAATGGAATCTACTAGCTAAGGTCCTGATCCTGCAACCCATGTGAATGTCCCCTTTGCTTTACTCCCATGTGTAGCCCCGTTGAACTCAGAGGAGCTACTCATGTGAGTAAAATGATGCAGTGTTACAGGATTGGGGCCTAAGGATATTTCAACACTTATTTTACTCCCTTAATGTCATACTTCTTAGAAATATCAAGCTGTTTACCTGCATAGTGCTTAAATAATGCATGGCAAACACTGCCATGATATGGGAGAAGAGTATACCTTGTCTCTCCAAAAATCTCAACGTCAAAGGAGTTAAAAGCACGATTGCCAATTCTTGCAGTTTTATTGTGAGACTCATGACATTTAGTATGTTTCTTAACTTCCAGCTCCTAGAGTTCTGTGATTAAATGGGAATCTCAGTTTTCAGTTAAAAATTAAGTTTCCAGCCTTCAATTGTGGAGAATGCCTGAGAATGTGACCCTTTAAAGGCACAAACCCAGAAGGCAAACAAAAAAAACCTGTGAACATTTATTATTTTGATAAATCTCATGATTCTGAGGCCCTGACTCATGATTTAGAATGCATGGGGGTTGGCAGTGCTGAAGGAGAGTGTCCCCAAAGTGATTTCTAGTACATATCACTTCCAAGTCTTAGCAGATCGCCTTTCTTCTCCAGCACACACAAGTTATCATTGTTGCCAATGCTCACAATTCTATTGTGAGTCTTGCCATATTTGGTGATTGTCTTAAATCTCCAGCTGCCAGAGTAAGATGCTTATGAGAGAATCTCAGCTTCCTTTTAAAACAACGGTAAGTTTGCAAAAAAAACCCTTGAAAATGTGATCTGAGTGTATCCTAAAAACTCAAGTGTCGGAAGGCAAATAAAATGACCCCAAAATGTATTATTTTGTAAAATCTCATAATTTTTAAGCCAGTCTGGTGATTTTGGGGGTCTGACTCCAAATTTTGAACCCTGGAGTTTGGTAATCCTGCATTTTGAAAGTCTCTCTGCCCTTTTATTCTAGCTCAGGTCTCTCAAAACTACAGGCCACAGCCTACAGCTCTCCCCTTCTTGGTGCCAGCAGTGTGGACTACATATCCCAGTATGCAACCCTCTATCTGAAGCTTGAATGGCTGGACCCCGTAGTGTTCACTTGCTGCTGTTATGGGATGGAGTAGCTGGTAGTCGCGCTATAGAGGAGGTTGTAGCTTAGTTTCTGTTTGGCAGAATATTGGCTGGCCTCCCTGCTGCAGAGAGGGGCCAGGAAAGGTCTGTCCCTGTCTGCTCATCTGGCTTGGCCTGCTTGGGGGAGGATCATGTGATTTCCTGGCTCCGAGCCCTGCCCTGTTTGCAGTGTGTGTTTTCTTGCTGCTGCCTCTGCTTTCTGGATTTCCTCTCCTCAGCTGTCTGCTTACCTTGGTGTTGTGGTTTCCCTCTTGTTTTCCAGAGACATCCCGCTGCGAGGTGAAATGACAGAGGTGACCAGAGAGGTGTTTGGACACTTGCCCCAGAAGGGAGGAGGAGGGGCTGTTGAAAAGTTCCTGCTGAAATCAGACAGTGTTAAAGTGGAGATTATCTCCTTAGGCTGTATAATCACGGCACTGGAAACCAAAGGCAGGGATGGGAAGCTCTCCGACATTGTCCTGGGTTTTGATCACTTGGAAGGTGGGTTTAAATCCATTTTTTCAAAGACAGTATGCATTGACCTAGCTTCTTGGTTATTTTCTTTCTGATTCTTTTCTAAGGCACCTCTCACTAGGCCCCTGGTTCTCCATGGCCCTGCCCCCAGCATAGTCCTCTGCTGTAGTGCACAGGGAGTGCAAAACACTACCATATCCCAGTGGTGTTGTGTTCCATCCACCCACACTGGTGTGAGTGACTACTGCGTTATGGGCAAGGCAATGGAGAGGCTTCTGTTTCAGTCAGTGTGTGTGGGGGGAAAGGAGGAAGGTTTGCAGGTTGCCATTTGCTTCAGTGGAAGCAGGATCAGACCCATATTACATAGAATCCCCACCACAAGAGAAGAAAAACTTCCTTCCCCAGTCCAGAAGGACTTTTGCTCTTTAGAACAAAGACTTTCAATCACAGCACAGCATCTGGGACTTTACAATTAGGAAAGAGATGACTAAGGGGGGATATGACAGAGGTCTATAAAATCATACTGGTGTGAAGAAAGTGAATAAGGAAGAGTTATTTACCCCTTCATAACACAAGAACCAGGGGTTGCCAATGAAATTAATAGGCAGCAGGTTTAAAGTAAAGTATTTCTTCAAACAACACAGAGTCATCCCATGGAACTTGTTGCGGGGGGATGATGTGAAGGCCAGAAGTATAACTGGGTTCAAAAAAGAATTAGATAAAATCCTGGAGATTAGAATGTAACCCCATGCTCTGGGTATACCTAAATCTCCAACTGCCGGAAGCTGGGACTGGACAATAGAGGTGGAGCTTTCAAAATTACCCTGCTCTTTGCATTCTCTCTGAAGCATCTGACACTGACCAATGTCAGGGCCGGGATACTGGGCTACATGGACCGTTGGCCTGATCAGTAGAGTTGTTCTTATGGCCATGAGATACATTATTATAATTTTGATTACTGTAGCAGTTAGAGGCCCCAGTCAAGAATGAAGCCTTGAGAAGGAGGATGGTCAAATGGTGAGGGCCCCAAGCTGGGACTTAAGAGATCCTGGGTACAGTTACCTGCTCTGCTGTAAACTCCTTTTGTGACCTTGGGGAAGTCACTTAGTCTCTCTGTGCCTCAATTCCCCAGCTGTACAAGGGGATAATTTCCCTGCCCTGCCTGATGGCAGAGCTGTGCCAATAAATGCAGCAGCATGGGAAGTGCTCAGATATGGTGATGGGAGCCATAGGAGAACCTTAGATAAATTGTGCTAGGTGTGTACAACCACAAAATGGGATAGTCCTTGCCCAGTATGTAACCTTTACCTCTTAGTACCCAAGTGTCTCTCTGTCGATTGCACTGGAGTTGCTCCTGATTTACACACCTATGCAAGTGAGATCAGAGTCAGGCTTGCAAAACTCGAAAATGGGTCAGGGGCCATGTGTTTGTTCTGTTTGTACAGCACCTAGCATGGTTCTGGCCCATGGCTAGGGCTCCTAGGCACTAGGGTCATACAGATAATTAATAACACTGAATGCTGTCAATCCCCGGCTGTCCCTGGCTGCAGCAGCAGAGCTGGATGAAGAGGCTGGGGACTTATGGATCATTTCAGGGCAGGTGTTCTATGTGCAGGTGGCAGCAGTATGGATGCTAGCACAGGAAGGTCTATGTGAGAACTGACAAGGGGGCGGAGGAGGCTGGCAACCTTGGTGCAGCAGAGCAGGTGGGGTTGGTGGACAAGAGGTGGGAGTGGGCATGCAGTGAGTGCAGAGTCACGAAGACCCATGGAGTGAAGACAAGTAGCTTGACCCCAGTGTGGAGAAAGAGGGGAACAGGTGGAGAGGCTTCAAGAGGGGGCAGGCAGGGTAAGTGATCCAAGAAGTTGTGCTTTGTATGGAGAGGAGGGACAGCAATGCGGATGGTAGAGGCCTGAGAGGACAAGCCTGAATATTCAGGGCTCCAGGAGCGAGGGGTCTGAGTGGACATTTCTGACTAGTGCCTTACTAGAGTGGAGCTGACAGGCCTGTCTGTTACTCTGTTGAGTCTAGTTCTTAAAAATATTTAGTTCCTGATTCTGCCCATCTCTTGCTCATGAACTACAATGGAGCAGTGCCACTGAAATGAATGGGTTTCCTCAGACTAGGGGTTACTCTGCATTACGTTGAGCTGGGCCCTTGGAAAGCCCATGAAATAAGGCTTGACGGGGAAATGGCTGCCTTGAGGTCATTGTATCCCTAAACAGATCTGAGCCAGGCACGCAGCACAGATGAGTCCTGCAATAAGCAGCTAGTCAGTCACCACCTGACTGCAAATAGGTGCTTTCTTCCTGTTTTTAAGGCAAATTATATGAGCCACTTGGAGCTCCATGGAGTGACCGCTGAGGACAGAATGCCCCAGCTGTCACATTGGGACCACGTTCTCACCTCTTCCAAATACTGAGGAAGCACTCCGAATGCTCGCTTAGCTCCAGAAGGGAACACACACTCCAGACTTGCTGGCAGCTCTCTGGCAGACACATATCAGGCTGCTTTTATTTCATGCATTCCCTCCTCCTTGTTATCTCACAAATTGCGTGAAAGTAGGATGCCAAATTCTACTTTCCATTCTCGATGGAGAATCTGAGAGCAGAGCAGAGACCATGTATTAATCTGTTTTTTTTGTCTAAGGAAAGAAGTAGATTTGGATGAATGGGTTTGGTGTCTCTGGTTATTAGGGTGCATGTGTTACTATGGTGAAGCACTAATTGGTTTCTGTGCAGATTTTAATTTTCAAACCTTTCTAAAATTCATATGCTTAGTTAGGGTGGTTCAGAAATTGGCCTGTCAGTTCAGAGTCTGGGTCAAGTCTGGGGTGAAAATTTGGTGACAGTGGATGACAGTATTCTCTAGAGTACAGACCCCTCCCCCAGCCCCCAACAAAAGGGAAAAGACCTGTTTTTTAAATGTCAGTCTTCTCGTAATGCATAGATATGGACCAGACAGGGGGCGCTATCCCCATGAAGCCCACATCACTGCACTGCCCTTGCTGAGACCTAGCATCAGTACCAAGAACTTTTTAGCTTGAACACCTGTAAGCTATTGGAGTTTACTTTGTGAGCTCACCTGCTGTGAGCCATGTTCATCTTCTGCAGCAGTGAGAGAGTGTTAGGGAGACCTTCTCACACAATATACCACAAGGGAAGGGGAACTGAGTTGGGAACTAGAAACTAAAATTAAAATTTCTTCCCCTGACAGTGAGAAATATTTCTGTGCATTTCACACCTCTTAATAATAACCCAGGTTGCCTATATCCCTGTCCTGAGGGGAGACTACCATCCTTCCCCTATGTAGCAAATAAACATCTGCTCAAGGGCCTTTCAGGCAAAGCCATGAATAGATCCCATCTGGAATACTGTGTGCAGTTCTTGTGTCCCATGTTCAAGAAGGATGAATTCAAACTGGAACAGGTTCAGAGACGGGCTACAAGGATGATCCGAGGAATGGAAAACATGCCTTATGAAAGGAGACTCAAAGAGCTTGGCTTGTTTAGCCTGGCCAAAAGAAGGCTGCGGGGGGATATGCTTGCTCTATATAAATATATCAGGGGGGTTAATGTTAGGGAGGGAGAGGAATTATTTAAGTTTATTACTAATGTAGGCACGAGGACGAATGGGTATAAACTGGATATTAGGAAGTTTAGACTTGAAATTAGACGAAGGTTTCTAACCATTAGGGGAGTGAAGTTCTGGAACAGCCTTCCGAGGGAAGTAGTAGGGGCAAAAGACTTTTCTGGCTTTAAGACAAAGCTTGATAAGTATATGGAGGGGATGTTATGATAGGATCGTTAATTTGGGCAATTGATCTTGGATTACCACCAGATAGGTCTGCTCAATGGTCTGCGGGGAGATGTTGGATGGGATGGGAACTGAGTTACTGCAGAGAATTCCTTCTTGGGTGCTGGCTGGTGACTCTTGCCCACATGCTCAGGGTTTAGCTGATCGCCATATTTGGGGTCGGGAAGGAATTTTCCTCCAGGGCGGATTGGCAGGGGCCCTGGAGGTTTTTCGCCTTCCCCTGCAGCGTGGGGCATGGGTCGCTTGCTGGTGGATTCTCTGCAGCTTGAGGTCTTCAAACCAATTTTGAGGATTTCAATAACTCGGTCCTGGGTTAGGGGTTGTTATAAAATTGGATGGGTGGGGTTCTGTGGCCTGCCTTGTGCAGGAGGTCAGTCTAGATGATCATATTGGTCCCTTCTGACCTATGAGTCTATGAGATCCAGTCTCTAAAGACTGGCCCAAGGCTCCCCCCCCCTCAGCCCTGCCGCCCTTTTAAGTGAATCTGCCAAGGTGGCTTGCCCTAGGCAGCAACATAGTGTCCATATATTGATTGTGAATACGACAAGGGCTGCAAGCAGGAAAAAGACAGTCTTGTGGCTGTGGCAGTGTACTGGGGCTCAGAAGATCTAGTGTGTGTCCTCCCACAGCCTGCCTCTGGGATGCTGAACAAGCCAATTACAGTAGCGTGTTTTGGAGGTGACCACCTGGCTGAGATCTGCACAGATAATGCCTCACCTCCATGGTATTTAGCAGGAAGGGTTGCCTTGTGGCTAATGCATCAGACTAGTGCTCCAGGTGGCTACACTGGGTGGGAAGTGTCACCTTAGTTCTCCATTTCCTGGCTTTTTAACATGTACATCTTGTTTAGGCGGCTGTTCTTGTAAAAGGACCTTAAACTCCACAGTTCCTTGTTCGGCAGCCATGAGTTTTGAGAAATGAAACTCTCCCATTCTGGAAGGGCACGAGGAGTGCAGGGCAGTTGTTGGGTGTGATGGAAATGGACATGCACCTCCAAGATATGCAGTTGGGGATGCCTTCTAGAACTCAAATTAGTAAACAAATGGAGACTTGCAGACACCTTCTACATTCTCATCTTAAATTAAGACCCTTGTCTTATTGCCAGGACTGTTTTTCCCACCCCCACCCAACCCTACTTTTTGAGCTCCATCTGCCTGGCCCTAGGGATCACAGTCAAACTAGAACTTTATTTTGAATGAAATTTATTTTTGTTAGGTTATGTCAACAAACACCCCTACTTTGGAGCCACTATTGGGCGAGTTGCTAATAGAATTGGTAATGGGAAATTCACGGTGGAAGGAAAAGAGTATCAGTTGGCCCTCAACAACCCACCCAACTGTCTGCATGGAGGGAACAAAGGGTTTGACAAGGTAAATCTGATCATGGTCAAACTGATTCTAATCTGCCTTGTTTTCAATCAGGAGCATCCTGTTAAAGGAAGAGCTTGATTTTAGTATGCTTTATCCCTGTGTTATTGATGTTTGAGGACAAGCTTTCTGTACCTTGAAAGTTGACACTCTTTCCAAATGGCTTCCTTATCATGCTAATATCTCCTTGTTTTACAATGATCCTTCAGCTCTGTACGATTAAAACACCCAATCCCTGCAATTTGCACCATGCAGCTTTTACAGCTGGTAAGCTGCTCCTGTTTAGGAATATTGTCTGCTGCCCAACTGGCCCCTGCCGCGGGTCTGGGTCTGGACTCTGCCTGCTGGGTGACTGTGGAAAGCCATTTCTCCTCCCTGTCGCTCTGTTACCCCTTGCTCCCCTTGCCATGGCAGGGACCTCTTCAGTTTTAATTTTAGCAAAGACATCTTTTATCTCAAATACTATTATACACTGGAGTCAAATGGATTCTAAAAAAAAACTAAATAAGGAGTTTTAAACAGTGTAAGTCTCTTTCCCAGTACTTGTCTACATTTGAAAACTGTCCAGTGTTTAAACTCAATTGAGTGTTCTCCAGTTCAGAGTGCTGACCTCTGTGGCCAGAGTAGACAAGGACTGGATATGTCAGCAGTGTAATAGCTGTTAGCCATGACTAGCTGAGTGGTGTTGAGCAGTACCAGTTGTCATCTAGCTGGTCAGCTTGAAGTCATCTGATTCAAAGGTTCCCAGGCAGGTTACTGTATAGCATTATGTTCTTTCTGTTTGGAGAGATAGACGGTCTTTGTTATAAGTTTGAGATATTTTCCTGAAATATCTTCCAAATATTTTCTATGAAACCCATTTTTTTCACACTTACAAATTTTGATTTTGTTGGTTCTGTTCTTTTCAATCAGCTACAGAAATAACTATATATAGCATTAACGAAGTCCACTCTCAGAGCTGGCTCATGTCCTCCAAAGTGCAGGAATTAGCAGCTTTGCATTGAGCACCCATCTTTAAAGATCAAGATAAAGTTTAATGCCAGGTATCCCCATTTTGTAAAACACTCTTTGCCATTATTACCATACTTCCCATACAAGTATCAACATATCTTTTTTGTAACCTGTATTGGCTGCCATTTAAAAGACCCATTTGTGTTTGATCACAACCTTGTTTTGTTATCTGTAGGTGCATTTTGTTCAGTTTCTAAAAATAAGTATACAAAACTTGGACTGTAAGCTCCTTGGGGCAGAGACTGTTTTTTTGTTCTGTGTTTGTGCAGTGCCTGGCACAGTGGAGTCCTGGTCTATCACTAGGGCTCCTAGGTGCAGTAGCAATACAAATAGTATCATTTTCCAATATACACATGACCTCAATCACTCAGGTCCAGCCTCTTGTCTTTTGGAATGTCATTAGAGGCTCAATCCTGCAGGGTGCCCAGCACTCTGGTCCTGATCCAGCAAAGTCCGCAAGCACCAGCTTAACTTCAAGCACATGAGCTGTCCCATTGAATTCAGCAGGCTGACTTATGTGCTTGAAATTAAGTATGTGCTTAAGTGCCTGGCTAAATCAGGAATAGAGTACTCAGCGCCTCTTAGGATCAAGCCCAATTTCCCTAGGGCTTCACAGTGGTGTTGGAACAGTTTTTAGAGTGGGGGTACTGAGCTGCGCACCCCCTCCACTTACCCATGTCTGTGCCCCTCACCGCCCCCTTGAGCTGGGGCCAGGAGCAGGGCTGTTGCTTCAGGAGTGGGGGATGCAGACAGGGTAAGGGGGCAGAGGCTGGGGTCACAGCTGGGGATGGGTGCGGAGTCCTGGGCCAGGGTCAGGAGCTGAGCCCCAGCCGTGGGGCTAGCAGCCTGGACCCTGGGTGCCAGGCCGGGCACGGGGCCTGGTGACTGGGACCCCTGGTTGGTGGCTTAGACTCCAGGTGCGGCACCAGCGGCCGGGACGGGGGCCAGCAGCAGAGCCCCTGGGTGTGGGGCAGGCAGCCAGGACCCTGTGCAAAACCTGGGGGTGCTGCAGCACCCCCTGCACCCATAGTTCCTGCACCTATGGGACTCCAGCTGCCTTAGAGCCTTCATGGAGAGAAAAAAACCAAATATTTAATTTAAAAAACAAAGTAGAAATATATGTACATTTAATAGCAAATCCTCTCAGACAGTTGTTTTCGTCCATGAAGCTGCTATTCTGGGCTTGGATGACTGTTAATGGCGGGTGAGGTTTTGTGCGCTTGTGCTTTTCTTTTAATCCTGGGGGGCAATGTTCAACAAAAATTGTCAGTTCTGTGGGAATAGAATGCTGATTTTGGGGACCAGAAAACCTTAATGATCTTTCTTTGAATAGTCACTTCAATGAGATTTCCCCTTCAGTTAGTTAGTGTGTATGTACAGGCTCTAATAGGAAGGCCTTTAATCACCCAAGAAGTGCTGTTACCACAGTGCAGTAGATGTCATGTTACCAAATAGTCATGTTATCAAAGCAGTCGCAGTGTAACCAAAGGCCAGATCCTCAGCTGGGGTAAATCTGCATAATTCCACTGATCTGCACATTTACATCAGTGAAGGATGTGAGCGAAAAATGCATAACATTTTTTTCCTATGGTTTCTCCTACTGCACAATGAAAATGTCATCACTGAAGTCTTAGCTGCAATAGTAATTATACAGTAGTACTTATTCTGAACATGTAGGTTATTTCTTTTAAACATTCTCTGAAGATTATTTTAAACAGTAAAGAAGAGATTTCAGGACAGAAATTCAGCTTCGCAAGCAGGACACAATGTCCTGTGCTGTTGTTAAACTGACAGCTGGGAGAAGAGAGAGAGAGAGAGTACTTTTTGCAACTACATCTCCTACCACACAGACCGCATGATAAATAATGTTTGGCGCTCCAGAAAGCTGGTAAGGAACTAATCTTGCTTTCCTGGTCTGAGTTATATAAAATAGGTCAGGATTACATAAAATTACATCCTTGCCATGTGACAAGGAGTTAGTAGCCACTAACTGCAGCAACTATTTTTACACTCTCTGACATTGGACTCTCATTTCCCCACTAGCTAGATTTGTCTACCTCCTTCCTTCTCTGTATGCTTGCTGTGGTATAGCTGCTTAGAATGCATGGTCAGTACTTGTAGCAGTCCCACTTGCAGAAAGGCACATTACAATTGACCTGATTATTTGATTTCCATGTCTGGGTCAAGACCATGCACATCTGCAAAGAGAAGAGCATGTGAAGGTCCATTCAGCCATGGCAAATAGAGAGCAGTCTGATGTAACTTCATTCCAATTAGAAGGAAGCTGACCAGGGAACTTGGAGGATGAAACTCTACGCGGTATGAAAATACTGCGATTCAACTAGTTATTGGTCCCGTCCGTGTGTCCAGAGAGCTGGGGAAATCCCAGAGTCTTTGCCGTCCTGACCCAAACCCAGAAAGCAAATACACAGGATTATAATTTGCCTATGATTTCCCCTTTTAGAACACCTTCCTGCCATGGAGCTCAAAGCACTTTCCAAGTGTGAATGAATTAATACTCAGGATAGCACTGTAAGGCAGGTAAGCATTTATTATCCCTGTTGTAAGGGTAGGTAAAGTCAGGTACACAGAGATGTGCAGTGGCGTGCCAGAGTTCTCATCACAGTGCAGCTTCTGAAAGCTTGCTGCAGTGCTGCCTCTCTAGCTCAGCTTGATGGTGCTATGAAAGAAGAAAGCAAGGAAAAGAGGAAGAAAGGGGTAAGCAACATGTATGTGACTTGGAGCCTCATGCTGTGAGTACATTGCATCTCACAAGCTAAGCAGGATTGGGCCTAGTTGTGACGCCAAGGGACTTGCTTCAGCACAGACAATATTCCTTGCTCTGTGTTGGTCACGTACCCGTGCTTCCGCATGGTGCCGTGGGAGCATGGCGCCTTTCTGATGTGATTCTAACTGTTTGTGGTCATTCTGGGTATGTCTACACTGTAAAAAAAGACCCATGGCAGCGAGTCTGAGTGCAGGTCAACTGACTTAGCTTGTGGGGCTCATGCTGCATTGCTGAAATAGCAAGGTGGACATTGCCTGCTTGGGCTGGAACCTGGGCTCTGAAACCTGGCAGGAGTGTGTGTGAGTCTCCGAGCCTGAGCTTCAGCCTGAGCAGAAATATCTACATGGCTGTTTTTAGCCTCATTGCCTGAGTCCTGTGAGCCCGAGTCGGTTTACCTGGGCTCTGAGACTCACTGCCATGTTTTTTTTGCAGTGTAGATGTACCCTAAAGATCCTGTGACACTTATCAGAGGCGTTTGAGAGTTATCCCTAGTGCTCTGATTGGACTCCAGCCTTAGTTGTTCTGTTCCTCAAACTTCTCCCCGTCATTTCAGTTGAATACAGGGTTTGTTTTCACTTCCTATTTTAAACTGTGCAGCTGAGGAGCTCCCACCCTAAGAGTGGGCTAAGTGATCCCTGAATTAGATTGTAAGACCTCTAGATAAAATGCAGAATATAAATTTGTTTTTAGATTATGTATCTGAAATATACAGGACCTTGAGGAAGTGAGAAATAATACTGGTTGGCAGCCTCTTCTTCCTATGTTAAATCCCACGTGTAGCACAAGAGAAGGGTGTTACTCAGTAAAATATTATGATTTATATTACTGTGTCACTTGGGAGCCTCAGTCATGGATCAGGACCTTATTGTGGTAGGCACTGTACAAGCACAGAACAAAATAAGGCTCCTGCCCCAAGAAGCTTACTGTCTAACAATGCTATGTCACTGTGGCTGTAAACAAGAATTCTGAGAGATGTGTTTGCCTCTGGAAATGGAGCCATGTCAAGTGTCTTGCATGTGGTTTTCAATGGAGGTAGAGAAATGAAATGAATGTCAACAAAATTGTTGTTGCAGGTTCTCTGGACCCCGGAGGTGCTGCTAAATGGCATACGCTTCTCCAGAACAAGCCCAGATGGTGAGGAAGGGTATCCTGGGGAACTAAAAGTCTGGGTGACCTACACACTCGATGGTGGGGAACTCACAATAAACTACCGAGCTCAAAGCAGCAGCACTACTCCTGTTAGCCTGACAAACCATGCCTACTTCAATCTAGCAGGCCAGGTAAGGTGATAATCCTTGGTACTTCTCCTGCTTTGGAAGCATGGCTGAATTCATCTCACTAACCTAAATGTCTCGTAACTCTCTCATGAGCTACGTTGTCCAATGATCTTATTCTGCTTGCTATAACATCAGAACAACTAACACTTTAATACATTGTGAGGGGAGGGGAACCAAGAGTCCTGTGCAAGTTGGGGCAGGATGAGGGAGGGAGACGCTGGGGCTATTCGTGGTGTGGGTGGTCAGAAAAGCCCAGTGCAAGGGGGTTCTGGGCAATTAGGGACATGCCCTGCTCAGGGAAGTTAAGTTAGCACCAGGAGAAGCTACTGTGACTCTTTCAGTCTGTTTGGATTCCTAAGCAAGTGCAGAAGGGACTGCATACAGGATAGTGGCCTGTGATGTACAGAGCAGACTAGATGATCACCTAGTCTTTTCTGGCCTTAAGCTCCCTGACTCTGAGAGAAAATGAAGCTTGTTGGGGTCACGACCACTCATGGCTTTTGGGAAAATGGCTCTTCTTCTTCGAGGGCTTACTCATATCCATTGCAGTTAGGTGTGCGCGTGCCGCGTGCACGTTCGTCTGAGATTTTTACCCTAGCAACACTCGGTGGGCCGGCAGGGCGCCCTCTGGAGTGGTGCCATTATGGTGCCTGATATATACCCCGCCGGTCCATCCGCTCCTCAGTTCCTTCTTACCGCCCATGTCGGTCGTTGGAACAGTGGAGTGCGGCTTAGCTGATCTCCACCTCCCTAGCTCTTCGCTCGTTTATATAGTCATTGTGTACATAGTTCGTTCTCTATAGTTCTAGTTAACTTTTATATTAGTAGTTTTTATAGTAGTTGTGTATATAGTTAGAGGGGATCGGGGGCTAGCCCCTTCTCCTCCCCCGGTACTGGGGCCCATGCCCGGTTTACCGGGCTTCAAACCCTGCGTGGCCTGTCATCGGCCGATGCCCGCAGGAGACCCGCACGACTCCTGTTTAAAGTGCCTGGGCGAATCCCACCTTGCGGACAAGTGCCGAATCTGCAAGGCTTTCAAGCCCCGGACGAAGAAAGAGCTGGACATTCGCCTCAAGCAACTTTTGATGGAGGCAGCTCTAACTCCTCCATCCTCGGCACCGACCCAGGCACCAGGGACAAGTGCCCCCTCCGCACCGGAGCGCACGGTTCCTGTAAAGACTCAGCACCAGCCTTCACCGGCTCAACTTTCTGGCCGGCATCGATCCCTCTCCCCGAGGAGCAAGAGGCACAAGGCCCCTGCGGCACCTGTATCTACATTGCAATCGGAGCGTACATCCAAGACGGACCGCCCGCACCGTCAACTGCTGCGGCACCGCTTGCCTCTGCACCGTTGCTTCTGGTCTCTCAGGAGCTGTCGAGTCCGGTGCCTACCAGCTCCCCGGCGCATGCTGTGGTCGAGCTCGTCGTGCCCTCCACGCCGGAGACCTTCTCCACGGCTCGGGAACTAATTGCTCTGACGGAGCCTGAGCTGCCTCGACCCCCGGCACCGCCGGTGCGGGTTGTTCAGTCATTGGGCAAGCCCGCCATGATGAGGCCATCTTCTCCGGGCACTGCGGAATGCCGCCAGTCCCGATCCAGGTCCCGCGGACGCTCTCGGTCCCGCCATCGCTCCCGCTCCTAGCGCCGCTCGCAGTCCCGGTACTGCTCTCCATCCTGGTACCGGTCGTACTCGCGGCACTGCTCGAGATCTCGGTCTCCATCACGGTACTCTCGGCACTGGTCCAGATCCCGGCACCGCTGTACCTCTCGCAGCCGATCTCGGCATGGAGATGTGAGGCACCGGTCGACCTCCCGGCACTGCACTGGTCGCAGGTCCCGGTCCTGCTCCCGGCACCGCTACGACTCTCGGTACCTTTCGCCGGTACCGCGCAGACAGGAGTCCAATGGACACAGAGACCTGGTCCAATCGACTTCAGCTCCTCCGTGGCCTTCGCATCATCCATCCATCTCCTCCCATGCGGACAGTGCCTCCTACGGGGATTCAGATATGCATGCCCATGGCCCGGACCACGGACCTCACCAGTGGTCCTTTTGGACACCTTGGGCATATCATCAAGCCCAAGGCGAACCGACTGGCCCATCACGCTCCGGTCACTCAGAGCACCGTGTGCCTGAGGCCACCGTCAGCCGACCTCCTCCTGCTGGCACAGAGGAAACCAGTGCACACGCTTCGGACCCGCATGATCTTCCGGAGACGGAGGTCCCCCCGGACCAGGCGTCAGTGCAGGACCCACTCGTCCCGGGGCTGTCATCCTCCTCTTCCCCGGATGAGGCAGTAGCGGGCACGTCAGCATCGGGGCCACCTCCGATTGACCTCTGGTCACACCAGGACCTTCTGCGGCGTGTTGCCCAGAATATCAGCCTGCCGGTAGAGGAGGTTCCAGAGGTGGAGGACCCGGTGATTAGCATCTTGTCCGCAGAGACACCCACCACAGTGGCTCTCCCCTTCATCCGTTCGATCCAGGCTAGAGCAGACACTATCTGGCAATCCCTGGCTTCCATCCCACCCACAGCCAAGGGGGTCGAACGGAAGTACATGGTGCCTATCAAGGGGTATGAGTACCTCTACGTGCACCCCGCTCCCTGTTCCTTGGTGGTACAGTCCGTCAACGAACAGGAGCGCCACGGCCAACAAGCCCCCGCACCTAAATCTAGGGAGGCCTGGCGCATGGATTTGTTGGGACGGAAAATCTATTCCGCGGGAGGCCTCCAACTCCGCATAGCGAACCAACAAGCCCTCCTGGGTAGATACAATTACAATACCTGGGAGGCGGTCGGGAAGTTTGCCGAGTTGGTTCTGTAGGATTCCCGCCAGGAATTTGCAGCACTCCTGGAGGAGGGGAAGAGGGTCGCGAGGACCTCTTACAAGCCTCGCTAGATGCCGCCGATTCGGCAGCTAGAACGGTCGCCTCTGGCATAGCCATGCGCCGTATATCATGGTTGCAAGTGTCCGGCCTGCCACCTGAGCTGCAACATACCATACAAGACTTGCTATTCGATGGACAAGGCTTGTTCTCCCAAAAGACGAAAGACTGCAGAGTCTAAAGGACAACCGTGTAATTATGCGTTTGTTGGGAATGCATATGCCTCAGACTCAAAGACGGTCCTTCCGTTCCCAACCTCAGCGCCCTTACCTCCTGCCTCGGCCAAGGCAAGACTTTGCCAGAAGATGAGGTCGTACCAATCGCAGATGTCAGTCTGGACCTCAAGGTGGTAACAATTCTGGTCCCACCAAACCAACACCGGGACCCAAATCAAACTTTTGAGGGTGCGCCCGAGAGCAATGTACAAATTGCCTCCCCGGATCCCTTTCAGTTCTACAACCGCCTTTCCCCGTTCCTTCCGGCGTGGTCCCAGTTGACGTCAGATCGTTGGGTCCTATGTACGGTGGAGCTTGGATACCATCTTCAGTTTGTTTCACCCCCTCCCTCGCACCCCCCCTCCTCGTCCCTCTTCAGAGACCTCTCTCACGAGCAGCTCCTCATCCAGGAGGTCCGCAGGCTTCTCTCAATCGGAGCTATAGAGGAGGTACCGGAGGAGTTAAGGGGCAAGGGGTTTTATTCCTGATATTTCCTCATTCCCAAGGCGAGAGGGGGCCTCCGGCCTATCCTAGACCTGCGAGGACTCAACAAATTCATCAAAAGGTTCAAGTTCCGCATGGTATCCCTGGGAACCATCATTCCTTCCCTGGATCCCGGAAATTGGTACGCCGCTCTCGACATGCAGGATGCATATTTCCACATTGCAATTTATCCCCCTCACAGGCGGTATCTGCGCTTTGTGGTAAACCATCGACACTACCAGTTTACTGTCCTCCCCTTTGGCCTTTCCTCGGCCCCTCGTGTCTTCACGAAGTGTATGGCGGTCGTCGCTGCTTCCCTATGCTGTCGTCGAATACACGTCTTCCCTTACCTTGACGACTGGCTTATCCAAGGTGCCTCCGAGGCACAAGTCATCAGCCATGTGACCATTATCAAGGACCTGTTTATGCGTCTGGGCCTGATTCTCAATCTGGACAAGTCAACTCTGGTGCCTACGCAGAGGATAGAATTTATCGGGGCAATGCTGGACTCCAACCTGGCGACGGCCAGTTTACCCCCCCCCAACCGGTTTCAGGCCATAGTCTCCCTTGTCCAAAGTCTTCAGAGTTTCCCAACAACCTCTGCTCGCACTTGCCTTGGTCTCCTCAGTCACATGGCTGCATGCACGTTTGTCACAAAGCACGCCAGGCTGCAAATGCGTCCTCTCCAAATCTGGCTCGCCTCTGTCTATCAGCCAGGCAGAGATGCCATAGACATCATTCTGACAGTTCCGCCGAGCGTTCTCGGCTCCCTCGACTGTTGGTGAACGTCGTCCCGGGTGTGTGCAGGCCTGCCATTCCATCCTTCCCAGCCCTCCACGTCCCTAACAATGGACACGTCCTCTCTGGGCTGGGGTGCTCACCTAGGGCACCTGCGCACCCAAGGCCAGGAGTTGACGCTACACATCAATGTCCGGGATCTGAGAGCGGTCCGGCTGGCGTGCCAAGCGTTGCAGCGCCATCTGCAGGGCCGTTGTGTTGCAGTATTCATGGACAACGCAACGGCCATGTATTATATAAACAAACAGGGAGGGACACGGTCCTCCCCCTTGTGTCAGGAAGTGATCCAACTGTGGGACTTCTGCATAGCCCACTCCATAGACCTAGTAGCCGCCTTCCTTCCAGGAGTCCGGAACACACTCACAGATCACCTGAGCAGGTCCTTCCTGGCGCACGAGTGGTCCATCCGTCCAGACATTCTCCATTCAGTGTTCTGGAGGTGGGGCTTTCCCCACATAGATCTCTTTGCCTCCCAGGAGAACAGGAAATGCCAGGTGTTCTGCTCCCTACAAGGTCGCTCCCCGGGCTCCCTGTCGAACGCATTCCTCATAATGTGGACGGGCCACCTCTGTTATGCCTTCCAACCCTTTCCTCTCGTCCAGTGAGTTCT
This sequence comes from Gopherus flavomarginatus, assembly GCF_025201925.1. Lineage (NCBI taxonomy): Eukaryota > Metazoa > Chordata > Testudines > Testudinidae > Gopherus > Gopherus flavomarginatus. The sequence continues at coordinate 1,023,114 of NC_066620.1, read as the reverse complement.
TCTCAAACTCCGCAGGGACAAAGCCCGCCTTATCTTGATCGCTCCGGCTTGGCCGAGGCAGCATTGGTACACCATGCTGCTCGACCTATCTCTGTCAGACCCGATTCCCCTGCCACTCTGCCCGGACCTGATCACGCAGGACTTCGGCAGGCTGCACCACCCGGACCTGCAGTCCCTTCATCTGACTGCATGGCTGCTGGCTGGTTGAGCCAATCAGAGTTGCGTTGTTCCGCCGCAGTGCAACAGGTGCTGCTGGGAAGCAGAAAGCCCTCCACGCGGTCAACATACCTCGCTAAATGGAAGCGCTTCTGTCACTGGTGCGCCCAGCAGGACCTTTCTCCGCAGTCTGTATTAGTCCCCACTATCTTGGACTGTTTATGGTTTCTCAAAGAGCAAGGTCTAGCGATCTCTTCTCTAAGAGTGCACCTTGCAGCTATTTCCACCTTCCATCCTGGGGAGGCTGGCAGTTCCGTTTTTTTCCCATCCTATAGTTTCCAGATTCCTTAAGGGCTTGGAGCGACTCTATCCCCAGGTCAAACGCCCAACCCCTACCTGGGACCTGAACCTCATCTTAACCAGGCTCATGAGGCCCCCCTTTGAGCCTTTAGCCACACGCTCGCTGCTGTACCTGTCCTGGAAGACAGCGTTCCTAGTCACTGTCACCTCGGCTCTACGAGTCTCAGAACTTTGAGCTTTGACTGTGGATCCTCCATATACGGTGTTCCATAAGGACAAGGTACAGCTGCGACCACACCCGGCGTTCCTCCCTAAGCTCGTCTCTGCCTTTCATGTTAATCAGGACATCTTCCTGCCAGTCTTTTTTCCAAAGCTGCACTCATCGCAACGGGAACAGCAGCTGCATACTCTGGATGTCTGCAGGGCTCTCGCGTTTTACATCGAGAGGACCAGACCCTTCCGACGTTCACCTTAGCTATTTGTAGCGGTAGCGGAATGTATGAAGGGCATGGCAGTCTCTTCCCAACGGATTGCATCTTGGGTGACATCCTGTATTCGGGCATGCTATGACTTGGCTCACGTCCCGACTGGCCATCTCACCACCCACTCTACTCGGGCTCAAGCCTCATCTGCCGCGTTCTTGGCCCATGTTCCCATACAGGAAATCTGCCGCGCGGCCACCTGGTCTTCCATCCACTCCTTTGTATCACACTATGCATTGGTCCAACAGTCCAGAGACGATGCCGCCTTTGGCTCAGCGGTCTTACATTCCGCAATGTCTCGCTCCGACCCCACCGCCTAGGTAAGGCTTGAGAATCACCTAACTGGAATGGATATGAGCAAGCACTCGAAGAAGAAAAGACAGTTACTCACCTTTGTAACTGTTGTTCTTCGAGATGTGTTGCTCATATCGATTCCACACCCGCCCTCCTTCCCCACTGTCAGAGTAGCCGGCAAGAAGGAACTGAGGAGCGGATGAGCTGGCAGGGGTGTATATCAGGCACCATAGCGGCGCCACTCCAGAGGGTGCCCTGCCGGCCCACCGAGTGTTGCTAGGGTAAAAATCTCCGACAAACGTGCACGCGGCGCGCGCACACCTAACTGGAATGGATATGAGCCACACATCTCGAAGAACAACAGTTACAAAGGTGAGTAACCATCTTTTTTCTACTCCCCATTGTTTCTGGGCCAGGAAACCCAGAACAACCCAACCAGCTAACAAAGCGTTAAATAACTTCTGCTTCAGTGATGCAAGTGTATCCCAGTGTCATAGGTACTTCACTTTGTGCTGACATGTCCCTTGGTCTGACCTCATTCTACTAGTGCCTAGAGCCCCAGCTGAGATCAGGGCCTCCACACTAGGAGCTGTAGACAAATGTAGTGAGAGAATCCTGGCTCACAGTCTAACTAGACAAGACAGAAAACAGCTGGAAGGAGAGCAAAACAAAGGCATAGAGAGGGAAAGTGAATTGTCTAAGGTCACCCAACAAGTCTACAGCTGAGCTGGGAGTAGAGCTCATGTCTCTTGAGTCACCGTACCCTGCCATGTGGACCACACTGCTTCTCAATTACATTTTGCTCTCATTACATTTATAATCAGGCATGAAGGCAAAGGTATAGAAAATAAATTCTCCCAATACTGCTGTGCAGTGAGGATTGCGTCTGACAGCATTGTTACATTCTTACACTTAGATAACAAGCCTCTTTGAAACATGCTAGATAGAGATAGTTTAGAATTTCTATGTAATTTAACTATATCAATGCCATTGTTTTAACAACTGCAGTGTATCATCAGTGTATAGTTAATTGGTTAATGATAAGGCAAAGTAAACAAATATAATTTGCAGCATAAGCACATTTTATGGAGCAGACATAACACCTACAGTGTGTGTGTCTCTGTGTGAGAAGTTGTTACCTTGATTAGAAAGTTACACGCACATTTAAGGGCTTGATCTTGCTCCTATTTCAGTTGGGGGGAGGGGGAGTTTGCAGATTGCTATTTGCTTCAGTGAAAGCAGGATCAGACCCATACTTACACAGAATACCAGCCACAAGAGAAGAAAACCTTCCTTCTCCAGCCCAGAAGGACTTTTGCCCTCTAGAACAAAGACTTCCAACCACAGCATGCAGCATTTGTGACCCTGACACCTTCTGATCTACTGTAGTGCCAAAATGGCTTGTAGCTTTTGTTGGGATACACTTTAGTATTGCTCTTTTGATGATTTGTAAAAGCTTATTTAGGCACTTTAGTTTTTTTTGTTTTTTTTTACATTTTTTTGCTAAACAAATGTTATTTACATACTGAAATAAAACAGATGGTTTGTAAAACCTAGACAGAATGTGCTTTATTTGTTCATGAAAGATAGCTGGGCTGTTATGGAATTTTGAGGGTAAGACTTGGAAAGTGAACTGAACCCCCTTTACTGCGAAAGCTAGAAAATGTTGACTTTTCTTAGAAACAGATATTGACCAATAGCCATTGGCAATATCAATGGTAAAAAAAACATTTTGCTTTGGGATTTACAGATTTAATTGGGTTAGACATTTTAGATACAACAGCTACACAAGGTGGAGTTACTTGATTTAATTTTTTGATAATTAATAGTAAGATGCCATGACCCATTTGGTTTTTGTAATGGCCAAATTAGAGAATTGCATACTGAAAAACACTTATGGATGATTTTTTGTTACAGCAAAGATTTCATGGTTTCAGCATTATGAGGATTGGCCTGATTTGGAAAAAGATTTGGGGGATTTTTTTTTTTCAATTTTAGCAGTAACTTTATTTTTTTACACTTATGCTTTTGTTTAGCAAAATCGTTAACATGTTTAACCACAGTTGCCTGCATCTTAGCCTTTTTTTTTTTTTTTTTTTTTGTAATTTAGCAATTTCTTTAAGGTACAAACACAGAACAAAAAAAACAGTCCTTGTACCAGAGAACTTTCAGTCAAAGATCCAGATCGTCAAAAAAAATCAGTGGGAGTTACGTGCCTAAATACCTCTGAGGATCTGGCCCCAAGAAAGTGTCTACCTTAGGTTTTATATGGTACCTTCCCTAGTAACTTCCCTCTGTGCAGTAGGGGAGAAAGCAGTAAGGAAGTGCAGAACAGGCAGACAGAGAGGAGTGCTGTGGGTGTGGAAATTTCTAGCTCAGTACAGTTGACAAGCTTTTCAGTATGCCCACTGTACCAGGACACAAAAGCTGTCATTCTGACAAGTATTCTGTTCTTGACTGTGTATAGAGCATTGATAAGGCTATGAGTGTAATGAGCAGTGGAGTGGGATTAAAGCCTTGGGATTGTGAGGGTTGCTTTTGCCTCTGTCTGCTTCCTGGGTAATGTGGAGACTGTGCCAGTTGTAGGGAAGCTCAAAGTCACTAACGTTTGAACGCTGCAATCCAGTAACATGGGCTCTGCTGGAGTTTGTGGTCAGTGTCCATGTGGTTTGATAACTACCAGTGGAAAACACCCTGCACAGATACCTGGATGCATGTAAGGGGTACAGTATAAGTGTAAACATTTCTTTCATTGTCTCCTAGGGATCACATGATATCTACAACCATATGGTCTCCATAGAAGCAGACTCTTACTTGCCTTTGGATGACACCCTGATCCCTACTGGTTGGTGACTTTGAGAATTGCATTTGTTTGAGGGGAGGGGATTTTGTAGCTCAGTGGGAGCAGGATTGGCTCTAAGGTGAGGAAAGTCATTCTTAAACATAAGTGAAGTTTCTTATTCCATTAGGAAATTGTTTGATCCTTCTGTTAGCACGAAAGGGGGTCCAAAGTCACACGATAATAGCTCTCCTTGGGTGAGGCAGCTCCGCAGTTTGCACGGAACTGACCCTTGCCTCACCCAAACATAGTTGGAGAGCAATTCCCTACGCCCTGGTGTGACTGATTGCTTTGGTCTTGTAGCCCCCATTTTGGTGCTGGTACCTGCTCCACGGTTAACTGAGGTTCAACAGATGAGCCTGATGTTTGGCCTCCATTTAAAATCCCCCCAAAAGCTCCGTGTGTCTCCACACTGAGAGGTTATATCTGGGTCCCATCTGGGATCCTTCCATCAAATTTGAAGAGATCAGACAAAGTTCTGAGGGGATCAGTGGCATTCTAAAAGTCTAACACTTTTTGCCATGTACTGCAGAGGAGAGGGCTCTCTGACCTCATGTGTATGCCAGCTAGTGAGTCACATGTCCTCTGTACAGCGACACACTAGCTCCGTGTCTAAAGAGCTCACGTGCCTAGGCTGTACAAAGAGCACTTGGTGAGGTAACACATCATCCTGCTTTGTTCCAGAGATGTGGGTGTGAAACGAATTACATAGCCATGTGTTCTGAGATGGATATTTTCCATATGTCACATGCAAGGAAGAAAGCTGAGAGGTTGCTTTCACCACAAGGGCAGAGTTAAGGGGATTTGTCTGCCTTAACTGTGAATTTCTCTCCTTTCAGAGGTTTAACTATTTTGGGAGCTCAATTCAGAACTTCTTGGGTTTCTATCTTTTTTTTAAATCTAGCACCCTTGAAAGGTGATTTACATTCAAACCACTGATAGGTTCCTGCAACTTTCCTCAGTGGATGAAGCACAGGGTGAGTAGCCACAGGCTGACTCACCACTCTGGGCATGTGGTGAGCATTCCCACATGGGGCAAATAAATGTGGTAATTAACCAATAAACAAGGTGGGTGATTCAGCTTGTCATCAGAGGACAGTTATTGGAGAGACAGGAATGGGGAGGCTGGAAGGAAGGGCCAGAGAAGCCCAGGATCTCTTCCCCCATCATGTGTCTGTGGAGAAGGGAGAAGCCTCATGTTGTGGGGAACACGGCTTGTAAATGAGGCACACAGGGTTGAACTTGCCATGAGAGTGTGTGAGGACTGTCTGCAGAGAGGAATCCAGGGTGAGGGACTTCACTCTGCTACACATAGGTATGAATAACTTCATCCGATCATCTCGGGGCATCATGGATCTCCATACTTCCATTGTGTAAATGAGTAGGGAAGGGAAGCCAGGGAAACCCTTTCTGCCTGTGGTTTTTGGTGTCTGTAGGTACCTGTGAGTATGTCTATGTTGCAGCTGGGAGCGAGACCCGAGCCTGGGTAGACAGACTTGCACTAGCAGGCTAAAAGCAGTTGTGCGGACATTGGAGCTCTGGCAGAGGCTCAGGCTCGCTGCCCTCCTAGGCTTGAGCTTGGATGGCCAGTCCAAGTCTCAGCCTAAGCCACAGTGCCAAAGTCCCACAGCTGTTTTGAGCGCACTAGCCCAAACCACGCCAGCGCAAGTCTGTCTCTCTAGCCTGTGAGACTTGCTTCCAGCTGCCTCTCATGTCCTCCTCCCCCCATTATCCTCACCTCCTTCCTCCAGCCCAGCTGCTTGTGCTGTTGCCAGCTGAGCAGCTCCTAGTGCTAGGACCTGGTTCCTTTTCCCCTTTCCTTCCTCTTGCAATGTCTGGCTTACTCATGCTTGTCTAGCAAAGTTTTCCACATGATCTTGAGGTCCTTCTATTCCCATAAACTGTGCCTGGATAATCAGTCCCTCAAAGCCTGATCATATTACATTATGGGACTCCCAGGTACAGTCTGATTGCTTTGTTTCACATGTAATGGGTCAGATCCTCAACTAGCATAAATCAGCATAACTCGATTGTTGTCTTACTGGGGCTACACCAGTTGACACCAGCCGAGGAGCAGGCCTGGTAGCTTGTATTATGAATAACTGCCTTGGTGCTGAGCAAAATAATTTTTTCAAAAAGGACTGAATCAAATGCTGAAAAGTTTGAATCAGTCCCAAATCAATTTTAAAACTAAAAGTAAAATGTTAAAGCAGCCCAGGCGCCTCTGAAGTGTCAGGTGCCACAGCAGGGAGAGAAGAATGTGGCGTTTTTCTCCTCAAATTGTTGCTGCCAGCCAGGACCGTTGAGGGGGGTGGGGAATTGCCCAGGGGCTCAGGTGATTTAAAAGGGACCATGGCAGATGCAGCAGTGGCGACTGGGAGCCCCAGGCCCTTCTAAATCATCCAGGCAGGCCGCAGGGCTCCTAGGCATGTGTGGGGTGGTACCAGCAGCGGTGAAGGCATCAGAGTGGACAATGTGGAAGCCCTGGCCATGCCCATTGCCTGGAATTGCTGTCGGCAGGCCTGCTGCCAGCAAAGCACTGGCAGCTAAACCTCAATGGAGGGCTCTGGTGGTTTCCATGTCTAACCTCAGAGACACTTAAATACAATGAGTGCTGGTAGGTGATGGTCACACACTGTCTAGATAACTGTGTGCAGCAGAGGAAAGGCGAATCCTTTAACGTTTTTGGCGAGGTCTTTCCCCGTGTGGAAGTCTCCCTGTTCCAGGGTTTCACCGTCAGTCTGTTGATTTCAGCGGAGTTGTGCTGAAGTGAATTGGAATTGAGCCAGGCCCCACGTTTCTAGGCCTTAAGGTTTTTGTTGCAAGCATAAACACCCGACTTGAGCATAAGCCATGCTGCAGCTTTCCCCCGTGAGGATGCACCCATCTCTGGTGCAGTTAGGCCTGCAGCGGCTGCACCACTCAACCTGGCTAGGGGCAGCAGCATGGAGAAGGGAGAAGGAGTTCCAAAGGCCCTGCCTGAGTGGTCCAGGCTCCTTGCTCCTCTTAGGTGAGGGAGAGAGGGAGTTAAATTTACTGGGTTCTCTGTGCCTTTGTCGTCTTCACTTGACACCAGCTGAGGCCAGACCTAGAGCATTCCTGCTGTACCAGCTGCTCCCCAGACTGGCCTTATACCCGCCTGCCACCCAGCAGCAGAGGCCCCTTCCCAAGACCTAGGAAGGGCAGGAGCCAAAGATCCCAGCAGTCCTAGTAGAACACCAGTGTCTCCCTAGGGACTGGGGAGCTGGCGCTGTTTGTGAGCACCGAGGAGCAGAGGGGAGGCCCCTGCCCAGCTAGGGCAGAGATGGCTACTCCTGCACTGAAGAGCTAACCATTTTGGGTGGGGGGAAGCAGAAAATTGATTAATTTGTGCAGCTAAGGTGGAAGAGACCAGAGAACTTACGAGCTGGAGGTGGGAGGAAATGGAGGGGGCACAGCGTTATGGGCACGCGGGGGATGAATGAGGGAAAGTTGGGGTGTCAGACATGCGGGGAGGGGTGAGCAGTGATGGAATGGCAGGGTAGCGTGGTTGTCACTTGTGGGAGAGAGTGAGTGCCTGGTGTTAACGATGTGTGAGAGAATGAGATAAAGTTTGGAGTGAAGTGTGTCTGTGTCCCCCTCTCTCTTTGCCCAGGGGTCTGACAGGTGTGTATGCATGTATGTGTGTTCCTCTGTCCACACAGGGGTCTGACAAGTGTGCGTGCATGTGTGTGTGTGTCCGTCCCTCTGTCCATCCAGGGGTCTGATGGGCGTGTGTCCTTCTGTCCACCCAGGGGTCTGATGTGTGTGTGTCCCCTTTGTCCACCCAAGGATTGATGGGTGTGTGTGTCCCTCTGTCCACCTGGTGGTCTGAAGAGGGTGTCTGTGTGTCTGTCCAGGGGTGTGTGTCTATGTCTGTATGAGTGTGCAGGGTGGGAGGGCTGTGTGCGTTAGTGTTTCTGGTAAGCCTCGGCTAGCAAAATTTTACTGGAGTTAGTAGGTTTTATTTCCTTGACGTTTTTGCAAGTCTGCATTACCATATGCCTTCCGGCTCCGCTGTGGGCAAGTCACATTGATTTGCACTTGGGAGCGGGGGTGTGAGTAGGTCTAAGTGAATCTGCATTATTACTCCTCATGCATCGTCGCCAAATCCAGGACCCAATTCAGCAAGAGACTGTGTGTAGGCACATCAGTATTCCCCTGGGCTTCGGAATGCAAAATGGCAAAAGATGATTTCAGTGGGACTGATGACATGCTTAGAGTTAAGCCCATGCTAAGTACAAAGCACTTACCTTGCTGAATTGGGACCTTAGTGTAATGTTTCAGTGGATGCTCATGTATTTTAAGTAACATCTGTTCTTGAAAGTTAGCAATTACCTGGCTGGTTATTTAAGTTTTTAAATGTGCCTTGGCTTGACATTCTTGTTTTCTGTATCTATTTGCCTCTTAACATTTTGGATAAATGAATTCATTAAGGCAAAAAAATAGATGGATATTCTGTGCTTAGTGGGTTAGGTGGAGGTTGTGTATATTTTAAAAACCATTTTGTGTGGGACTGTCTCTTTTTTTAGCATAAGTAGACACCTGAATAAAACAGCTTCTCTTTTTAAAGTGATTCTTCCTCCACTCTAATGTATTGAGTAGAATTCTACAGTTAGATCGGATCGAAAGCCACAAAAATGCATGACTTGTAAGATAAAGAGTGATTCTGAGCATTTGCAAAGAACTGGTGCAGAGCAACGGATGAGTTCAAAGTGAGTAGATCCGAAAAGTCAGGGCTGTCAGCAGCGAGGTGAGGCTGTGACTGCTGATGTGAGAAGAGAAATGTCCCCAAACCGAGACTTCAGAGCAACAAAAAGATTAACTGTTTGATGGGAAGTTTGTCATTTCATTCAAAGTTACCCGCATTGGCGATAAATCCAAGCAAATAAAAACCTGTCAATTGCCAGGAAAATAGTTCATACAAAACTTGATCACAGACGGCAGCACTGTGCCAGAGAACCGATGGCTGTGATCCGTGACCCTGATCTCCCGCTACTTGTCACTTACACCTATGCTTCCAAATCTGGCAGGCAGCATGTGGCACCGACTGTGTTGCATAATTTCCTATTGTCAAGGACTGTGCTGAGTGGAGGAAGAGTCACTTTAAAGAGAGAAACTGTTTTACTCAGGTGTCTACTTGTGCTGAAAAAAACCCCCACAGCCCCACACAAAATGGTCTTAAAGGTATGCACAACCTCCACCTCACCCACCAAACACAGAATATCCATCTAGTATTTTTGTCAGCGTTTGACACCTGCTCTGTAGTATTGTTTCCTATTGTAAAGGTGTGTGCAGGGAGTGGGGAATGATGGCCCTGTGTGAGTGTGAAGAAGGGGATGATTTTCAGAGGGCAGCTAGGCACCGAACTCCCATCTGTGCCTCTGAAAATCTCCCCATAACTTATAACTCTTTTTGGTAATGAGTTTGAATGCTTTGGGCTCAAACAATACTTAAGGTCCACTGGAAGTGAAGAGATCACACTCTGTGACCTTGTCCTCTCTACAGGCTTTATTATTAGCATATCAGGTCACTATTACATTCCTCTCTAGCTTCTCTCTACTTCTTCCATTTGCATTTATTTATCGATATGTTTCCAGGGATCACCTATTTATGTGCTGAAGTGTGTGTGTTAGGGCTTCTAAAGAGTGATTATGTGGGTATGTTCTTCTACACTTTATTTACCAATTGTCACTTGTTATAGTACTTACATACTAATAATGTAAGAGTATGGTAGGCCTGATGGGGTACGGAGTGCATGCTGGAGCCCCCTGGTTTGATCTGCCATGAGTAGCCTGCTCTGTATTCTGAATGCAGCACATGAGATGTTTAATTCCACCCACAGTCCTGGTGGAGTTTGGTCTGTTATTCTCCTTACACCTTTCCTTGGTTACATAGCCCTTGGCAGTATTCGTTGCTATGTGGGTATAACTCTTGATGTGCAGAACAAACCCATTCAGAAGTTTCTTGTTAATTTCAGAGGGTTTGATGATGCCTGTAAGGTCCAGTCTTGTGACCCAGAGTTCCATGGTCCTCCAGAGTGTGAGGGGTGCATAAACTGCTGTATCTCTTTAAGGAGTGCATATAAGGAGTGCTCCCCACATGGCTAGCCATCTCTGCTGATTGGTAGTTAGGGATGGAGTCATGGCTCTGCCCACTCCCTGCCTCTCTGATGGGAGCCCCTTCTCAGCAGCCCCTGCACTCCAACACACTCACTATGTGATCACATAAGGCCGCAGTCTAGCAGCTGATAGTGATTTATAGCAAAGCCAAGTGATCTGCAGTAGCCATCGCCTCATTGAAGCAGTCAGTGACACCACACAGCCACGTGTGCAGATCCGGCTCTATTCATAGCTAGCTTGTGACTTATGCACCGATGGTGCTTGAGGGTAAACCATGAGGTGTCGTCAGGAGATGGGGAAATGCTGGTGATTGTGTGACCGAGAGTACTGCACAATACCAGCATGTTCATGAAAATGCTGGGTGCTGGGAAACTCAACCACAGAGAAAATATGAAGTTAGATCCTGAGTCAGCCTAGATAATTTTATGTTTTTAAAATAACTAGCTGCAGTTGGAGGTGGCACTCATCCGGCCTTGGCCCTCATCCATTTCACCAATCAACTAATCACTGTGTGTGTTCTGTATAGCAATAAGGAGATGGAGGAAATCAATGGCAGCCAAGGTCAGTTTGTGCTCACCATTGGAGTGACAAATATCTAGCAACTCTTTGAGAACCATGGGCCAGATCCTGAGGGCCAGCTAACCTGTTCAGGACACAGAGGGAGTGGGGAAAAATGGCTATAGGCAACATCCTTGTTGCCCTAATCCTGGGGCTGTGAGGTTCTGCAGGACAGGACAGGACAGGAACCTGGGTCTGCAGGAGGGCAGATGCATACCCACAGCAATGGTAGGGCTGCATGCATTACCGTATAGACCCTGTAGAAATAAATACCGCAGGGAGTACTGCCTCAGGAGGAGGAGACCAGGAAGTGTCTGTACAACAAGATGAACTCCCGTGTTGGCTGTAATGGTGGACATTCCTCTTGGATTGCTCTGGGACTCCAGTACTGACTTTCAGAGCTGTTCCTAGCTGCTGACTGCCACTGCTCTGACCACTAGGTATGACTGCCCAAGCCTCAGTCATGACTGACTGACTGGCTAGGCAGTAGTTTGTCTCTGGTGGAATTTACATCAGTCTCGGGTCTGCTCTAAATTATGCTAGCAATAATGTTCCCATAGGGACTGTTCTACCAAGGATCACCAGAGTCCAAGATGCTTCTGGCCCACCCCCGTGCCTAAGGGGATGCTGGAACAGGTAGTCAGAGTTGGCTACACCTACTTTATATGCCACACAGGGACTCTCCTACAGTAGGGTAATCTACCCATAAGGGGAGCTTTCTAATTTTCCTGTCTGAGAAGCACCAATCAGTTGGACGGGGGCCTGAAGATCTGCTGTGTCTATGCTAAAAACCTCATCAGAGGGCCTCAATGTTCTTCCTCTTCTCTTTCCTTTCAGTAGAAGTTTAAATCATGGCTTGGTCTCAGTTATCTTTCCAGCCTACTTTAGGAGATCATTGTCTCTTATTCCAAACCATTTGTTGTCCAGTTTGCCGTGTGGTGGAGGCATGCTATGCTGCCATGATGCAGGACACCCAGCTACAGGAGCTCTCTGAAGCAGTGGAGAGAAGGGATGTGGAGGAAGTGGTTGTGGGATATGACTAAGAAAACTTGTAGTAAGTGGGCTTGTATCAGCTTCGGTGCACGAGAACTGAGCATGGTTCACACAGGCACAAGTCAGGAGGTGCAGGGCTCAGACGGCTTGCAGCAGCTACTCCTGCTGGAAAGAGGCAAGAGCTGACAGTGGTGGAATAGAGCAGGGTGGTTAGAGGATGTGGCACTTGACGCTTATGGGGATTGGCCTGGAGATTATCCTTAATTTACAGCTGGGGAGAGACACAGAGAGGAAGTGGCTTGCCCCAGGTCACCCTGCCTCTTGTGACTGTGGGAGAAGGGAAAGAGACACCACAAATAACACCAATAGCCCTTTGGGTTGGGAACTGGCTGTCACGGAGGTCTAGCAAGCTGTTAAGGCTGTGCACCTCACACCTCTCCTTGTTTTGTTGTCTCTTTAATCTGAGCTAAAAGGGGGCCAGACTGAATGCATGTTTGCACTTTGTGGGAAAACATGCAGACTCTCACTGTATCAGTCACTGGTTCACTGGAGATCCCAGACCTTATGGCATGGCAGGCTTAGCCTCCAGGGAAGTGAAGGAGGGAACTGCTCACTTAGTGCATAGGCCTTCTCCCTTCTGACCGAGGGCCTGATCCAAACCCCACTGAAGTGTGTGGGAAGACTCCCATTGAATTCAGTAGGCTTTGGATGCAGCCCTGTCACTGAGCAGAATGATGTGAAGTAGAAAGGCCCAGAGAAAGGGAGCAGTTTGTCATCTTCTAGCGCTGGAAGGAAGTTCTTGTGCTGCAGAGTTGTCACCAGTTTGCTCATCTGAGAAGAGAAAGCGCACTGTGGTTACTGGGATCACAGCCACCTTAGAGGGAGGCAGTGTGAGCAAAGGGACAAAATGCAAGTTTCAGCATAGAGCTTTTTGATGGTTCCCATAGACCTGTGACATCGAAGCAGCTCTGGTTCTGAGGGGGTGCAGCATTTTCTACTGGGATCCCCACCAAAGCAGAATTTCCCATTGTAGTGCAGAGCGTAAAACAACACTGGGGTAAAGACAGACCAGACTCGCAGTGCTCCGAATGTGAAATAACACCAGTGAGGTCAATGGCATTGCAGCTGGGGGAGTGGGTGGAAAATCAGGCCCTCACTTTCAGAAGGTTATCTCCCTAAGGCTAGAGCATTTGAAAAGTGGCTACTGATTTTGCATGTCTCAGTTTTTGGGTACCCAATCTGAGATCCTGGGGGCCAAACTTTCAGAGGGTCTGTCCCCCTACAACTCCTTTCAAAGTTAATGGAAGCCTGTGGGTACTCAGCACCTCGGAAAAAACTGTAATTTAGATGGCAAATGTTACAGGGTCTTTCAGCTTACAGACACTAGAGAGGAGCCTTCCCCCCAGCACAAATACACATTAAAATCATTCCAGCAAAATACACATTTGCAAATAAAGAAAACAATTAAAAAGACTAAACCGCCTTTGTACTTATACTCACTATTTGAGCAGAAATTTAGAGAGCCTGTAGGTATGTCTGGTTACTCTCAGAACCTAGAGAGAACAACAGACAAACAACACAAAACAAAGACTTCCCTCCACCAAGATTTGAAAGTATCTTGTCTTCTGATTGGTCCTCTGGTCAGGTGGTCCAGGTTCACTGCTTGTAACCCTTTACAGGTAAGAGACATTAACCCTTAACTATCTGTTTATGACAGGGCCCAATTCACTCTTAGAGGTGCTATTGATAAAAATGTAGGACTCTAACCAATGGCAATGGAGATGTTTCATTGAGCACTGGATCATCCCGTTAGTTAGGTAGCGATGCATGCGCACTGAATCTGCACCATGTGAAACCAGTGCAACCGGGCCATGAGAACAGCTTGGCTATTGAACACGGCTCGCTCCTAAAAGGCATGTCTCTGAGTCAGCCCTGGAAGTTTTTATATCAAATTTGCCTTGTTTTGAAGCAAAATGACGTGATTCTGAGCGTCAATGTGTGTTTGCGGTACCAGGAGGAGGAGGGAGGAAGTAGATGTTCCATCCACTTAATTATTTTACTGTTGACTGAGTTTAGAAAAATCCCACATGCTCTTCCTTAGTGCAAGCAGCGCTTTGTTTGTTGAGAGAGCCAACTGCTGTTTTCAGTAACCAGTTCTAAGATTGCTGTTTCTTAGAGCTTCTATCTAAAGAAACCACATACAGCAGTCGCCTTGTTGAAGCAAGTGTGCTTGCATGTTAGCATCTTTCTACTTCTTCCAGGGGTGTTGCTCTATGGGCCTTCTGTGATAACAAAAGAGAATTGCAGAACATCAGACCATGCCTTGGTGGGTTTACTCTAGAAGTGTGGTGAGCTAGAGAATGTTGTGTGCACTTCATGCTGACTTGCTGCCTCATGTCTTAACATTTTAAATCCCGTCTGCTATCATCAGGGGATATAAACAGGGAGTTAGGGTGGGGAAACAATTTACACTCTGTCTGAAAGGCTGCAACAGAACGTGACTTTATTTCTTAGAATGCAGAAATGTAACACACACACACCCCAAATGGAGCGAGAGACAGAGCAGGCTGGTCCCTCAGGCAGAGAAGCACAGTTCGTCCGACTTTAGGCTGGGTCACTGCATACTGACTGCTGAAGACCCAGATGGCACATTTCTCTCTGAGCCCCCTAACATGCCAGTAAGACCAAGAAACCTCTTGTAACCTAAAGTCATGGCTTGTAATTTCAATACCATTTCGAGTACCCTAGCCCCAGGGGAGTAGGGAGTTGTCCTGGTTGTTCTGAGCTTCTGCAGAATGTCAGCCTTCACATAAAAGGAAGAGTAGGTTTCTAGCCTTTAGGGTTGTGAAGGAAACTTGATAAATCTGAACTGAGTGTAACCAGTGTTGTATTGATCAGGGGTTGTGAGCATCTCTCTGGCCTGGGGGTTGCATTGTGTATGTCTGCCTAGAGTGTGGGGGTGTGAGGATGAGTGAGAGTGCCTCCATTTATCCAGGGGTGTGAAATGGGTATAGGTATGTCTCTCCATCCAGAGTGGTGATGAGGAGGTGTTGGTGTGTTCATCCTGGGGTTTGAGAGGGTGTAGGTAAAAAGACCAAGATTCCCTCTCCTCTCTTTAAGTGAATGAAAATGGTTGAAGTCAGTGAGCCCCCAGGAGAAGATTTTCCTCTCAAGAATAAACCTGGATCGGTTCTTTTTTTGCTGGGAGTTTCTGCAAGATACCCTAGAGAACAGCCCATTGATCTCCCCTGCCGAGCTGTAGGTGCAGCAGCTCCTTCCTCAGCCATGCACACTGCGACGTGGGCCAAAATTTACAGTGGCACAGCTAGGTCGGTTAGAAGTGTGAAAGACACCTCACCTCCTAGCTACAAGCTGGCAAAACCCACCGGACAGAGCAGCTATACTGACAGCTGTGCAGCCAGAAGCCCTCTGGTAACCTTGGTCAGGAAAGTGGTGTTCCTATGCCATCAGAAAAACTCCTGTCAGCGTAGCTGTCTGTACAGGAGGCTCGGTCGGCATCGGCTCTGTAGTGTGGACACGGCCTTAATTGCCGCCTTCTTTTAGTAAGTCTCTTTGTCTCTTCCATTTTTTTCTCCTCTCTGTCTCTCTCCTGCTTTTTAGACTCCGAGAGGCCGCTGAAGTGGCCCACCACGCAGTAACACTGAGCACAGCGTTCAGACTGTGCCTTGTCCCTTGCATTCATAGCAGCCCTCTCGTATTTGCATACACAGTGCGCTGCAAGCTAAGTGATCTTTTGCCTTCCTTGCAGCTGGCTGTGGTTCCTCACCTGCTCCATTTCTTACTATAAAGCTTAAAAGTGGGGCATGCTGCATGTCTCAGATGGCCATAGCTCAGCAGCGTGAGCTGGCTCACCTCAGCCAACAGTGCCCCCTGCAGCGCCGTGGTGAAGGGTGCATTTTGAAAGAGCTGGTGATGCCTGAATCTGCTGCTCAGCTGAACCCTGTCACCAGATTAATGGTGTCTCAAGCAGACGGGTGTGGAGGGGACAGTGCCTGTTGATCGTGTGATGTCACAATACAGCAATGCCGAGAGGGACACTGCTTCTGCCGGTTCTGCATTGCCGGTGTTTCTTGAACGGAGGCCCCTGCCCTCACAAGCTTTGTCACTTTGCAGATCACATTGGAGTGGATCTGACATCGGGAATGTCTAACAGCTCTGGCCCAAATCCTGAGGTTCTTACGCAGGCAAACATCCAAACGTCAATGAGAGGGAACAACCCCTGTGAATCTGGCCTTGTAACAAGAGGGTTGCACACTCAATAGCTTCTGTGGGCTGAGCTCGGTGCAGCCCCCCATTCTCCCCGCAAGCATCCTGTGGGCTCCCCACCAAGTGCCTCTGTTTCAGGGGTTCCCTGCAGCTCTGTGTGCCCCCGTTTCTTTTCTCCCCACATACCAGATCCTCCCAGCCACCCTGTCAGGAGTTTGGTGTGCTCCCCATTCTCCCCACCCCCAGGACAGGAGGTGTGTGCGCAGCCTCATTCCCCTCACCAGTACTACTTGTCTTCAGTCTGTCCAGGAGGCCAGTGATTCAGGGTGTCAACATGGGGCAGCACTGCGTTAGTGTTATGGTTATGCTGGCAGGGCCATCAGCCAGCTCGGGATAACTGCAGAGTGCTTAAAGCTGTGGCTTTGCTAATCCGTGGCAAGGGCTCCCTGTGCATCTCCTTCCCCCTTCTCATTTTCCAGTTTCTCCCCAGATTAATAGAGCGCTGCCTAGCACATCCCCTTCGGCTTTGGAAGTAATTGGGTGAGGTGTTCACAGATGTGCAGAACATGCCGGGAAATGCTGTTGCGCTGTGTGTAAAGCCTTGCATGTTTGGCCAGCTGTTATCCATAGCTGGGTGATGTTTAGCACAGCAGGATGTGAAACATTGACTGCATTAGGGGCTGATGGTGCCATTCTGATGCCCAATTGTTGGTCTGCATGAAATTAGCCTGTGAGCTTGGTCCCTGTGGGCAGCACAGAACCCTCCTGCACGTCCTTGTTGGCGTTGCTACTGAAGGCACCAAGGAGTCAATGGGAGACTAGTCTGTCATCCCTACAAGTGGTCCCTTTGGTGCCAGGTTGAGCCATATTGGCTCTGTCCTGTGGGGAAGTCTGCACAGCCAGTGCCTGTACAGGAACTCGTTCTGTCATTAAGCAAAGAGCTTCCATCTCTCAGGCTGTCCACTTTTCTGCAGCATGAAATGCTCACTTTAAAAAGTTCTCTAAGCAGTTCTAAAAACACCCAAATTGTAAGACCCTGATTCAGCAGATTCACTACTTGGAACATCAGTTCTTTGGGACAGGAACTGTCATTCTGTTCTGTTTCAGAGTAGCAGCCATGTTAGTCTGTATCCGCAAAAAGAACAGGAGTACTTGTGGCACCTTAGAGACTAACAAATTTTATACTCCTGTTCTTATTGTGTTCTGTGTTTGCACAGCACCTAATGCAGGGGGACCTGGCCCACGATAGGGCTCCTAGGTGCTACAGTATAGTTAATAATAATAATTAATAGAACACTCAAGCACATGCTTAACTCTAAGCACAAGAATAGTCCCAGGAACGTAAAGATATGAATGTGCTGAATTGCTTTGCTGGGTTGGTAATACAATATGGGGCATAACAGTCTTCAAGTAAGTAAAACGTTGTTACAAGGAGGAGGGTGATAAATTTTTCTTCTTAACCACTGAGAATAGGACAAGAAGCAATGGGCTTAAATTGCAGCAAGGGAGATTTAGGTTGGACATTAGGAAAAACTTCCTACCTGTGAGAGTGGTTAAGCACTGGAACGGATTACCTAGGTAGGTTGTGGACTCTCTGTTATTGGAGGATTTTAAGAACAGGTTAGTTAGACAAACACCTGCCAGGGATGGTCTCTAAGACTTAGTTCTGCCTCAGTGCAGGGGACTGGACTAGACGACCTGTTGAGGTCCTGTCTAGCCCCACGTTTATTTCTGTTATTTCTACCACAGAGCTATTCACTGACATAGGTCAGTATTTCAGAGCTGCAGTGTCCTTCTCTTTATGGTTCCTGGAGCCTCTCTGTGAGCTGCTAAGACAGGCTGTCTGCTCACCGAGAGCCTCCCTCTGCTATTTCCCCCCAGGAGAGGTGGCTGCGGTGCAGGACACAGCTTTTGATCTGAGGAAGCCGGTAGAGCTTGGAAGACACATGCAGAAGTTTCAGCTCCCTGGCTTTGACCATAACTTCTGCCTGGAACAGTCGGAGGCTCGACGCTACTGTGCAAGGTGGGAACTCGAGTACATCAGCTGTGTAAAGCAGTGGTGGTCCCCTGGCTTCAGGTCTTTCTGGTTGGCACCAGTTGTGCCTGCAGCACAGAGGGCATCGACTGGGGATGCTGAAGGAAGATCCCAATTTTCTGTCCCTTCCATCTACGGGCCCCCCATTACCAGAGTATTTGAGCCTCCCAGTCTTCAATGTATTTCCCCTCACAAGAGGCCTGTGAGGCAGGCCGTGCTGCCATCCCCATGCTGCAGATGGGGAACTGAGACACACAGCGATTGAGTTGTTAAGGTCACAGTGGGAGCCTTGGACAGGGAGTTGAACCTCTCTCCTGAGTACCAGGCCAGCACCCTGACCACTGGACCATCCATCTCCCCTCTCCTTGCCCTGCTGGCTCCTGTTTTTCCTGGCTCCCTGCACTCACTCTGTCTGGCTCACACTTCCCTGGTCAATGCATTGTGTGGCCCTTTCCCTCCCCCACGCCCTGTCTTGCTGCTCCCATCCCCTCCACTCCTGTTCCATAGGCCACCCACTGCCATCAGCCTCCTGTCAGCAGCCCACTGCTTTGTCTTCTTGGCCTCCTCATTGCTTGGGCATTTAGACTGCACTAATTGCCAGGGAGGCCAAGTGCCCTACAAAATTGCATGACCTGCAGGCTTCTCATTAATGTCACTGTTCCTGTGAGGAAGCTGGGACAAAGAGGAGAGTCTTGCACTGTGTCCTGAAGTGCTGCTCAGTTCTTCTCAGCCTATCCTCTTTCCTTGCTCTCCAGGTTCCGTTCCTTCCCCATCTTGCTATCTGTCCTTGCTCCCTGGGTACAAAACTGCATCTCTTTATACAGAGCACATCATCCCCCTAGTGGCAGGACGATGGAGGTTTACACCACTCAGCCTGGAATCCAGTTCTACACTGGAAATTTCCTGGACGGCTCGCTGGAGGGCAAAGGGGGCTCTGTGTATCCCAAGCATTCAGCCTTCTGCCTTGAAACACAGAACTGGCCGGATGCAGTTAATAAGGTAACTGTTGCTGTCCTGGAAATCCATACGAGTGCTGAGGGAAGGGCTCCTCTGAGCTAATGGAAGTTATGCACATGCTCATGGAGACGCAACAGCTCCTTAGGCCTGGTCTACACAGCTTTGCTGGTTAGGGTGTGCACCTCCTAATGTAAATGCAGTAACTCCAGTATAAAGGGGCCTTATGTCAGTATGGCTTGGTCCCCTTACTGTACGGGACTAGCGATACTCGCATAAAGCACCTTTGTAACAGTATAATAGTGTCTGTACCTGGGGGGATGGTGCATCCCCTTACCAGTGGAGTTAGAGTGGTACAATTTGTGTGTGTAGACAAGCCTTTAAGAAACTGCACCTCTCAGGCCTTAATTCTGCAAGCTGTAGTTAGGCAAACACCCTCTGAAGCCAACCCCCCAACTCTTAAGAGTGCTCTGGGATCTTTCACAGCTGCCCTCAACCTGAGCAGGAATCTCAAGCCATGCCATTGGTTGCAGGGTCATGACAAAACACCACTAGAAGCACCACAAATAACCTCCCCTTCCTGGATCTCAGTTTGGACTCAGGTTTCCAGGAATGTATTAACCAAATGCACCACCAGCCCCCCTCGCCCCCATCCAACAGCCCTATCAAATGCCAAAGCTGGGTGTGCAAGGAGGTAGCTGAATGCTTTTCCTGTAGGAGGAGGAGATATTTTCACTTGCTGAATGATTGTATCTTAGCAACCAGGGGGGTCGCACACTTTGTTCCTTTTGTCAGGTGGGCTCATTGCACCCACCAGGGGCTCCCTGCAGCCCTCCATTACCCTCCACAAGCTCTCTGTGAACCACCTCCCATCCCCCTCCATTTCAGGGACTCACTGCGGTCCCTTCCCTCCTGCCAAGGGTCCTGAACTGTGTCTTAGCAATGAATGCTTCCTACAGTATTCAGCCCTGACATCACTTCGCCCTGCCCTGCTCCCGTTCTCGCAGGTATGTGAGAGCCTGTGAAAACACACGTGGCATCCTGCAGCCAAACTGAACCACAATGTACAGCTCATTTCACAATGTTCCCCTCCCTTGGGAGAGCTGTGCCTGGAACAGAACAGCTGTTTTAAATGCACAAAACGACACCGATGCTGAGGCTTAAAACAAATGTTAAACTAAGCCATTTGAAGTAGCCTATTTGGTCCTAGCATTTCCATTGCAGGAGCAGCATTAAAATGTGTCCTTGGCTAGCTAACAATAAGCTGTATCAGGTTAAACCACCTCGCCTTAGAAGCTACTATGACAGTTAAAAGGAGCATGAGGATTTTAGATCTTTTTACCAAAGCTAAAAATGACTCTTGCTAAGCAGTGATAGCACTCAGCACCAAGCTGTGAGACTGTCAGAACCAAGATATTGTCTTTTTCTTTCCACAGCCCCATTTCCCCAGTGCACTGCTGTGGCCAGGAGAGGAGTACAACCACACAACTTGGCTCAAGTTTACTGCAGCTTGAGGAGTCACCTCTGCAGCCACAAGAAGAAATTCATCACAAAGTGCTCTGAGTAGTGGGAAGGGAGCAGGGGAAATCACTTAAAATAGCAGCAGGAGCTCCCAGATTTCTCCAGTGTAGGCAGATGTGGCAGGTGCAGGCACATCTCTTAGGGACGGAGTTTGTAAAAGCTCTCGACACTGGCTTGACAGTTCCCATTGGTAAAGCTCCCCTTGATGTCAGAAGGAGAGTTAGGCCAGCACTGAGGCCCTGATCCCCAAAGGGACTTATGCACCTAACTGCCGTTGATTTCAGTAGGAATTAAGCACCTAAATACCTTTAAAACCTGGCCCTTAGTGGCTACAAAACTTGTCTTCCTCATCCATCAATTCGATCATGTCAAGGCCTCTTTTAAACTCCTCTCCCCTTTCTCCTTCCCCGGCGGGTAGTGTTCAATGTATCGGGTAATCAATTTATCGTGTCTCATCTAGACGCGATAAATGGATCCGTGAATCGACACCTGTACTCCACCTTGATGGGGGAGCCGCAGCAGTCGACTCGCTGCCGTGAGGACAGCCAGGTAAGTCAAACTAAGATACTTCGACTTCAGCTACACTATTTGCGTAGCTGAAGTTGCATATCTTAGTTCAAACGCCCCTTCTAGTGTAGCCCAGGCCTTATAGTCCTTTATACATCCAAGGATCACAGCCCTTTTGGCAACACTATCATGGGACCTCATATTCAGCTGATTATCCACTGTGATCCCAAATCTTTGCTTTCTAGAAGAATCCCCCCCATCTTGTAAGCATGGCCTTGGTTCTTTGTTCCTAGATGTATAACTTTAGATTTGGCAATGCTGAAATGCATAGTTTGCTTGTGTGCCGTTTACAAAGCAATCCAGAACACACTATCAATGTCCTCTTCATTATTATTACCAAACCACTCCCCTGTTTTCGTGTCATCTGTAAAATTATCAGTAATGCTTTTTCTTCCAGGTCAGTGATAAAAATAAACAGCAAAGCACCAAGAACCAATCCTCAGAGGACCCTACTTATTAGCGAGAGAGTTTTCAATCCATTTAATGTGTGCCATTTTGATTTTTTATCACTCTAACTTACCCACAATGTTGTACAGTACCGAGTCAACTGTCGTGCAAAGTCTATTACATCAACACTATTACCTTTTTTCAATCAGATGTTAGCATGACAGTAATGTCTCACCCAACTCCCTCACACATGGTAAATTCCCACTCAGGCCCTACTTCTAGCTAGAATTGTTGCCTGGTTCTCTCCCACTGAACATTCTCCTCCCAGCTCTAAGCCTGCAGGTTTTCCTGGGCAGCTAGTTTCCTCTTAAACTTGGTCTACATGCACAAGTTGCATTACCAAAAAAAAGTGTTAAACTAGTGCAGCAAAGCTCTGTGCTGATACGTGTTTGTTTAACGGTTTGTCATTCCAGTTTAGGTCAAACCTGTTCCCAACCAATTAACACCAAACTAGAATCAAGGAGCATCTACACAGGAGTCTGCACAGGTTTAACTAGCTTTAAATTCACACATCTTAAGCTCATGCAACGTTCATGTACACAAGCCCTTAAACTGCTATGATTGTTAATAGCAATAACTAGACTGGCATTACCAGATGCTCTTAAGGTTTTCTACTACCTGCCAGTTTTTGTTTGCAGAAGGGATGCACTGTATTTCAGAACATCACTGGCCACTGCTCCTTTACAGTCTGTGCTGCCCACTCTTTGGGCACTACTGCCGCCTACCAGAGAAGGGGGAACCCTTCCCTTTGGAACAGTCCTGCCCGCATCTACCCTGGTTCCTTAAGTACTCCCATGACAGACAGTTAACTGTGCACCAAACTCTTAAATCCTAAGGAAATACAGTCCCCGCTGCTCTGTTTTCTATGCTGCTCTGGAGGAGCGGAGAGACAGAAGAGATGTACCAGTACAGTAATTTTAGAGTCTGCATGTTTATTGTGGAGTGTTTGTCTTAACAGTACAGAAGAGAAAGAGCTCATTAAATGCAATAGCATCATTCCATGTGGCACTTTTACTAGTTATACTGTAAAACTGCCAGACAATGGACAGGCTATACTGATGAATGTCATCCTAAGCAATGGCTTCTGGGTATATTTGCTGAATTATTCCAGGAGAATCAATGTTGTCATTTCCTGCTCCCCATTTTGCAGTCTTGTTTTATGGATATTAGCAGAATATTAATCACAGCATAATTAGCACTGGGAGTGGATGCTTCTGTTGCTAAGCATCAATGCACTGAACGTATGGAAATCAAACACCAGAAAAATCAAGACTAGACATTAAAGCTAGGAAAGTGGCTAGTACACTTTAGAACTAAAGCTGCCAAGTGTAAAATTTTCAGCGTGTGGGGACAACACAGGGGGTCTAACATCTACCAGACACAAGTGGAGTCTAACATTAAATGAGAAGTCTGTTATCTGAAAATTATGGGTTACCCAAAATTTGTCTTTCGGTCCAAAAGGTCATTTTGCTATTTAAGATACTACAGTAATAATTTTATGCTTTTACAAGTTGTAAACTTTTAATCTGCCATTAGCCATTTCATTAGGAGCCCACACAAGTCTGCTCTTTCAAATTCAGTGGCTGTTTAGAAAACCCTAACAGTTCTCCTTAAATGTTGAAACTGACATCTAGCTAAATTAAATAAAGTAGTCCAGAATAAAAAAAAAATGGAGATTTTTAATATCTATTAAGAAGGAAACTGGCAGTCTAACCCTATATTTGCCAATCAGATAAGACCTATGGACAGCCAGTCTCAGTTTCAACTTGAAATGTCATATCCCCATGCAACTCTTGGCTACAGACCAACAAGCCTTTAGGGGAGTTTCACATAAGATTCATTTTAAGCTCTTCAACCATGTATTTGCTGTGTGCAGTATAGAGTTTATTTTACCATTATCTAAACAGGTTTTGTCTACCAGCATACAGGCTGCTTTATGATTGCAACCTGTGTTGCAGAAAAGTTCTCAGTTTCGTTCAGTTTTTCTCAGGTTCGAGTAACTGACCATAAATGGGTTGTGATAGAGAAAGAGTGACATAGCTGCCTTTTCTCTCGGAACATGAACCGTTATTTAAAGGTAACCTGCAGTGGAAATACTGTGCTTGTGCCCTTCTGCTTTGTGATAAGAAAGGCTTTACTTTTTGTAAACAAACTTTAGATATTAGAAATTCATACTCTCTCTACATTGGAAGATTACAACGAATAGAGAGCTCATGTCAATGATATTACAGGAAGTTATGGCAACTGAGATAAAGGATTTTGTCACTGTTTAAAATGTTGTCATCATCCATTTAACATCAATAACAAGTTCACATAACTAGAAACTATTTAAAATAAACTGGGAAGAATATGATTGGTTTAGGGTAGGCTAATGGTAGCCACTTTTTTGTTTTTTTGTGTTAACCAGTAGGGCATCACAAGGAGGTTTTTAGTTAGAAATACATATTTTATTTCAACAAGGCAATAAAAAACATGTCAATAAAAGAGTCCCACATTTTCAGATCACAGCATGTTAATACATACAACAAAACAAGTTGTGCACTAGTCTACTGATGTGACTTTGCAGAATTTAAATGATCCAGACCCAGGCCAATTGTTATCAGATTGAAATACCCTTCTAGAACTTACCATTTACATCAAAGACACCACAAATCCCTTTTAATAATGTAAACAAAATAACGTTCTTCCCAGAAGGTTAACTTTGAGATTTCAGTCCATTCTTACAGGACTTGCACTCCTCCTTTGAGGGCTTCCTGATGGTGAACGACTGAAAGTGAAAGAAAACAGAAGTCAGTTGGAGTAACTTCAATAGTCATCTGGAAATGCAGATTCAACACCACACACCACACCCAGAAAGCCCTTTCCTCCCAGCACTGATGAAGTTAGTGAGTTAGTTCTTCTAAAACAGACCTTGCAAACATACACTGTTTGTTAGACAATATCCTCAAGGATGTAAGAAATCTCAAGTTTGCTATACAGTCATTAGTCTTTTTATGAATAAACAATGCATCTTTAGGATTTGACAGTCTTTTCTAAAGCATTCAAAAGAATAAGAGGAAAAGAACAGAGTAAGGAGGAAAAGGAAGACTACAAACAAGGTCTCAGTGTGGCATGTTACAAGCTACTCCGGTTCCCATGCGCCCCTTCCCTCAGGGGATTTTTACCAAGCTTGGAAGAGTTGTCTCCAAGTGTTCAGAAGAGCATACTTACCCAAGTTAATGGAGAATGGTTATTAATGGCTCAGACTAAAATTGAAAAAAGGCAGCTAGTGATTAATTACATAAAAACATACAGAAGTTCTGATAAGAACTGATCTGGGCTTCAAAAGGAAAATGTAGAGAATTTCATCTTGTTATTACCGTGTAGGAACAGCAGACTGTGCAGCCATTTGTTAAGGTAGAGCCAGCAGCAAGGATGACAGCAGTTTGAGTCCATTCAGCCAGATGGGTGTTTGTTACAAGAAGTTTTTAGTTTGTTTTGTTTCACACATTTAATCTGTTTCCAGCTTTACTCTGAGCCATTTCCATTTCCCACTATCCTTAGTATTATTCAGATTTTTCCTCTGGCTACAAACATCCCTTGAGAAAATGGGTTCAGTCCTTCTGAAAAAGGTTTAACTGTAAGCCAAAAGTAGCCCATTGCACCTTCTACAAAAGAAGTTAGTCTCATTACAGTCACTGGAGTTTTTAAATAGACTGTTTAAAATGGATTCTCCCTGTGATTATTTACCCATAAGTTTCATGTGCTTTTGCTTAACCTCTTGCATGGATCTCAGTTCAATGAAACCTTTACAGAGGACGGAAGTCCAACAGAAATAGCCCAAGGCAAGTTCTTCATAATGCACCATGTTCCCACTTTCTTCGGAGCAGTTTACCTCTGGGTGCCTCACTTTAGTAATCAGTGTCATATGCATTAAGGAAGCCCAGTCTCTCCAAAAGATTCCTTTTTCTGCTTACAGTTAAGTAGAGGAAAAAGTTCCAGTAACTTGAGTGCTGGCAAATGCTGACTTTTCAGTAGTGATGACAAGACATTATAATGTGTGCTACACCCAGCAGTCTTTAGTAGCAAGATTCAACTTACCTTCTCTTTGGAGAGGGGGATCTGGACTTTGATTGGCTGCAAAACAGAAAGAAACACTAAGTGACAACTCAAAGTTACATTACAGTACATCAAAACAAGTTCTCCCATACTTAACAAGAGTGAGAAACTCTCTGGAACCTTAGTCAGCATTTTATATAGGTATCACTGGCAACACGTCCAAAATCTTTTACTAGGATTTGTTGGGGGCATCAAATTAATCCCCACCATCCCTACTACAGTTGGAGCTATATATGCCTTTGCAGCAAACCCTTTTAGGTGTTTTAAGAACAATTTTTAACAGTCACAACAATTCTGTGATATAGGGGCGGAGGAGAGGAACAAGTTTAAGTAAGAGGAATCAGTACTGTTGTGGAAACTAAACAGTTAAAACAAAATATGGGGTAGGGAAATCACCCTCCACCCATCATCTCACTAAATATTCATGACCTTTGTAGTAAAAATCCCAACTATTAAAACTTAGCAATAACATCCTTCAAATACAAGTGAAATACTGGTCCAAGCAAAGGGCTTTGTGAATCATGATGAAGCAACACTTACTTCTAAAAGGTCTAGTGCATTATATTACATGCTCACCTTTTAGCAGGTGAGCCAGATTTAGATCTACCATGGGACCCAGACCTACAATGGGAGAGAAATAAGGCTCAGCAAGGCACCAGTGGGATGCATGTACAGTGAAGTTACCTAAACCAGTGATGATAAAATTCATACTACATGCCAAGAAAACTGTGGAGGGCTAGTAACTGACAGGCAGAAATCCACCCACGTGTGGGGCTTTTGCAGTTAAGTTTCAGAAGACAGCTTTTTAATTCAGTACCACACATGCTGCAGTCATCATTCTATTCTAGATATTACTTGAGACAGTTCATATGAGTACACTGTCCAATCGAAGCTATGACTAGTATTTTTACAAAACAATTGAGTGCTGTATTCCAAACTGCAAGATTCCATTGGGATGGATGTCTTCCACCTAAAAGCCAATCTGTTTTCCAGACAGTACTCTCCTGAAACGTCATCATCATCATTTCAATGTTAACACCTTCGTCACTTGAAATCTTCAGCCTTGGTTAAGAGTGTCTGCTGAAAGTGTGACATGTTTTCTACCTATGGAAAGTTAACTGTTCTGAAAAGACTTCCAAAGATGCCAGCTACACTGGAACAAGTTTGAAGCGCACTTCAATGTTACCAATGTTGTCCATGAAAGTAGATGAATTTTCTAGATAGTTTCATCAACAAATAATATTTTAGTTTTCCAGTATTCAAGCCTTTCCTCAACTATTTCCACATTTCATAAGCTTTGATGTTGTCAGAATTGTGATCGCTATGTTTAGGTAAACTTTGAACTATTACAGGGGTCAGCAAACTTTCAGAAGTGGTGTGCCGAGTTTTCATTTATTCACTCTAATTTAAGGTTCCGCGTGCCAGTAATACATTTTAAGGTTTTTAGAAGGTCTCTTTCTAGAAGTCTATAATATATAACTAAACTACTGTTATATGTAAAGTAAATAAGGTTTATAAAATGTTTAAGAAGCTTCATTTTAAATTAAATTAAAATGCAGAGCCCCCTGGACCAGTGGCCAGGACCCAGGCAGTGTGAGTGCTGCTGAAAATCAGCTTGCGTGCCGCCTTTGGCACACGTGCCATGGGTTGCCTACCCCTGAACTATTACATTGAGTTCAGTCCGCAGAACACATCAAGACATTCAACTAGTGCATCCCTTAATGTCCTTTCTGAACCAAGAACTTGGTTTCTTTGAAACAAATACTGCTTTAGGCAAGTGACACTGCTGTACCTCAGTCCTAATATTAATTCTTGTAAGAATCTAGAGCTCTCAATCATCAAAAGTCACTATGATTGAGAAATTCACAACCTTCCTTCCTTACCAGCTTCATCACACCAAGTGTTGCTCATTTGCTTTTGCATAGAATTTCCTTTGACACACAAGACAATGAAATTTCACTCATGTGGCCAATTAGTTTGTGAAGATAATGCATGAAGCCTGGTACAGTAAACCATACACTGAACGTCACTGGGGTTGTCACTTTCAGGTATTTTCAGAAGCAGAAATCTTGAAATGGCACCGATATTTATTCTTTACTTAAGCAATCCCCAGTAGTGTCAGCAGTTAGTTTATGCATTCCACCTCATGTGATGCACATCCTGCAGTGACTGCTAACCATTCCCAGGCGCATGCACCAATACTCATGTAATGAAATATACCAGCATGTTTTCAAGGCAGATATAAGTTGCTCACTCATATTCATTTGTGTTTGATACCCCCTAATTATTTCTGCAGTAAGGCAACACTTGTGCCATTTTCTTGGCTTAGAAAATCTTTCAACAAAAAGAATTAGCATGAGAGCAGTGCTTCCTTAATATAACCAGCATCAGAAACAAGTTCTCCTAATGTGATTTTGTGACATTTTAAAATTAGCAGCAGGATGAGAATGTTTAACTGATTCTAGAACTTTTATAGCTCTATTGCAAGCCTTCCCTTTGTTCTTCTGTAATGAAGCCATGAGAATCGTCTGCTTACCATGCCCAATGAACAGTATCAATGCTTCATCAGTTAACTGCACACTTACAGTGACATGGGTAGGCCATGAATAAGTTTAATGTTAAAATGGGAATTCTAGGTGTAATCCCTTCATCTGAGAACAAACTGCTGACTTGAGAAAACGATCCCAGTGCTAAAACTCAGTAGCCAATGGTATGCAGGGTTATCCAAGAGTCTCCCTGGCTGACACGCAAGTTGAGCTTGATTAGTTGTTCTCTGCACATCACTGGCATATGCCACTTAAAGTCTGGGTAGATTCAGTGAAGATGAAAAGAATGGCCAAGTGGAGAAGTGAATTTAGAGGAAGAAATGTTAAGGCTCACTGTGGCGCTTATGCGGTAACAGGTAGAAAGAGCCCACCTTAGCAGCAAGAGAAAGCACACCACACTTCTCCCCGCCCACGCTAGACAGGGCTTCTCCCTGTCTCCCTCCTTCCCTTCCTCCTGAATCTTACTGCACTCATGTCAGTATTTCTCCTCTCTTATCTGTCACCTTCTACATTGGTCCTTCTAGTTAGGATTCACCTCTCCTGCCCCACTACCAAGCAGGGCTTCCCCTACTCTTCATCCTCCCCTTCTCCAAGAAAGTTCTCACCGTCTCTCCCACTTGTAACAGGGATCCTGTCGCTTGCCATCACCAGTACTGGGCTCTTCCTCCCCTCTAGGCAGGGGGCTTTCCCACCTACTCCTCTAGCTGCTGCTTCGCTTTGCTTTCTCTAGACACACCCCATGCCCCCACCCCACACAGCTGCTGCTAGAAGAAATGGAAGAGATGCAGCGAGGAGAGAGCTCTTCTTTCATTCTACAGCCTTTCGAGACGGAGCAAAACCAATGGATGTAGTCGAGAGCAGAGACTGGAACAGCATCATCTGTAATCCCAAATTTTAATTCCATCTTTACATAACAGACAGCAGGAGACCTGCTCCATGAATGCCAGATTCGTTGTCCATGGCACAGCCACTGGCTTAGAGCTACTCATTATAGAAGTATTAATGAGAACTCCAGCATGAAACATTTTGCACACAATTCTTTAAATCTGGTTTGAGACATTTAATTCCTATGATCCATTTTGTACAAAACAATCCTTCACACTATTATGCCACCTTTTAATCTAATTCAGGTACCACAACTAACAGTTGCTGCCCAGTCCCGTTCAGAGATCAGTGTTCAGACAGTCTTGAGTCAGCAGTAACCAAGAATTTGGGCACTGGTGAGTCTTTCATGCACTAGTCCTGGGCACGTACCTAGGGCACTACAGAATATCAAGAATCTGGCATGGAGAATCCTTGGGAGGGAACTGCTTTACGTAATAGCACAACACTGTGTTTTGACTTCCTGCACGTTAGAAGCAGGAAGGAATTATGATCTCAAATGGGCAAGGTGCATTTGAGTACTAGGACTTAGTTCAGTTTTAGGTGACTTATGTGTTTCTCATACATATTAACTGGCATACATGCATATTAATCACAACTGGTTTATGTACCGAAGGTTTGCCTCTTGTTCACCATCACAGTTCTAAACCGAAGGTGTCCTGTAAAACTGCAGGTAAAGTAATAAAATCTATTACAAATAAGTCTATGATGTACAATTTCAGAACACTTCATACCCCAAACTTGCTGGAAAAGGAGTTTAGAGAACACCCAGCATTTACTTAGAATTGAAAAAAAACTAATGCATTTGACCACAAGTTAATTCAGCCTGCAGCTATTAGTTAGTTGCTTTAATCAATTCCGTCAAAGATCTTACCTGCTTCTTGGCCATGTAACGGACCTGGATCTTGATCGTGATCTGGATCTAGATCTAAGTTTGAAAAGAAACTAATAAAAACCAATCCAGCTCCAGGAGAAAGTATTACGATGATTAAGGTAGCCTATCAAAGTAGCCTTGTTGCCGATCGGTGCTCAGATAACTGTCAAGATCACAGGACTGACAGGGTGCACAGAACAATCCAAACAGACACCTAGATTACACAGAATAAGGCTATAGCTTTAACCATGTAGTCCCAAAAGCTCAGTGCTTGCCTACATAGTGGGGTAATGTACTGCACATTAATTTGTCCGCGTAGCTCGTTTTTGTTTGAAACAGCACTATGTTAGAGCACACCAGAGAACCTTTAGTGCACACCAGCAGGGTCTACCCAGACCAATTAACGCACAAACATATTAATGCTCTTTAGAAGTCACATTGCAGTAGTGCACATTTGTGCTCTGTGTAAACAAGCCCTCAGAAAACTCTTTTTCACTATCTACTTTAGTTCAAGAGGAACTAAAGTTAATGCATTCCCCCACAGCCCTTTTAAAGGAGTTATAGTTCGGTCTTGAGGGTTGTCAGGCCCTTTTCAAAGAGTCTGCTCTGCAAACACGGAAAGTTACACTTTCCACAAATATATCTGAATTTACAACCTTAATAAAAACATTATCTGATAGTTATTGTGCATAACAACAATTACCTAGATCTTTTTAAAGAACCCGATCGGGACCTGCGGGGTGAGGCTGATCTAGATCTACGAGGTGACACCGACCTCGATCTGCGAAGGGAAGCTGACCTGGACCTGCAGGGAAAAATTTAAAAATATAATTATGCAATGTTTGACATCTCTTGAAAAAGGGAAGCACAAGACGGCCTGAAACTCACCTCCTACCACGGCTTCGGCTGCGTGACCGAGAATACCTTCTTCCTCTGGACCTTGAATGAGATCTAGACCGTGACCTAATGGTAGGTTAGAAAAAATAAGTATTAGAAAACAAATTTAGCAATTAGCGCACGTGAGCCTCTGTTGAAGTCAAAATTTCAGACAACTAAAAATTAGTGTCTGTCAGTTGGAAAAACTCAGGGCCCTATTTGCTTTGAGTATTTTTACTACCTAGAAAAGATGTTAAGCTGAATTACATTTAGAATTACATTATAATATAAAACACTGTAATGTGTATTAAAATAAACCTTGCAAGTTTGCAGGTCGACCCTCTTTGGCCCAAGGTCTAGCAGATCTAGACGATCTAGAAGTATCTATAGCCGATCGCTGCATCTAGGTGTTCTCTTCAATCTAACGACGATCAAACTGACAGCCAAATGAGCCAGGGTGAGGCTTGATTGACGCAAGAAGATTTTTCTAGGTGGGAATGTGGTCAATCTGGTGTTCCTCTTTCTAAACCGGAGGGGGGGGGCCCCAATTGAAAGCCAAATTTACTGTTACGGCGATCACCATCTCAAATTTTCTGCCCTTTAAAGAATATGGTGAAGCTAGGTGTAGATGGCTCGAGGGGATCTGGCCTCTTATGCTGATCACCTCAAGGTCTAGAAGGATCTTAATTGTCGGATTTTGCAAGGCGCCTCAGCATGATATCTTAAGGCTCGTGACATTCTGAATCAAGGCGACTGACTCAAACGAAGAAACCTGAAAGGTTTTGACCAGGTTGATTATTAATATAGTAACATTTATATGAAATAACAAATTGTAAAATACACCTGTATGAATACAGCATTAAAGTTAAATTAAACTGGCATAACATTCTCTTCTTGGCTAACGACTACAACAGTAACTGGTGAAAAGAATCAATCACTTCTTTCACACACATACCTGCTCCTCCTTCGACGACTATAGCGATGACAGTCATAAGCATAATGACCTTTCTCGCCACATTCGTAACATCGGTCATTAGGATCAAATGGTCGCCGTGCGGGAGGTCTATCATAGCGGGAGCGGCGGGGCATGCCTGTTGACAGCTCAACTCTCACTCGGGAGCCACAAATCACCCTGTAATTTGATTTATAAAAAATAGCAATTAATAATCTGGTATTATTCCTTATCTAACACCTGTAAAATAAGAAAGCCAATCTCTAAAGAACCGCTAACGTTTGAGAATCCCATTGTTGTAAAAGAGCTACATCTTTTAAACCCTGATCTACACCTAACACTTAGGTCAACCTAATTATGTCACTCAGGGGTGTGAAAAATTCTCATCTGAGAGATGTAGGTAAGCCTACACAAGCCCTGTTGTAGACGCTAGAGATGTAAAATATTAAACGGTCAAATGGTTAACCGATAAGTATTAGTCTTACCGTTACTATATTGCAGTTAACGTTCAAAACAGATTGCCCCTGCTCCCACGTCCGAGCACACTGTGTGCATTAACAAATCCATCTCTTCTCTATCCTCATCCTGCTCTCCACTCAGCAGCAGCGCCCAGGGCAGGACAAGTCGAGCTGTCCTTGCATGGCAATGGCTTGAGAGCCCAGAACAGCGGGGACCGGGGGCAGTTGGAACGTGTTGCGCTCTCGGGCTATCAATGCTGGCTCCCAGGGCTGGGTGCCTCGCTCCCCACCAGGAGCCAGCACAGCAATCCCGGCCAGGCAACATGGCATCCTCCACAGAAACAGGCCCCCTGCCTAGGGAGCAGCAGCCACCCCCCGCTGGCCCAGCACCTCGCGAGCCCCCTCACCACCTCGAGAGACTATGCTGAGCCCTGGACACCATCCAGACTCCTACCGTGTGGGCGGCTACTCAGGGCACCGCTTGCTGCTGCCACATGATGCCGGTGTGGCAGGCTGAGGGGCCAGGTGGTGCTGGGCACTAACTCTGGCTGCTGCCGCTACTAGGGAGGTGTCGCTGCCTCCTGGCCCATGGGGCGGCCAGGGACCTGGGCAGCAAGGGGCACATGACCGGAACTAGCCAAAGTCCCGCAATGTACCGAGGGAGACCAGTATCTTCCTCGCCATGACACCTCCCAATCACCATAATATTCCCAGATCACGTGATGGTCTCTCCCTCCCTGCACCTCCCATTGCCGTAACAATGCGCAGGAAGGAGTGGTGACGGCGTGCCAACTGGGGATGTAAAATATTAAACAGTTAAACGATATAATTTTAAAAGCTTAAACGGGCATTTTAAAAAAATGATATTTAAATCCCTAGTAGACACTATGAGGTTTATGGAAGAATTCTACCGTCCTTGTCTCTCAAGGGTTGGAATAACTACAGTGATGGAGATACTCTTTCCATCACTGCTGTAGCAAGTGTCTACACTCCAGTGGGGTGGTGGCAATGCTGCTGTCGCACTTGTAGTGCAGACATACCCTTAGTAAGAAGTTAAGGCCACCAGAAATACAATGCATTCGTACTTTCCATCCAAACCTCGAACTGCATCTTCAGCATCTCTTGGGTCTTCAAACTCCACGAAGGCGAAGCCCGGCGGGTTCCGCGCGATCCACACGGTGCGCAGGGGGCCGTAGTAGCTGAAGGCTCGCTCCAGCTCGCCCTTGCCGGCCCCGGTGCCCAGGTTCCCCACGTACACCTTGGTCTCTGCAAGAGCAAGTCACGCGGTCGTTGAGTGACTGAGTAGCCCTCCCCAGACCCACCACGTCTCCACAGTTCAGCAACGTGGCCAGTGTAACATTACAAACTGCTATCATCACAATTCGCTACTGGCAGACTTACTGACACCTGGTGTTCTTTTTTTGCTGCCCTGTCACAATTTGTTGTCTCTGCCTTTCCCATACTCCCATCCCAGGAAGCAAATTGTGACAGATGGGGTTGACCTGTCACAACTTTCTACCTCTCATCTTCCTCATCCCCGTCAAACTAGGGGGCACAGAATATATTCGGGGGCAGGGGGGATTGAGAAGCTTTAGAAGGGAAAAATGACAGCACACATTTTACCCACAGCAATGAACAACTAGCAAAGCTGATTCCTCCAGACATATCAGGTCGTCAGACGGCACAGTGCATTTGACTCTAGATGGTGCTGTGCACTTTGACGGATTTCTGTTTAGCTTGCATAGCATTATCCAAAGTCGTTGCCATCTGTACATTAATCCGTTTGCTACGATGCAGTGTGCACATTTAATTGAAGGTAGAAGGGGATCTCCAGATAGTTGTCTCGAGTGTCCAACCCAGGATGGAATTGCTCTGTTCCAAAAAACAGGTGCACCTATCACACTAGTAACAACAGTGTGATGCAAGTAAGCAGTATCTCACTTAAAATTTACATTATTATATACTTAAATGGCTCTGTTTGAATCAATGCCTTCTTGTTTTTAATATTTAGTGAGCGTTGCATGTTGATTTTTTTTTTAATTGGTATATGTACTTGTGTGTGGGGGTGGGGTGGTTAAATTACTACAGACACAAAGAAGGGGGCATGATCAGAGGTTAGAGCAGTGGCTTTCAACCTTTCCAGACAACTGTACCCCTTTCAGGAGTCTGATTTGCCTTGTGTATCCCCAAGTTTCATCTCACTTAAAAACTATTTGCCTACAGAATCAGACAAAAAATACTAAAGTATCACAGCCCACTAGTACTGACTTTCTCATTGTTACCATATAATGATACAATAAATCAACTGGAATATAAATATTTTACTTACATTTCAGTGCACAGAGCAATATAAACAAGTCATTGTCTGTATGAAATTTTAGTTAGTGCTTTTGATGCGGCCTGTTGTAAAACCAGGCAAATACCTAGATGAGTTGATGTATCTCCCCTGAAATACCTCTGTGTACACCCAGAGGTATGTATACCCCTGGTTGAGAACTACGGGGTTAGAGCACTCAGCTCGGATGTGTGAAACACTAGTCACATCATTTTTCCCATTCTACTTGAGGCAGGAATTGAACTTGGGTATACCGCCATCCAAGGCACGGGCACTAACCACTAGGCTAGAAGCAATAAGGTAACTTGTAACTTAATCCACTAGGCAGCCTCTGAGCACAACTACAGGATAAGGCCCACATGCAAAATAAGCATTGTCTCCCACCATCTTCCCTGGTTTGTGAATTGCTCTGGGCTTAGGTGGGACATAGGTATCCAGATGCCCAGAGTAAGGCAGCAGCGCGCATACTTAAAGGTAGACAAGTAGGCATCTAAGGAACTTTACCCTGAGAATACAGAATCCGACTGCTTAAAGGGTTTGGCGAGATTTTGGGAATGGCAGTGGAACTTAAAATTGAGACAGAGGCATCTAAATCTTTGTGAATCTAGCCCTGAGTCTCTTTATAGAGGAACAAAGAGGACCCAGGAATTACAGGCCAATCAGCCCAACTTCGATACCTAGACAGATACTGGAACAAATTATTGAACAGTCAATTGGTTAAAACCTAGAGGATAATAGGGTTATAAGGAATAGCCAGCACGGACCTATCAAGAACAAATCATGCCAAACAAACCTGATTTCCTTCTCTGGCAGGATTACTGTCTAACGGGATGGGAGGAAGCAGTAAATATGACATATCTTGATTTTAGAAAGGCTTCTGACAGTCCCACATGACATTCTCATAAGCAAACTAGGGAAATATGTTCTAAATGAAACTACTATAAGGTAAGGGCATAACTGGTTAAAGATGATACTTGAATAATTATCAATGGTTCACTGTCAAATTGGGAGGGCGTATCTAGTGTGGACCTGCAAAGGTCGATCCGGGGTCCAGTACTATTCAATATTTTCCCTAATTACTTGGATAATGAATTGGAGATTATGCTTATAAAATGTGCTGATAATACCAAGCTGGGAGGGGTTGCAAGCACTTTGGAGGACAGGAGTAGAATTCAAAATGACCTTGACAAATTGGAGGCCCGCAACTGGCTAATTAGCCCCACCCACTACACCTGGGGAAAACACCTGCCGCTTAACTGTTTGATCTTCATTAACGGACGAGCAGGAACTAGAGCAGAGGTATTGTAATACCAGCCAAAGGCTACAACTACTACTCCAAGAAACAAGTAGACAGAAGGCAAATGGTGGGAAATCCTTTTATCATAAAGGCTCTGAGGTAAGAACCAGGAACTTATGGGTTGATGAACTTATGGGTGTGAGGGATAGAGTTGAACTTTAGATCTTGTTTTGTTGAGGAAATGTGAAATAACAAAAAGAAACCACAACTAACCCTGCTAAAAACTATCTCCCTGGGCTCTGAGAAGGTTCCAGGCAGAATTCCTCCAGGGAAAGGATTGGGCTATGCCCAACTGGAAGAGGGTGTTATAAGACAGCCCCCAATCCTTCACACTGCCACATTATTTAAGGGTGTTTCTGGGTAGATGATCAGCTCTGCACGTGTGCTAAGAAAAACATCACAATGTTTTAAGTTAGCTGAAAGGATAACAAAAATCCATATTGTCCTCATACCTTTGTGGGTATCCTAATAATAGACTCATTAGTATTACCATCATAATATAAGAAAGATGTTGTTTGTATATGTATGCAGTATTGCAAACTTCCCTGGGATAAGATATGGTTTATAGTGGGGTAGTGAGCAGGTAAAGGCAGAAATTAAAGAGGAATCTTCCCAGTTAAAGCACCAAACATGTGAACCAATTGGCTAATTCTAATGGGATAAGAGTACCACCACTTTAAATGCATTGCTCAGAGATGGGATCACTGAACACCTATGCCACCACTCACTGCATGCACAGCAGGATCTAGCACAGGGGTCTGCAACCTACAGCACGCATGCCAAACACAGCACTCAAGCCGATTTTTGAGTGGCACGCTGCTGCCTGCCGCTGTCCCGGCCTCCAGCCCCACTCAGCCCCCACCACTCTCCCCTGTGGGGACAGGAGGCAGAAGCTTGGTCCTGCGGCAGCCAAGCTTCCCCCCTCCCCACTTCTTCCCTCAGTGTGGTGCTTTCCTGCCCCTCCTCCTCTCCTTCCCTGCACCAATCAGCTGATGGCCCTTGTCAGGGGGAGGGGGAAGAGTGGCAGCATGCTGGCTGCTCTGTAGAAGAGGAAGGGATGGGGCTCTGGGGAAGGGGGTGGAACAGGAAATATTCCTCCCAGCCCCCTGCCATGAGCAGCTCAGGGCAGGGGGCTGGGAACACCCCCATGAGCTTAACACCCCAGCCTTCTGCCCTGCACCCCTCTCCCCCAGCCCTGACCCTTGAACCCCCCCTACACCCCCAGCCCTCTGCCCCGACCCCTGGAAACCCCCCTCCCGCCCAGGTCTGGGGTTCCAGTTGCCAGCCCCTTGCCTGCCGGCATCCTGGCCACAGGCCCTGCTCAGCCTGCTGCCGGCCTAGGTGAACAGAACCCCAGGCTGGCAGTGAACTGAGCAGGCTGGCAGCGTAAGATCAGCATTTTTATTTAACTGAAGCTTCTTAAATATTTTGAAAGTCTTGTTTAGTTTACATATAACAATAGTTTAGTTATATAACAATCTTAGAGAAAGACCTTCTAAAAACGTTAATGTATCACTGGCACTCAAAACTTTAAATTACAGTGAATAAATGAAGAGTCGGCACCCCACTTCTGAAAGGCTGCTGACCCCTGAGCTAGCATGATGCTATCAGGCCTTCATTCTCCAGCTCATGAAAGATGTCCTGATCCGCACAGGACAGAAAAGAAGAGCAAGGTCACCTTAAATTCTAACCTTAACACTTCAGTAAGTGGCTTATCAGCCCAAAATTGATACCTGTGAAATAGTGCAAAGGCTTTTCTGTAAATTAAGACACATACTCCACTACTACACTCTTACTCTTTGGATACAAAAAGTGGATAAAGCTGGACTAGCTCAAATTTTAAAACTGTTGAAAACAAGCCAAAGGTCTGATTATTAATGTTGGGGAAGGACTCATGCAATTTTCTTTGGTTGCCCTGACTGCTACTGTCAACACTGGCCACTTTACTTTTGAATGAAAATGTCCACACAGGGTTTTATGGTGCTGTAATATATGCACATTAATTTCACACCCTCTAGACATTTCCTTAATAAAAGCAGATAAGGCAAATTGAGGGGGACAAAGCTTATTAATTCCTTTAGTTCAAAATGCTTTATCTGGTTTTCCATAACACCCACAAAAATGGAGACTTCTAGACATATAGACCCAAGTACCTCTGATGGGAAAGGAGCAGAGCTAGCCCCACAATCACAGGATCTGTCAAGCTATGAATGTTTCATTTAACAGCCTAGCCAGAACCAGTCTGTGTCCTCATTCTTAAGAAAATGTTACATTTCAGGGATTTTTTTTTCATACAGAAGGCTATGAAATTAAAATATGCAACTGGAAGTATAAACAATGCAGCAGAACAATATTTATGCATGCAACAAATGAAGTAATGAGGACAGTGAATTTCAGCATTTGCAGGATGGGGACAGAAATAAGGATTTTTTTAAAGTGTTTTCAATAAGGGGTGGGAGGGAATCTCACTATGCATGTCCAAAACAGTATTTAATGTTACTGGTATGTATAACTGTTCTAGATATAAGAATTGTTTGGGTGAGGCAATGGGGACGTATGAAGCTAGTGTACCTTAATAACTCAAACAAAAAGGCAAATTAAAATAACCTCTAATTCTAATTTCATCATTTTTGTGGGTGTATGACTCATGCTGTTTGAATACTTATACGTAACTTTAAAAAAAAAAAAAATTTGCCTTTGAGAATGACTTCATATGATAGTATAGTACCCTGAGGGCCAGGTTTTTGAAAGGCATTTAGGCAACTAGTGGGATTCTCAAAAGCATCTAGGGGCTTTCAATCTTTGGAAATCTGGCCTGTAGTGAATATTGTGGAACCAAGTGTTGATATGAGGAAAGCATTAGGGTCCTGGCAAAAGTGACAAAACAGCACCTTGCAAATGCAATCCCCATGGGTGGATTAAAGGAAACTGAAGAAGCTGTGATACCAACCTAGCAAATCTGTCAGCTTTGATGCCCTATGATCCTAAAGAATAAATTTTGTGCTGCTTTTTAAAAAAAGGGGGGGGGGAAGGAGGACATTCAGAACTAACTGCTAACATCACAATACAAAGTGCTCTCTGAGGGTATGGCTACATTTGGAATTTCAAAGCGCTGCCGCGGCAGCGCTTTGAAGTGTGAGTGTAGTCAGAGCGGCAGCGCTGGGAGAGAGCTCTCCCAGCGCTGCACGTAAACCACATCCCTTACGGGTGTAGCTTGCAGTGCTGGGAGCCGCGCTCCCAGCGCTGCTGCCCTGATGACACTGACGCTTTACAGCACTGTATCTTGCAGCGCTCAGGGGGGTGTTTTTTCACACCCCAGTTGCAGCGCTGTAAAGTGTGAGTGTAGCCAAGCCCTGAGAAACACTGAGCTGTGACAAGAAATACTGGTATTTAGTTTCAGCAATGATTATTTGCTCTTAGGGTATGGCTACACTCCCAGTCGTACAGTGCTGGGAGTTACAGCTGTCTTCGTACAGCTGTGTAGGGAAAGCACTGCAGTGTGGCCAAATCTGCAGCGCTGTTGGGAGTGGTGCATTGTGGGCAGCTATCCCAAGGTTCAAGTGGCTGCAATGTGCTTTTCAAAACAGGGGGGGTGGAGTGGAGTGTGACAGGGAGTGTGGGGGAGACGGAGTGGATTTTTGGAGCTGACACTGTTCTCAGCTCCCTGCCTTGCAAGTTCTAAGGACTGGAAGATACACAGCACCAACCTTCAATCATTTTAAACGTTTCGACCCCTTCCCCCACCCCTCTCATTCACTAAATGCAAATTATGCACTCCTAAATAGCCTTCAGACCACATACGCAGCTGCTCAACACGGACTCCGCTCTCTCCTCAAGCAAACAGCTGTGAACATTCCAAAGCAATTCCCCTGCCTCGCTGGAGCAAAGACCAGCTGTGTTTGGTTTTTAGATAAGTAGCTGTGGGGAGCTCGGAGTTCAGCCATTCTTCTGGGTTGTTGTGAGCAGGCATTCTGGGATACTTCCTAATACCCTGGAGGCCAATAACAGCGCTTTTGGCAGCCACACTTGATGAGCAGCTCTGCATCACCAGCGCTGTTACACCCCAAGCAGACCAGGTGTACAGCAAGCGCTGCAGCCAGGGAGTTGCAGCGCTGGATGTACCTTGCAGGTGTGGACAGTTACTAAGTTGCAGCGCTGTAAACCCACCACCAGCACTGCAGCTCTCCAGTGTAGCCAAGCCCTTAGAAGTATGCAGCAGGTAAAGGAAGTGCTATGAGCAATAAGGCACATTTAAAAAAAGGAAACAAAGGCATCACGCTACACCCTGGAATAATCAGAATACCCCCTAAGACAAGGCTGTAAGCTGCTCTCAGGCTTTATGCAGACAGATGAGCCGGGGCAGTCTCTCACGCACACACTACTGCCACCCCATAGCAGAGGTCGAGGGGGGGGGGGGACAGAGTCTATCTCTCACACACACACTAAGGCCACCCCATAGCGGGGGAGGGGCAGAGTCCCCCCCACACACACACAGGACATCTCATAGCAGGGGGGGCAGAGTCACTCACACACACTAAGGCCACCCCATAGCGGGGGAGGGGCAGAGTCGCTCGCGTGCACACACACACAGGACATCTCATGGGGGGGGCAGAGTCGCACTCACACACACTAAGGTCACCCCATAGCGGGGGAGGGGCAGAGTCGCTCACACACACACACACAGGACATCTCATAGCGGGGGGGCAGAGTCGCTCGTGCACACACACATGACATCTCATAGCGGGGGGGCAGAGTTGCGCACACACACACACAGGACATCTCATAGCAGGGGGGCAGAGTCACACACACACACACTAAGGTCACCCCATAGTGGGGGGGGGCAGAGTCGCTCACACACACACACACACAGGACCTCTCATAGCGGGGGGGCAGAGTTGCTCACACACACACACACATTAAAGCCACCCCATAGCGGGGGAGGGGCACAGTCACTCGCGCACACACATACACACACACAGGACATCTCATAGCGGGGGGGGCAGAGTCACTCACACACACTAAGGCCACCCCATAGCGGGGGAGGGGCAGAGTCGCTCGCATGTGCACACACACACAGAACATCTCATAGCGGGGGGGGGCAGAGTCACTCACACACACTAAGGCCACCCCATAGCGGGGGAGGGGCAGAGTCGCTCGCATGTGCACACACACACAGAACATCTCATAGCGGGGGAGGGGCAGAGTCGCTCGCGTGCACACACACGACATCTCATAGCGGGGGGGGCAGGGTCACACACACACACACACACACACACACACACACACACACACACACACACACAGGACATCTCATAGGGGGTGGGGTGCAGAGTCGCTCACACAGACACACTAAGGTCACCCCATAGCGGGGGGGGGCAGGGTCGCTCAGACACACACACACACACAATATCTCATAGGGGGTGAGGGGCAGGGACACACACACACACACGACATCTCAGGGGGAGAGACACAACCCGTCTCTGGGCCCAGCCCCGGCACGGGGGCGCTGAGCGCCGCATCCTGCCCTGGGACCCCCCGCCCTGTGGGGGGCGCCAGTCACCTCCCCGCGGCCCTGCCTGGGAGCGCCTCAGCCCGCCCCCTCCCGGCTCTGAGCGGCTACTGCAGCCGCTGGGCCTGGCCATGGCCGCCTCGCAAGCGCAGGCTCAGTAGCAGCCGGGCGGCGCCCCTCCCCCGCGGGGGCGAGCAGAGGAAGGCTGCGCGCGCCGCCACTCAGCGGACAGTCCATGGCTCCGCCCCCACT
The DNA here is from genome assembly GCF_025201925.1 of Gopherus flavomarginatus. Classification (NCBI taxonomy): domain Eukaryota; kingdom Metazoa; phylum Chordata; order Testudines; family Testudinidae; genus Gopherus; species Gopherus flavomarginatus. The sequence goes on along the minus strand of NC_066620.1, from coordinate 981,522 downwards.
GAGGAGCCGCCATCTTTGTTGACACCGCCTCCATTTCGCTCCTCAGCGCTCCCACCGCGGCGCGCGCCCGATCTGCGCAAAATGGCGCCGCCCCAGCGAGCCCCGCGCAGACCACTCCCCTGGGCCCCGAGCAGCGGAAAAGCGGCGGGGGCCCGGCGCTTACCGCCTCCATAGCGCCCGTAGCGAGACATCGTCCCGGCTCCGGCTGCAGCTGCGCGCCAGGCCGTTCGCGCGCATGCGCCGGGAGCCCCGAGAGCGCGACTGCGCATGCGCACGCCTCTCTGCTTACTCTCCCCGTTTGCGCGCGCTGGCTGAGGCGAAGCGGAACCGGGCTTCTGTTGTTCTTGGTTTCTATAGTAACGCGCAGTCGTGCGGTCCGGCCTGAGGTGTCACAGGCCGTTCAGCAAGAGTAGGGGCCGGGCGCCGGCCCCGGGGGAGCCGCTGTGGGGGCGGGCCCTAGTGTAGCTGGGTAGAGCGCTGTGGGGCGGGGCCCTTTCTGGCCTCAGAGGGGTTTGGCCCTAGTGCAGTTGGGGGGTGGGCGGGCGCTGGGCCCAAGCAGAGCTGGGGTGTGACATTAGTGTGACTGGGCCGTGATACTCTCCTCTCAGCCTGGGGAGGGTCACACCACCAGGGGTAGGTCGGCTGAAGGGCTCTGCTATGGATGTGGGGCTCTTCACCGCCCCAGAGCGACACAGTTAGGGGACCTACCTTCCTAGTGTGGACTAGCCCAAGAGTTGTAACCACCTGTTTTTCTTCGATCCCCCTCAGTCCCCTACCTATGGCACCTATAGACTCACAGACTCGAGGACTGGAAGGGACCTCGAGAGGTCATCGAGTCCAGTCCCCTGCCCTCAGGGCAGGACCAAATACTGTCTAGACCATCCCTGATAGACATTTATCTAACCTACTCTTAAATATCTCCAGAGATGGAGATTCCACAACTTCCCTAGGCAATCTATTCCAGTGTTTAACTACCCTGACAGTTAGGAACTTTTTCCTAATGTCCAACCTAAATCTCCCTTGCTGCAGTTTAAGCCCATTGCTTCTTGTTCTATCATTGGAGGCTAAGGTGAACAAGTTCTCTCCCTCCTCCTGATGACACCCTTTTAGATACCTGAAAACTGCTATCATGTCCTCCCTCACTCTTCTCTTTCCAAACTAAACAAGCCCAATGTTTCAGCCTTCCTTCATAGGTCATGTTCTCAAGACCTTTAATCATTCTTGTTGCTCTTCTCTGGACTCTCTCCAATTTCTCCACATCTTTCTTGAAATGCGGTGCCCAGAACTGGACACAATACTCCAGTTGAGGCCTGACCAGCGCAGAGTAGAGCGGAAGAATGACTTCTCGTGTCTTGTTTACAACACACCTGTTAATGCATCCCAGAATCACGTTTGCTTTTTTTGCAACAGTATCACACTGTTGACTCATATTAAGCTTGTGGTCCACTATGACCCCTAGATCTCTTTCTGCCATACTCCTTCTTAGACAGTCTTTTCCCATTCTGTATGTGTGAAACTGATTGTTCCTTCCTAAGTGGAGCACTTTGCATTTATCTTTATTGAACTTCATCCTGTTTACCTCAGACCATTTCTCCAATTTGTCCAGATCATTTTGAATTTTGACCCTGTCCTCCAAAGCAGTTGCAATCCCTCCCAGTTTGGTATCGTCTGCAAACTTAATAAGCGTACTTTCTGTGCCAACATCTAAATCAACCTATGGCCAAAAGCGGCAGTCGAGCTGATTTTCAGTGGCACTCACACTTCCTGGGTCCTGGTCACCAGTCTGGGGGGCTCTGCATTTTAATTTAATTTGAAACTAAGCTTCTTAAGCATTTTAGAAACCTTATTTACTTTACATATATATAACTAAACTGTTATTCTCATAGACTTATAGAAAGAGACCTTCTAAAAATGTTAAAAGGTATTACTGGCATGGGAAACCTTAAATTAGTGTGAATAAATGAAGACTCGGCACATCACTTCTGAAAGGTTGCTGATCCCTGGTTTAGGAAGTAGGTGATGAGCAGGAGGTATGCTCATTTATCCCAAACCTACTCCTTTCTGTTGTCATCCTTTTAATTAGTTAAGGCAATTTTCCTTGCCAATAGTCCTAAAGTTAAAAGTGAGCATATGGATGGTTAACCACTTTGAAACATCAGCTGTTAAACCAGAAACACTGCTCTCAGGGCAAAACTTCCAGAAAGACTGCAAAATGCAGACTGAGTAATGAGTGTGTACAACTCACTTTCTCAAAGAGCTTTTCCTTAAAAACCAATATTGTGTATATTTAATGCTCCTGGCCACCCTGAATCTGAAGTCTCCACTTATCGCCAGAACAGCTGCAGCACAAGCTGCTACAGTGCAGGCTTCCCTGCCCCACCACAACACACATTCCCAAAGTGCTGCCGAGGATAAGACTTGAACTCCCAGTATGTGGCTACTGCTTCAGTGGCTAAAGCCACCCAATTCTTCTGGCATTATGCTGCCTGCAAATGCTCTGGCTTGCAACTGATCTCTGTTCTGCTTCATGCTTTTAAAATATTGATTCCCCAGTGGGCTGTTGATGCTAGACACTGGTGCTAAGATCAGTCCCAAACTGATGATACCAGTTTATGGGAGATCAATGCCATAGTTTGAGCTTGTGTCTCTCACCAACAGAAATTGGTCCAATAAGAGATGTCAGCTCACGTGCCTTGTCTCTATAACATGTTGATTATGTGATTCTTCTTAATGGGGAGAGGGGGCAGTATCTTGGGAACCCTTGCTCAAATTACTTCAGATTTGCCCTGGTAGGTACTTGAGGTACTTACCAAGGCAGTCTGACTCAGCATGTGGATTTTAGAGCATTCAGGAAAAAGTAACTGTTAAACAGTGAGCTAGTCTCATCCCAAACTATTCCGCCCCACTGTAATGTGGGACCACATTTAGGCCCAGATCCTGCAGACACTTATGCACATGCCTAATTTTTCTCCTGTGAGTAGCCCTACGGGATTACTCGTGGCAGTAAAGTTAAGCATGTGCATGTTTGCAGGACCTTGCGTGGAAAGTGACAGTGCTAACAATACCAAAACGGGAGTGTCGAGTGTGCAGGGGGCCGTAAGCAGGGGCACCTAAACATATTGTGTTTTCTTTAAATCTCATGGAAATTGGAAATAAACAACATAATGATTTAAATATATTTCATGCAGTCCCCCCGTTTATTGGTAATATGCATCCAATCCATGTTGTAAAACATCCCAAATACATGCATGTGTTTGTGAGATAAGGTTTTGTAGTCAAACGTTGCTTCCAAGCTATTGAAACCGAAATTTGCAGTTGAAAAAACCCCAGGGGGCTGGAATGCGTGGAGTTTTCTAGGGAGGCGGATGCTGAGCACATTACTATTTTGGTACAAATCCCTGTAATTTATTAAATTGTCAACTGCATATGAGCGAACGGAAGCACGTGAGCTAGTCCAACTACGCAGCACCGATAGCAATCAGGAAACTACAGAACAGGGGCTTCTGGGGGCAGGAAATGAGGTCTGTGAGCAAAGCGTGCTGGAGTGCACGTTGGGCCATGCTTTTCCGGGCTCGGGGGTGGTATCCCTGCTTGTGAGGGTGAGCCAGCTGTTCGCTTCAGCACTGTTGCATGTAAGTAAAACAAAAGCGTGGCTGTCTGGCTGGTGTCCAGGGGTTTTTAGTGCTGCAGAGTACGCTGACCTAGATTATGGTGGCTACCTTCTGCAGGAAGTGCAATTCAGTGGCAATAAAGATTTGAGCAGGGGTCTGTCTGCTTTTTTATTGGCCTGTGGTGGCGAATAGGCTCATGGAAACAAGCTTGGTTTAAGTGAGACTGAGTGCATGGACAGAGCAGAATAGCAAGGGCACTTTCCAACCAGCAGAAGGTGCAGTGTATTGCAGAGACACTAATAGGCTGGGATCCTGTGAACTGGTCCACAGTGGCTTAGTTTTGCACACCTGAATAGTCCTACTGAATATAGCATCTGCCTCAAGTTAAAAACAAGTGTCTTTGCAAGACTGAGGGCCTTAGATTGTAACCGTAGATTATAAGGCAGGGACAATCTTCCTGTGTACAGCATCAAATACAAACTCTGAGTGGGGCTCTGTGCTCTACATGCAGGATCATGAGCATCATTAAGAAAGGGATAGATAAGACAGAAAATATTGCCTCTGTATAAATCCATGGTATGCCCACACCTTGATTGCTATATGCAGAAGTGGTTGCCCATCTCAAAAAAGGTATATTGGAAAAGATTCAGAAAAGGGCAACAAAAATTATTAGGGGTATGGAATGGCTGTCATATGAGGAGAGATTAATAAGACTTTTCAGCTTGGAAAAGAGACAACTAACAGGAAGTATGATTGGTGTGGAGAAAGCAAATAACAAAGTGTTATGTAGTCCTCATAACACAAGAACTAGGGGTCACCAAATGAAATTAATAAGCAGCTGGTTTAAAACAAACAAAAGGAAGTATTTCTGCACACAACGCACAGTCAACCTGTGGAACCCTTTGTCAGAGGAGGTTGTGAAGGCCAGGACTATAACAGGGTTCAAAAAAGAGCTATCTAAATTCATGGAGGATAGGTCCATCAATGGCTATTAGCCAGGATGGGCAGGGGTGGTGTCCCTAGCCCCTGTTTGCCAGAAGCTGAGAATGGGCAATGGGATGGATCACTTGGTGATTACCTGTTCTGTTCATTCCCTCTGGGGCACCTGGCATTGGCCACTGTCGGAAGACAGGATCCTGGGCTAGGTGGATCTTTGGTCTGACCCAATATATATGTTCTTGTGTTCTAATATAGCACAGGTTCAGAAACGCAGAGGGTAAACTGCAGGTTCCATGATCCATGCACAGGGGTCTAGGAAGTGAAGGACTCTCCCTGCCTGCTAGTGCTTTCCTCCCCCCAAATACAGTGGACAGGAAGTGGAAGAGACTCCCAGTGCTCCCTGCTTCCCCGGGCTCTTTGGACTCAGTCCTGTACACTCATCTCCCTCTTCTACTCTCCACTAAGCTCTGTGGAGGGGTCCTGGGAAAAGGAGATGCCTTCCTGCCCCAAACTGAGAAACAGAAGCCGCTGTGGTGCTGTTACTGATCAATGTCCTTTGGCAAGGCTTGAGGAAGAGTATGTATATATCTCAGTGACAGTGAAGGGCGGGAGAGATCACTCAGTAGCTTGAGCATTGGCCTGCTAAACCCAGGGTTGTGAGTTCAGTCCCTGAGGGGGCCATCCTGATATTCTATGAGTGTTACTTGGGCCAATAGTAGGAGATACATAGTCATCTCATGTGACAATAGAAAGTACACATTTTTGTACGTTAGGAATGTTTTTTTTTAAAGCTGTGTGTGCCTTTAAAAACAACAAATGAAGGAGGAAATGGAAGTGTTTTTATGTGACTTTTTCATTAAAATATGATGTAAGAAGTGACTAAGATGATTAAACAGAAAAAGGAGGCAAACTCAATGCTGGTTGAAAGGGTTGGAGTAGAGGCCTCTGCTGTTGCTAATAACTAAACTGATTGCTCTTTAGGTTCAGTGAGTGGGAAACATGAGTGAATGGCAGAGGAAAAGTCCTTTAGAATGGCAGACTTATGTGAACAAAGAAGTAAAAGTCACAGCTGCTGAGAAACATGAATACAAGGGATGGGTCTTAACAGTTGACCCAGTTTCTGCAAAGTAAGTACAGAGCTGTAATCTGCTTATAACAAAAAGAATGGTGATCTGATATGGAAAGACTGAATCTGAAGCAAACTTGCTTGGAGCAGAAATGGCACACTGGGACTTTGGTCCATAATTCAATATCTGTGCTAATTAGCAGAGCCAAGAGGAAGGAGATGCTAGGAGTCATAAGGATTGTTCATATGATTTCAAATAGTCATCTAATTTGAGAGACTAATAGTTTTGGGGAACAGGTGGAGCCCAGGAGCTTGGTTGCTCTTCATTCATGCTAATTTTGCTGTGCATTTTAAGCACTCTTAAAACATCATCACTGCTTCTGTGTAGTGCTGTGTTTTAAATACAGAATGCATTTGGCCTTCATCACATCCAAGAGAAAGCCAAGGGGAAATATTCAAGGGAGTGTAACATCTTAAATACCAATCTATTTTCCTGTTAAGTATCACCTAAAGCCCCAGTGCTATATCGTAATTCACAGGGTGAACTGATTTGCACCAATGCAGATCACAGTTGGGGCTATAGATAATTAAAATCAAATTTTACGATATGCTTTGTTTTTTGTATTTCACTCATCTTGGACAATGGAAGTAGATAAATCAGTTAATTTTCTGTTCTCATAGGCTAGCACAAGTGATTTTAGGCTGAAAACACTGCAAGGGGATATTTATATCCAAGCAAAGTTTTTTAGCTAAAGAAAGAATGTATCAGAGGGGACAGGATGCATAAATTCAACACAAGGGCTTTACATTATTATTTAGTTGGGAATTGAAAGTCTACTACTCTGTGTCTTTACGGTTCCTAGCAAAATGGGGCTCCATTCCTTGTTGGCCCTTGGGCATTAGTGTAATAAATGTCATTAATAATAATTAGGGCTGTCAAAGGGTTTAAAAAAATAATCACAGTTTTTTAAATTGTGATGAACTGTGCAATTAAACAATAATAGAATACCATTTATTAAATATTTTTGGATGTATTCTACGTTTTCAAATATATTGATTTCAGTTACAACACAGAATCAAAGTGTACAGTGCTCACTTTATATTTTTGATTACCAGTATTTGCACTGTAAAAAAACAAACAAAAGAAATTGTATTTTTCAGTTCACCCAGTACAAGTACCGTAGTGCAATCTTTTTATCATGAAAGTTGAACTTACAAATATAGAATTATGTACAAAAAACTGCATTCAAAAACATAACAATGTCAAATTTTAGAGCCTGCAAGTCCACTCAGTCCTACTTCTTGTTCAGCAAATCAAGTTAGTTTACATTTGCAGGAGATAATGCTACCTGCTTCTGGTTTACAGTGGCACCTGAAAGTGAGAACAGGCATTCTCATGGCACTGTTGTAGCCGGTGTCGCAAGATATTTACGTGCCAGATGTGCTAAAGATTCATATGTCCCTTCATGCTTCAATCATCATTCCAGGGGACATGCGTCCATGCTGATGATGGGTTCTGCTCGATAACAATTCAAAGCAGTGCAGACCGACACGTGTTCATTTTCATCATCTGAGTCAGATGCCACCAGTAGAAGGTTCACTTTCTCTTTTGGTGGTTCAGGTTCTGTAGTTTCTGCATCGGAGTGTTGTTCTTTTAAGACTTCTGAAAGCATGCTCCACACCTCGTCCCTCTCAGATTTTGGAAGCCACTTCAGATTCTTAAACCTTGGGTCGAGTGCTGTAGCTATCTTTAGAAATCTCACATTGGTACCTTCTTTGCATTTTGTGAAATCTGCAGTGAAAGTGTTCTTAAAATGAACAACATGTGCTGGGTCATCATCCGAGACTACTATAACATAAAATATATGGCAGAACGCAGGTGAAACAGAGCAGGGGACATACAATTCTCCCTCAAGGAGTTCAGTCACAAATTTAATTAACACATTTTTTTTTAATGAGCATCATCAGCATGGAAGCATGTCCTCTGGAATGGTGGTTTAAGCATGAAGGGGCATATGAATATTTAGTATATCTGTCACGTAAATACCGTGCAATGCCAGCTACAAAAGTGCCATGAAAATGCCTGTTTTCACTTTCTGGTGACATTGTAAACAAGAAGCAGGTAGCATTATCTCCTGTAAGTGTAAACAAACTTGTTTGTCTTTGCGACTGGCTGAACAAGAAGTAGGTCTGAGTGGACTTGTAGGCTCTGAAATTTTACATAGTTTTGTTTTTGAGTGCAGTTATGTAACACAAAAAAATCTACATTTGTAGATTGCACTTTCATGATAAAGAGATCGCAGTACAATACATGTATGAGGTGAATTGAAAAGTACTATTTCTTTTGTTTATCATTTTTACAGTGCAAATATTTGTAATAAAAAATAATATACACTTTGATTTCAGTTACAACACAGAATATAATATATGAAAATGTAGAAAAACATCCAAAATATTTAATAAATTTCAAATGGAATTCTGTTGTTTATCACAATTAAAACTGTGATTAATTGTGATCAATTTTGTTGTGAGTTAATCGCGTGAGTTAACTGTGATTAATCGACAGCCTTAATAACAGATACTTATGTACATCTCCTAGGTTGCGTTTTTGGAGATAAGTTAAGAATGGGGTAGTCTGTGCTTGGAGACTAATCAGAGCAGACCCTTCATTTAGTCTTGTTATGATCTTCTTGGGTACCTTAGTATTCAGAAGTTGTAAGAGCTTGCTCCATCATATCTAAAGCAGCCACCGCAGTGTGCCAGAGAATTGTCTCTTATAGAGATTTGTTAAGGCTGCTAAATGGAGTTCTGTTCCTCTGAAAATATAAAGCACTACAAGTGATTAGGGTCTTTGCATCTTGGTGCAGCTTTGCAGATGAGAACAAACATTCTTCCCCATATCTTAGCTCTGCTTTATGCTGAACTAGAGTGTGGGGTGCAAGGCTGAGTATGCATTGAGAAGGAATCGGGGCTGTGTGTGTGTGTGTGTGTGTGTGTGTGTGTGTGTAATATCTGGCAGAAACATTTTGATAAAGTACAGTGGGTAGCACTTCAGCTCTTGCAGACTTGTAAGATGGGGTCTGAACGTCAGGTTTGAAACACAGAGTGTGCCTGGTGCTACAGGCTGAACTCGAGGCTGGGCTGGCATAGCCCTTGCTTCTCAGTGTAGGTAAGTAGAGTTCTGTGCATTTAGCTTTGAATTTGTTCAGAGAGTGAATGATGGAGGCTGTCTACTCTGTCTGAGACACTGGAGCCCACAATGTGTTGTGAAAGAGTAGAGAGCCACTCACCAATGCTGTGTTTCCTGTGCCCACTGGTGACTGTTCTCCCCCTCAAGGCGGCTGCAATGCTGTGGTCTTACATCTGTATCATTTGTAAAGAAGTTTGGTATAAAGGGGCTGTGGAAATTTAGACTAGCCCAGGCTATTTGGCTAATTGGGCCAGGCTAAATTAGGCATCTTCTTTAGTGGGGCATCTTCCAGGAAACTAACATAGTCAAATAATAGTGAATGGTAAAGATTATAGCTAGCACAAAGTTCTCCTGACAGGTGGCTGGCAAAGGCCACGTCCAGACTAGAAATTAAAATCGATTTTAGATACGCAACTTCAGCTACGTGAATAACGTAGCTGAAGTCGAATTTCTAAAATCGAGGTACTCACCAGTCTGGACGGCGCTGCATCGATGTCCGCGGCTCTCCGTGTCGATTCCGGAACTCCGTTCGGATTGATGGAGTTCCGGAATCGATGTAAGCGCGCTCGGGGATCGATACACCGCGTCCAGACTAGACGCGATATATCGATCCCCGAGCAATCGATTTTAACCCGCCGATGCCGCGGGTTAGTCTGGACGAGGGCAAAGAGGAAAAATAGCTTCTGCCCTTTTCCCCTGATGTAGGAAAAAACTTCATTATTGTCTCCCTTCTCCACACAAACTTATTTGATATTTCTAAGACTAAATGTTTTCTTCACTGCATTTGTTGTGGGACTCTTCAGAAGATCAGAGCTGGGAAGGCAGCACTCTGAGCCACTAACTGACTGGCCAAGGGCCTGAGTCAGTTACAAAGATTTTCCCCACAGCTGTTGGCCAGATTTGAGTTGAATAGATGTTTAAAACTTGTTTTTTAACAAGCAAGACCTAGATGCACAAAGGTACTTAGGTGCCTATATCTGGGGTTTAGGTGCCTAAATCCCAGTTTTGGCTCCAATGCTTTCCTCAAAACTCCTGCCGAACCCCAGAGGCACCTAAACTCAGTGCCTACGTTTTCAGGGTAGAAGTTGGCTAGGCATCTTTATTTCTGCCGCTGGGCATGTACACAGTTGCCTCCCTCTAGGTGCCCAGACGCCTATCTCTGACCTAAGACCCAGAGCTATTCACAAACTGGGAAAAGATAGGTGGCAAAACACTTACGTCGTGGGGGGGGCCCACTCCGGTAGGTCTGCCTACCAGGTCAGGTCTAACTCACAATCTGGCTGGAGGAGGATATGGCGGTAGTGCTCCACGTGTAACTTTTAGTCCAGTGGTTAGAGCACTCATCTGGGATGTGGGAGACCCAGTTCAATTCCCCCCCTCTACCAGAGGAGGTCAAAAGATGGGAGCCCCCTGCTGAAATCCTTTGAGTGTTCTAACCACTGAACTACAGGATAGTCTGATGGGGTCCCCTCAGTCTCTCCCACTGAAGCTCCACTCTGGGTAAATAACAGAGCAGGGGAACTGGGTCCACGTCTCCCACCTCTCAGCTGAGTGCCTTAAGCTCTGAACTATAAAGTCATTTCCACTCTGTCACCCAGTGACTATTTATGTACATCTCCTCCACACTGGAAAGTTGCTGGGCTGGAGAGAGAGAGAGAGAGTGTGACTCTGTAGCCCAGTGCTTAGGGCACCCACTTGGGAGGTGGGAGATGGTGGGAGATGCTGGGTCCAACCCCCCTGCTCCAATCACTCTGTCATTAGTTATCCAGAGTGGAACTGCTTCAACAGGAGAGACATGGGTCTAGTCTACACTACAGACTGATAACAGTATAATTGTCACTCAGTGGTGTGAAAAATCCACACTTGAGTGACTGTAGTTGCACTGACCCAGCCCCTGGTGTAGGCAGTGCTATGATAGCAGGAGAGCTTCTCCCATCAACAGAGCTGCCACCTCTCGGGGAAGTGGATTGACTATGCTGATGGGAGAGGGCTCTCCCATCAGCGGAGAGCGTCTTCATAGAAGTGCTACGGAGGCACAGCTTCATCGGTGCAGCTGCGTGATGCAATGTTTTAAGTGTAGACCTGCCCTGAAGGAGCCCCACATCAGACTATCCCATAGCCCAATGCAATGAGCACTCTCCTGCGAGGTGGGAGTCCCCTGTTTGAAATCCTTTCTCCCCTTCAGGCACAGAGAGGGGAGTTGAACCTGGCGCTCCCACATCACAAGTTAGTGCTCTACCCCGGGACTAAAAGTTGCAAGATCAGCAGAAGCAGCACTTCCTCCTCCTCCTGTGACTGTTTGGCGTGGAGCGAGGCAGGCACTGAACTCATCCCTGCAGGAAGTGGCTCAGGAACCTAAGCTGCCTGACACTAGGAGACCGGCTCCCATGTATGGAGTGCTAAGCAGAAACTTAGGTCATGTCTACTCTGTAGTGGCACAACTACTGTGCTGCTGCTGTAGCTCCATAGCATAGACAGGTCTCACATTGATGGGTTTTTTTCTGTCAGTATAGTTAATCCCCCTCCAAGAGGCAGTATCTATTGGGTTTCCGGGTCCGAGAGGCACTAGCTAGCTCGACAAGTGTAGACCAAGCCTTCGGCACTTCTTCCTGAGAGAGGAACAGGGCTTAGCACATGCCTCTCTGGTGAGCATCTCCCATTGGCTAGCTTAGGTGGTGAGCTGCCTATCATGCTGGCTTTTGTGGCTCCCATTCTGAATCATCTTTCTCTCCCCATTGATTGTATAGGGACCCTAGGTCTGACTCAGGCTTTGTGGATTGCAGCATTGTTTCCATGATTTCTTTTTCTAGGCACCTAAAAGATATCTGTGATGCTCAGCATTGCAATGCCTCAGGCTATGTCTATACTACAGCTTATGTCAGCATAACTTATGTTGCTCAAGGGGGTGAATAAATCACCTCCCTGAGCGACATAAGTTACCGTGCCAGAAGCACCAGTGTGGACAGTGCTATGTCAGTGAGAGAGCTTCTCCTGCTGACACAGCTACTGCCACTTGCAGGGGCTGTAGTAGTTAAGCCAGTGGGAGAGCTCTCTCCTGTCAGCTTAGAGCAGCTACATTAGAGAGCTTACAGCGGTGCATCTGCATCTGTGCCGCTGTAAACTCTCTAGTGTAGCTGTGCCCTCAATCACTTTGTGGTTCTCACCCTAAATTCCTTCCCATTGCAATCAGGCCATGTCTACACTGCACTTCATCATTAAAACTTTTGTTGCTCAGGGGTGTAAAAAAACCATTCCCCCGGACGACAGAAGTTTTAACGATGAAATGTGCCTGTGTGGGCAGCGTTTTCTTGGTGGGAGCTGATCTCCCATCGACGAAGCTACTACCACCCTTCATTCGGGATGGTTTTATTTTGTCGCCAGGAGAGCTCTGGACATAGACATAGCTTCAGGCTTTATCTTTGCTGTCCACAGTGATGTCCTCTCCCTGCACTGCCAGTCACCAAGGGAGTCTTCCAGAGGAAATGAAACCTGATTTTCCAATGTTCAAACAAACAGCCCTCCTCTCCCATTCTTCTTTTCTCCCTACCAAAAAGCATTCTGGCACCTGTTATATAATAAACAAGCATAAAAGGCAGAATCTCTCCTCTGCAAGCACCTTAATGGTGAGGAATTTATCGCATGGTAATTAAGGTGTGGAATTCTATGTTCTGGCCTTCAACATGCAAGATGTTAAATAGACTAGGGTATAATATTCCTGGGCACTCAGGAACCCTGTGTCAAGTGTGCACTTCCAGCCTGACTCTCTGGAATACTTGATTTCCCAGCCCAATGTATGAATTTTTTTGTTTTGCATGGAATATTCTGCTATGCAGAGTGTGTGTGTGTGTATATATATATATATATACACATGCACACAGAGCCAAGATTTTCAAAAACAGGTGTCTGAAATTTCCCTGATTGTGGCATGATTTTTAAAGTGACTTCTAATGAGAACTCCTGAGTTCTCAAATTTTGGAAATCTGGCTATGTATTTACTCACGTAATTCTAAACACCCATTTTTGAGCAACACGGCCTAAAATTCTCACTGTCTTTTTCTAGTTAATGACTTATCATTCAATATATGTCCTCTTTCCCGGCAGTGTTGTCCTAGTGAAGTTCATGGAGAATGGAAAAGTATGTGTCTCAGTCATCCTGGGTCACGCTGTACAGAAAGTTGAAACAGTGAATGAAGGGGATGATGAAATGAAGGAGCAGCTTGCTCACCTATTCATGCCAGAAGAGAGCAAAGTTTATGGCCACGAAGAACTAGAGAAGAAGAAGAGCAGCCTGAAGACTTGGCTGGAGACCAATCACATCCCTGTAACAGAACAAGGCGAGTCACAAAGAACACTGTGTGTGGCAGGTGTATTAACTATCGACCCACCATATGGGCCAGAAGACTGCAGCAGCTCCAATGAAATTATTTTGTCTCGAGTCCAGAGCTTGATACAAGGCCATCTTGCAACACAGTAATAATGGACAAGTTGACAAACGCTTCTCATCTAAAACTCTTCTATTTCAAACAGAGGGAGGTGCTCTTTTTCCCTTAATTTAAAGAATTGTTCTATACTATTGGTTGACTTAATTTTCACTGACTGGTGTGAGGGTGAGCAGTACTGTTGTGCGTTAGCCACTCTGGCTGATTCTGTATGTGAGGGAACAGATGGTGGAACAGTCATATAACTGAAAGCAGGAAGCATTTGTATTAGCTAATATTTTGTATAAAAAAACCATTATTTGGTATGAATGACATTTTATTCTATGGACTCCTAATTCTTTATCTAACGCTGTCTCAGATGAAAGATTGAGTTGATGAATCTTGTCTTCCTGGCTGTGTCCCTCCCCTCTGTGTCCGCCTTTAATTGCCTCTCCTACCTGTGGGTGACAAAGATTGTTGGAGTGGTAAATACTGAGGAGGACAGGACAGTCATACGGCACAATCTAGATACAGCCACATTCAAAATTATGCAGTTAGGGACATGGAATGCAGGCTCCCTCTACAGAAAGCAGAGCCTCTGGAAAAGATTTAGGGGTCATAGTGCAAAAACAACCCAAGCTGAGCTCTGAGGGCAATTCTGTGGCAAAGAGGGCTAATGTGATCCTTCGATGTATAAACAGGGGGAGTAGAAGGAGGGAGATGATTGTACCTCTGTATGTGGCATTGATGAGACCAATATTCGATTACTACATCCAGTTCTAGTGTCCACATTTAAAAAAAAACAGTTGAAAAATTGGAGGGCAGTGAAAAGAGCCACAAAACATTATTCAGGGCTGGAGAAAATGCTGTACAGTAAGAGACTTAAAGAGCTCAATCTCTTTAGTTTATCAAAAGAAGACTGAAGTTATGTCTTTATTGCAGAGTTAGCCCAGGCTTTTATCCAGGTATTGCCCTGACCCACCTCTCATTCTCTCTCTCTCTCACACACACACACCCCTACCTCTCTCTCTCTCCCTCTGAGCTAAGTGGTGCTTTCCATCTGGCCTGGTTGGCAGTTTAGGCTGGAGCTCAGCTTTCATTTCGGCTGGAAATTTGCCCACTTTGAAGTGAGAACACAGGCTAAGTCATTTGAGTGCTGACAGTCCTCCAGTGCTTTACCACAATTCCACCTGTGTGCTCAGGACAGACACGTTCTCTCACAATTCACTCGGAAAGAATCAGTGCCACAGCTTACTGCCGAATAAAGAGCCTTGGGAAGTGCTACTGATGCAGGTGCATGAGTGCAGCACCAGTGAGGACATGGTAACTTGGGTATGGCTGAGCTGTGAGACTGTATGTACCTGGGGCAGGCTGACTCAGGGGCCAATCTCTGAGTGAACTGCATAGTGTGAGAGGTGACTTGATTACAGTGTATAAGTATCTTCACAGGAAGAAAATATCACATACTAAAGGCATTTAATCTAGCAGAGAAAGGCATAACAAGAACAAATGGCTGGATGCTGAAGCCACACAAATTTCCTAACCTAATTTCCTTCTCTGATAGTGGATGGGGAGCCCTAGTAACACTAAGTCACAAACCCTGTCAAAAATTCGGTTAGTTCAGTATGATTTGTTGTTGATAGGGTCAGAGCAAAAGCTTGTCTCTCTCACCAACAGAAGTTGGTCCTGTAAAAAAGATGACCTCATCCACCTGGTCTCTCTCATCATGGATACTGACATTTAAACTTTCATAGGCTTCAGAGCTATTTCAATCCTATATGAGGTTTTAAATTTAAATCATTGTAATCTGTTAATTTCAATTGGCTTTGAATTAAGACTCTCATTAAAATAAATAGGGCATTTCACATTCTTTTCACTGCAGTTGTTTGTGAATCTGATTCTTAGACATCGGTGTACTGATTCATTTTGAAGATTATCTTCACAACCAGCAACAGAAGCTTAAAATAATCACTTAAATTCTATATTAAATGAAAAAACCAGAGAACAGTATTAATTAGGCTTTCATTATCCTTTCTTGTACCTTTAAAATATGTAATTACATAATTTTAGATCAGTTCCTAATTACTCTTCTTCAATACAATCACAGCTGAGAAGGTACATGTGTTACAAGCCTTTTTTGTGGGTGTTCTGTCCAGATACAGAGATATCTTTTACTTATTGTCAGTGGCAAAATGATTTTTTTGTTAGATGAAATTCTGTTGGTTTGTTTAGAGCTACGGCACATAAAATAACAGGATGCTTTTCACCAGGGAAGACCCTGATGCAGTAGCCATTTACACACTTAACTCAGTACAGCTGACTGCAGCAGATTCTATAGGCTGCTGAAGCCATGCGGCAAGATGCACATAATTTCTTCAACCACAGAAGTTCTCATTGAGGACTAAAGCCCCTCGGCAGCGGTTGGAGCTGTATTAGTCTCAGCCCCACCCCCCGACTCAACTGCATGAGCAGAGTCTCTGTGCGGACAAACCTGAATTAGCCAAAAGAAGCTGTTACCCCAATACATGTTAACTGAGTAAAAACATGGCTGAAAAAATCTCAGCTCCCACTCTGGGAAATATTTAGGCACCGGCATAACTTTAAATGGGTCCTGCTGAAGCCCCCCCATCTACTGCAGTTGATCCCTTGCTCTGCAGGGGCCCAGCCCCTGATTCTAGGGGAGCTCTAATGGGGCTCCTCCCCCCTAGCTCTACTGCAGCCCAGCCCCTGCCTCACCCCCATAGCTCTACTGGGGCTCAGCCCCCCATATCCCTGGGGGAGCTCTAATGGGGCCCAGTCCCTAGCCCTCCTCCCAAGGCTCTACTGGGGCCCAGTCCCCCACTACCCCTGGGGGAGCTCTAAGGGGGCCCAGTCCCTAGCCCTCCCCCCATGGCTCTACTGGGGCCCAGCCCCCCCCATACCTCTGGGGGAGCTCTAAGGAGGACTGGCCCCCTAGCCCTCCCCCCATGGCTCTACTGGGGCCCAGCCCCCCCATACCCCTGGGGGAGCTCTAAGGGGGACCGGTCCCCCTAGCCCTCCCCCCAAGGGTCTATTGGGGCCCAGCCCCCCCATACCCCTGGGGGAGCTCTAAGGGGGACTGGTCCCCTAGCCCTCCCCCCATGGCTCTATTGGGGCTCAGCCCCCCCCATACCCCTGGGGGAGCTCTAAGGGGGACCGTTCCCCTCGCCCTCCCCCCAAGGCTCTATTGGGGTCCCGCCGACACCGGTCGCTCACGCTCCCCGCCCCGTGGGGACAAGTTCTTCCACCACAGCACGTTACTATGGAAACGGGGAGAAAGGGGTGGGTTCTCTTTCCCGCCTTCAGAGCGCGCGGGCGGCCGGGGGGTGCCGTGCGCGTGCGCCGCTCACTCTATATAACCGGCTCGCGGCGCCTGCGCGCAGAAAGGCAGGCAGCAGGCGAGGCTGGGTGGCAGTTGGCGCGGGAACCATGTCGCGCTACGGCCGCTATGGAGGCGGTAGGAACTAGGCCGCGCCGCGTAGGGGTCCGGCAACGGGGATGAGGGGGCCTCCTCGCCGATCCCGGGGGGCGGGGCGCGTGGGGGTCGCCGCGGGGGAGGAGGCGGCCGCTGCCGCTGCCGCCGCCGCCATTTTGCGCATGTTGGGCGCTCGCCGCGCGTCTGGGCCAGGGATCCCCGCGGGTGAGGCGGCCAAGATGGCTGCGGTGCCTCAGCGGCAGCTGCGACCGGCGAGGCCTTTCGCGCTGCGGCCGCTCGCCCGGGGGTGAGGCGGGGCGGCTGCTCGGCCCCCAGCGACCGCGTGACTTGCTCTTGCAGAGACCAAGGTGTACGTGGGGAACCTGGGCACCGGCGCCGGCAAGGGCGAGCTGGAGCGAGCCTTCAGCTACTACGGGCCCCTGCGCACCGTCTGGATCGCGCGGAACCCGCCGGGCTTCGCCTTCGTGGAGTTCGAGGACCCGAGGGACGCGGAAGACGCGGTGCTCGGACTGGATGGAAAGTAGGTGGCGCGGGAAGCTGCTGCTCGGCGGGCGCGCGGGATCCGCGGCCCCTGACTCCTGCTGCGCAGCAGCAGCGACCCGCCGCGCTAACCGGCGCCTCTCCGGGCTTGCAGGGTGCTGTGTGGCTCGCGGGTGAGAGTGGAGCTGTCCACGGGCATGCCCCGCCGCTCCCGCTACGACAGGCCTCCCGCGCGGCGCCCCTTCGATCCCAACGACCGATGCTACGAGTGTGGAGACAAGGGTCATTATGCTTATGACTGTCACCGCTATAGTCGGAGGAGGAGGAGCAGGTATGTGTGTGAAAGGAGTGATTGGTTCTCTTTGCTAGGCGCAGATCTAGTCTTGTTAGCCAAGAAGAGAATGTTATGCCAGATTTGATTTAATTTAACTTTACTGCTGTATTCATACAGGTGTATTTTACATTTTGTTGATATTCATATTAAATGTTAATATATTAACAATCAACCTGGTCAAAACCTTTCAGGTTTCTTCGTTTGAGTCAGTCGCCTTGATTCAGAATGTCACAAGCCTTAAGGTTTCATGCTGAGGCGCCTTGCAAAATCCGACAATTAAGATCCTTCTAGACCTTGAGGTGATCAGCATAAGAGGCCAGATCCCCTCGAGCCATCTACACCTAGCTTCACCATATTCTTTAAAGGGCAGAAAATTTGAGATGGTGATCGCCGTAACAGTAAATTTGGCTTTCAATTGGGGCCCCCCCCCCTCCGGTTTAGAAAGAGGAACACCAGATTGACCACATTCCCACCTAGAAAAATCTTCTTGCGTCAATCAAGCCTCACCCTGGCTCATTTGGCTGTCAGTTTGATCGTCGTTAGATTGAAGAGAACACCTAGATGCAGCGATCGGCTATAGATACTTCTAGATCGTCTAGATCTGCTAGACCTTGGGCCAAAGAGGGTCGACCTGCAAACTTGCAAGGTTTATTTTAATACACATTACAGTGTTTTATATTATAATGTAATTCTAAATGTAATTCAGCTTAACATCTTTTCTAGGTAGTAAAAATACTCAAAGCAAATAGGCCCTGAGTTTTTCCCACTGACAGACACTAATTTTTAGTTGTCTGAAACTTTAACTTCAGCAGAGGCTCATGTGCACTAATTGCTAAATTTGTTTTCTAATACTTATTTTTTCTAACCTACCATTAGGTCACGGTCTCGATCTCATTCAAGGTCCAGAGGAAGAAGGTATTCTCGGTCACGCAGCCGAAGCCGTGGTAGGAGGTGAGTTTGACTTCCTTGTGCTTTCCTTTTTAAGAGAAATCAAACATACTATTCTCCTTTTTTAAAGACGAGCAAAGTATTGTATAATATTTTCAATTTTTTCACTGCAGATCCAGGTCAGCTTCCGTTCGCAGATCGAGGTCGGTATCACCTCGTAGATCTAGATCAGCCTCACCCCGTAGATCCCGATCACGTTCTCTAAAAAGATCAAGGTAATTGGTTTTGTATTATGCTTATCAGCCACCATTTTTTTTAAGGTGGATTCAGAATATTTGATGGGAGATAGTGGAAGCTCCCAGAATCTACTTGCCAAATAACACATAAAGAATGAGCTTCACAAGACCAGACATATTAACGTGGGGGAGTTTCCCCTCAACTAAAGTGAATATTCAAAAAACAGTTCTCTTGAATTTTTGGTATTGCATGTTTAGCTGGTCTTAGGGTCTGGTGTATACTTAAACATTTTGCTGGCCTAGTTATGTCCTTGAGTGTGAATAAAATCACACCCCAAACAATGTGTAAGTATTGTGGTCAAAGCCCTGGAGCAATTTATGTAAATAAATATTGCTTTACATATTATAATATAATATAAGCTTATCGGTGACATCAACTTCTCATGTTTCAGTGTTTGATTTCTGATTTTTTTGGAAAATAGCACTCCTATCTAAAGCTGGCAAACAGGATCCTACTCCAGATAACAAAATTGCTGCTGCAGTATTGACTGCTTGGAGTTTTTACCTAGACAGCAAATGCTGTGGATTTGTATTTTTCTTACTGCATTGCTGTATTAATACAGAAATTAATTCTTGTGGAGTTGAGTTGGCTTTCATTAGTTTCCTTCCTCAAACTTTAGGTCTAGATCAAGATCCAGATCCAGATCTGCTTTATGGCCACGAAGCAGGTAAGATGTTTGCCATAATTAATTAAAGCTACAGGTTTACGTAGTCAAATGCATTAGTTCTTTCTGCCATAGATGATGCATGTTAGGCACAACTTGTTCGTGTACCAGAAGTTTGCCTGTGGTTCACCATCATGCACTAAGACCCTAATGTGTCCTGTAAGAATGAAGTTGGTGCCAGGAAAGTATATTAGAAGGGACACTTCGTAGTTTCAAGCCCCAAACTTGCTGGAAAAAAGCTTAAACAGCACCTAGCAAAATACAAATGCACAGTAATAGAGAACTCAAGAGAATCCCTAGGGTGCGTTTGGGGGAAGTTACCTCTTGATGCTAAAATGTGCAGTTTCTGCCTGTTATCTCATGAACGTCATATTGAAACTTAACATTAGTTCCCCCTAAATTCAAATGTCCATTTAGCCATTCTCCAGGATGCCCTGATTCATTTGCATATGCTAGTGGTGTGCAGTGAACAGCTAGCCATGATCAATTTGGGCCAGCTAGGGAGACTCAAATAGTAGGGCATGTACTCAAATGTAGGACTGGGGCTGTTTTTTCTATGAATGAGGTACTCCTAGAATTCAAATCTTAACATAAATCTTCTTTGTGACATAACATAAGTATGCAGTTTAGTGGTCCAGTAGTAACAGAAGAGTGTTTTCAGGATGGGAGTTACTGAGAAGTGTAAAGCATTGGCGTTGTTCACTGAATGGTTTTAAAGATATTTAACTTCACCATCAAGCAAGCAGAAGATTCTAATGGCTTATTTACAGAAGAACAAAGGGAACTCTTGGCTGCAGAGCTACAAAAGTTCTAGAATCAGTTAGATGTTCACACCTTGTTGGTAGTTTTAAAATGTCACAGTCACAGCAGGGGAACTTTGTTTCTGATGGTGGTTATATTAAGGAGGCACTGCTCTCTTGGGCTAATGGTTTTTGTTGATGGATTTTCTGAACAAACAAAACTACTCAGAGTTGCCAAGAAGTAGAAATAGGTGGGATGAAACACAAATGTGAGCACCAGACTTGAAATGTACCAGCATGTTTTCATTAAATGAGTAGTGATGGATGGTAACTGCATCTTGAGATGAGGACAGATAAAAACTTGTGTCCATATTTTACAGCCGATCAAAGTCCAGATCACCATCTCCAAAGAGAAGGTAAGTTGAATCTTGCGATTAAAGACTGCTGGGTGTAGAATAAATGTTGTTGTGTCTTCAGTGGTCTCTACTGGTATTCTCAGTCAAACAAGTTTTCAGAACTTTTCCTTTACTTTGTCTCCGATTTAACTGTAAGATGTATTTTGGATGGACAGGGCTGCCTTAATTGGTGCGTGGGACACTGATTACTAAGATGAGGCCCATCATAGTAAAGCTGTTTCCAAGAAAGTGGTTGCATGTTGTATTATGAGGATCTTGCCTTTGGCTATTGCTGTATTACTTCCATCCTCATATAATTGCAAGTTAATGAAGTCTTTATAAAGTGAATGAGCTAAAGCATGAAATAAATTTTTAAGCACAGGGGGAATCAATTTTAAGCAGTCTATTTAAAAACTCCAGTGATCATAATGAGATTAACTTGTGTTCTAGAAGGTGCAGTGGGCTACTTCTGGCTTACAATTAAATCCTTTTCAGAAGGACTGAACCTACTTTCTCAAGGGGTGGGGGATATAGCCAGAGTAAAAAATTTGAATGGAAAATGTAAATGGCTCAGAGTAAAACTAAATGGATTAAATGTGGGAAGCAAAACATAAAGACTTCTTGTAACAAACACCCGTTTGACTGAATTGAAGTCAGACTGTGGTCCACCTTGCTGGTGGCTCTGTTTTGACTAACAGCTGTACAGTCTGTTGCTACATGGTAATAGCAGGATGGAATTTTCTACATTTCCCTTTTGTAATGCAGATGAATACTTGTTAGAACATTTGCATGTTTTATGTAATTATTAGCCTTAGATTCTTCCATTTTAGTTTGAGCCATTTTTAACCCTTTTCCATTAATTCAGGATAAGTATGATCTTCTCAACACTTGGAGGCCACTTTTCCAAGCTTGACTGAAGTCTCTTGAGGGAAGGAGTGCATGGGAACTGGAGTAGTGTGTGCCTGACCTCAGGTCCTTGTTTGTAGTCTCCTTTTTATCCTTTCCTGTTAATGAGGAAATGTGTGTAAGATCTATTTTAAAAGGAAAACTATCTACTTTCATTGGTGCTGATTATTGGGTTATTACAGAAAATACTTGGTTTCTTTTTCCCCTCCTCTGGCGACATTGTTATATCAGAAGTTCCAAGTCAGCACTAGAGTTACTCCAGCTAACTTCTGTCTTTCTTTCACTTTCAGTCGTTCACCATCAGGAAGCCCTCGAAGGAGGAGTGCAAGTCCTGTAAGAATGGACTGAAATTTCAAAGTTAACCTTTTAGGAAGAAAGTTATTTTGTTTACGTTGTTATAAGGGATTTTGTGTCTGATGTAAATGGTAAGGGCTTAGTCCTAGAAGGGTATTTCAATCAAATAACAATTGGCCTGGATTGGGATCTTCTAAATTGTGACATCACATTCATAGATTAGTGCGCAACTTTTTTTGTTGTATGCATTTGCATCCTGTGATCTGAAAATGTGGACTTTTTTTTTATTGACACATAGAAATAAAATGTGTATTTCTAACTAAAAACCTCTTTGTGGTAGACCTACTGCTTCTGTTAATGCTTCAGTAACTTTAAAGCAAGTCATGTATGTCATTGAAGTTGTCATTATAAAGGTAGTCAAACTTAAAAAATTGATGGCTATCAAACAGTCATCTCAGTTTATTTTGAATTCTAGAAAAAGGTGTATCTTTAATTTCTGCTTTTGTTCTGAGATATGGATGAGGTGACGCAAGTTAAAGGTGATCTGCAAAGTGTTATTACAGAAGGTGCTTGTGCCTTTTTTTAATACATTTTTGATTCTGAAAGTGTCCTAAAAGGAAGTGTAACTTTTGTTCTACTGGTTTTTGACTTAAAATGATTGGGAATGTAAAGTCTAGTCTTCCCTGGCCATATTGGAGAATCAATGAGGTATAAAATGTTTTGAATTCTTAAATGAAGGTGTTGAAAGGAGTTTTTACTCACAGTGAAGTTAAATGGCTGTTAACTTTTAACCAGAGTGTTTACAAAATTGTAAACAGCTCAATTGCTCCTACTTTTTACATATAAAGAAGCCGAAAAGGGCACAAGCACAGGGTTGTGGGTTTTTTTTTGCAGGTTACCTTTAAACCGTGCATGTTGAGGGAGAAAAAAAATACAGCTGTCACGACTTCTCTTCTGCAACCAACTTTGTCCAATTAAACAAATTAGGGGGGGAAATGAACTAAACCAGTGATTTTTGTGCAGTCATGATCTGTTCTGCAACATATGTTGCAATCATAAAGCAGCCTGTAGGCTGATAGGCAAAACCTTTTATGGTACTGGTAAGCTAATTCCTGTAGTACGCACCAAATACATGATTGAAGAGCGTAAAAATAAATTATATGAGGAAGTATTTCAAACTGAAGCCTATTTTGTGATCTCTAAGTTGCAAGTGGCTTTGACACTTCATGTTGAAACCGAGCATGACTGTCTTTTGATAAGGATGTTGTTAGACTGCCAGGAATCTTTTTGATAAAAAAACAAAACAAAACACTGCAGCTCTTCAATATTCTGGTCTATTTAAAAAAAAAAAAAAAACTAGATAAATTCATGGAGGATAGGTCCATTAATGGCTATTAACCAGGGTGGGCATGGAGGGTATCCCTAGTCTCTGTTTACCAGAAACTGAGTGAGTGAGTGACAGGGGATGGGTCTCTTGATGATTCCCTGTTCTGTTCCTTCCCTCTGCGGCACCTGGCTTTGGCCACTGTCGGCGGGCTAGATGGTCTATAGGTCTGACCCATTCTGGCTGTTCTGATGCTGTAGTTAAATACCAGTTTCAGCGTTCAGAGAAAGCGCTTTAGAGCACCTTCACAGGCACTGAGTTTGAAAGAACAGACTTGTTCGTGCTTCTAATGATATGTCTAATGGTGGATTATGCTTGTAAAAGTATAAACCTTAACGTAGTACCTTAAATAGAAAATTACCTGGGCCAAAAGACAAATTTTGGGTAATCCACAAGTTTCCGATAATAGACTTCTCATCTAATGTTAGCCTTCACTCATGCTTGTAAGACTTTTGCAACTAAGTAGTCCCAACACTCTGAACAGGTTTGTCCCTAGACTTGTTAACACATGAAGGTTCTTGAGTACTAGCCGTTAGAATGCCCTATTTTGGTAAAGGTCTCTTATTTTGACAGTTTTCATGGTCACCTGCTAGGCTTATTTCTTAAATCTATTAGCCAGTTTCCTAGGTTTGTCTTGACTTGATTTTTGCAGGGTCTAATTTTCCATACGTACAGTGCATTATAGTTTAGCAATGGAAGCTGATGCTCCTGTTGCTAAAGTATTCTGTTGTTGACATTTTGCTAATTCTTAAATACAAGACCCCAAAAACTGAAAAATGGAGAATGGGAGATAACGTATAATTATAAGGAAATGATTCAGCAAATATACCTAGAAGTCATTGCTTACAGGTATCCTTATTCATTGTACAGAGGAGTCTAGCACCAAAGAGAAGCTGAAAGTGAGGTCAGTCTAGAGAAGTTGAAGTATAGCAGTATAATGTCTTGTGAACATGAGTTGCACTGGCTTAACATGAGGGGTGCATTTACTGTGTGGATGCTCTTGATTTTGGTTTAGTGTAAATTAGTTGGGAACAGGTGCGAACTAAACTGCAGTAATAAACCCTTAAACTGAAATAAGTGTCGGTGCAGAGCTTTGCATTAGTTTAAATTCATGCTTTAGGTCAGTGGCTCTCAACCTTTCCAGACTACTGTACCCCTTTCAGGAGTCTTTGTCCTGTGTACCACTAAGTTTCCCTTCACTTAAAAACTACTTGCTTACAAAATCAGACATAAATACAAAAGTGTCACAGCACACTATACTGAAAAATTGTAATCAGTTGGAATATAAATATTGTACTTAAATTTGAGTGTGTAGTGTATAGAGCAGTATAAACAAGTCATATGAAATTTTAGTTTGTACTGACTTTGCTAGTACTTTTTACGTATCCTGTTGTAAAACTAGGCAAAAAGCTAGATGAGTTGATGTACCCTTGCAGGACTTCTGCGTACCCCCACGGGTACACCTACCCCTGGCTGAGAACCACTGGTTTAGGTTAAGCTATTGTAGTTTTCCCATGTAGACAAGCCTCAAGAGGAAACTAGATGCCTGTGAAGACCCACAGGCCTGGAGCTGGGAAGAGGATGATTGGGGGAGAAAAGTAGATGTACAAAAATGGAGGAAGAAATTGGGCCAGGAAAGTACTTGCAGTGGAAAAGAACCAGACAAATGTAGCAAGGGCTGAGGGGAATATACCAAATGTGAAATGGAGGGGGGGATTCTGCTGTTCCCTCGAAAAGGGCAACACAAGCACTGTAGTTTGTATTAAATGTAGCTGCTTTTTAGTCTTATTCCAGATTCTTCTCTTGGTTGATGTGCCGTGGCCACTGAATCTGAAAAGTTGTAGATGACAGTTACCAGCACTTTTCTTTGAATTTTTCCGATGAGAATGAGACTGTCTGCTCCTTATCCAGGGGCTTGGATCAGTCACAGATCACTTCCCACAGTTTTGTAAGGTTTGAGTTAAATAGACAACAACAAAAACTTTAGCATCATTCTATGATCTGTGTTGTCTTTCTGTATTCCCCTGAGCAAATGGCTTTGCTCAGAATTCATCTTATTCTGAATTACTCATTTAAAAACATTACAAAGGGAAAGGCAGTGCACAGCCCCCTTCAAGCTAGTCTTTGTAAGAGGGCTGCGTTTACCTCATTTGTGCCCTCAAAGTTCTTAAATTGATTTTTATTGTGAAGGAATCTGTTTTAAAGAATTGAGTTAAGTTTGAGGGCAAGGAAAATTCCCTGCTGGTGTTTGACTCATTCCCTACTGCAGGGACCATGTTCACCTATGTGGTGTAATCCTGATGTATACCTTTACTGTCACGCACTTTAGTGATGCTTTAACACAGCTGTTAATTGGTGATACACTGTCTTGTAATGGGTGAAACATGCTAAGGGGAATGTTGATACTGAGTGGGATGCACAGGGAAATGAAGGAGCTGTCGTCAGGACCCCTGGAACAGGTTCCTTCTTCACTGCAGAAGAAGAAAGCTGTGGGCTGCAAGGAAACAAGTAATGAGGAGGTCCAACAATTTGTCTGACAATTTTATTCTTGCCTGACATTAGACTTACTGGTCTGTAATTGCTGAGATCACCTCTAGAGCCCTTTTTATATATTGGCATTACATTAGCTATCTTTCAGTCACTGGGTACAGAAGCGGATTTAAAGGATAGGTTACAAACCATAGTTAATAGTTCCACAATTTCACATTTGAGTTCTTTCAGAACTCTTGGGTGAATGCCATCTGGTCCTGGCAACTTGTTCCTGTTAAGTTTATCAATTAATTCCAAAACCACCTCTAATGACACTTCAATCTGTGACAATTCTTCAGATTTATCACCTACAAAGCTTTGGGAATCTCCCTAACATCCTCAGCCATGGAGACTGAAGCAAAGAATTCATTTAGCTTCTCCGCAGTGACTTTTATTGTCTTTAAGTGCTCCTTTTGTATCTCAATCATTCAGGGGCCCCACTGGTTGTTTAGCAGGTTTCCTGCTTCTGATATACTTAAACATTTTAATACCTTTTTTGAGTGTTTGGCTAGCTGTTCTTCAAACTCCTCTTTGGCTTTTCTTATATATTTACACTTAATTTACACTCCTTTCTATTTACCTCACTAGGATTTGACTTCCACTTTTTAAAAGATGCCTTTTTATCTCTCCCTGCTTCTTCTACATGGATGTTCAACTACGGTGGCTTTTTTAGTTTTTAGAAAATAGTTTCTCTGAAGTTACATGTGGACTTCAGCGTTCTCTGCTCTGATGGAAGTACCTCAGTCCTCTTCTGCTAACTGGTTTTATGTGGGGAAGCAGCCAGCACTGTCTGTCCAGCTGCAGTGATAAGGAAGCTCCCCTCCTCGCAGGGCCCTATCCCAGCCTGATGGATGGAGCCAGGCTCCAACAGAGTTGTTAATGAGCAGGGGAGAGGATGAATTGGGGGGGGGGGGGGGTGAGAATGAGCCAGCTTTGGGTGAGGAGTGGTCAGGAAAGGATGCCACTGAAGGGTTAGTGGGGAATGGGGGGAGCTACCCAAGGACGCTGCTGTTAGAGGCACCCAGGGCTGAGGATCAGATTGAGGGCTTATTGCCTCTTGGCTGCTTTCAGCTTGGGGCAGTGTGAGGCCCCAGGAAGCTAGGCTCAGCCAGAAGGCAGCTCCTTGCCAGCCTGGCTGCCCTCAGGCTCTTGGTTAGGCTGCACCTAAGCATGGAGCTTCTTGCCTGGTGCTGGCACCTCCATGGCATTGGGGTAGGGGGCAGAGCTCCAAAGCAGCTGCACCAGCTTACATGGCAGTAAGCTTGCCCCATGATGCGCTCCCATCCTTGAAGCATCAGTCTGAGTGCAGCCTGGAGCCCCAGATCCTGTCCCTACAGCCACTGCTGACCCCACAGGGCTCCAGCTCCTCCCTGCCCAACCCTGGTTGCCAATTAAAAGCTGGACATGAATGCTGGAACCTCAGCTGCCCTGCCTCTTCTCTCCCCCCTGCCCAGGCCTTGCCTCCATCCACCCCTCTTATCCCCTTCCCCAAGCTGATCACTGTTTTTCCCCTTCCACTCCCCTGCCCTGGTCAGCAGGGACTCTCCTGCAGACCCTGGGCTGGGAGCTGCAGCTGCCTGATGCAGGGAGGAGGTGACTCCAGCTGAGATGGGGCTGGCATGGGTGATGACCTAGTACCTACCTACCTGCCTCCCCTGCCCACAGTAACTGAACTTTGGGTGTCTGGTCAGTAGATCTGACCAGATTGTCATTTCCCTTTTCGACTGGACTTTCTGGTTGAAAACCTGGCACCTAGCTACTCTACCCCACTCAAGCCAGCATGGCCTGAAGGACTCAGCACCCATTATCCCCTAGAGCAGTGGTTCTCAAATGTCTATTGGTGACCACTTTCACACAGCCAGCCTCAGAGCGTGACACCCCCCCCCTTATAAATTTTATTTTAACGCTATTATGAATGTTGGGGGTGGTGGCAGACAGCTCACAAGCCTCCCTGTAATAACCTCGTGACCCCCTTGGGCTCTCAACCCCCAGTTTGAGAATCTCTGTCCCAGAGCCCTGCTCCTAACTCAACCAGCACCACTAGCACAAAAACAAGCGTGATGGGGTTTGTGTTTATTGCTTATTACTCCAGGGTGCTCCACAAACCCAGAGCTCAGAGACAGGCCCTGCCCTGAAGAGCTGTCAGTCTGGGTCACAGACAGGACCCAACAAGTGGGTGCCCCACCCTGATGAGGCAGCACAAGGGGCCAGCAAGCCTCCCATGAGCCAGTAATTCCACATGCCAAACCCAGTGAATTTAGCACATAGGAGAGCCCCATATGTGAGCAGCAATCCCACGCCAAGGGACACTGGGTCATTGCTGAGCATTCACTCTCCAGCCAGCCCAGCGCACGTGCTCACCTCTCATGCAGACAGCTGATGGTCCCTATTGGCGGTGACCTCCTGGTGGGGCAGCTCCTTTGTCCTGAGGGAGCTGGTGCTGGACTTGGTGATTCACCAGCCAAGAGGTTCAGAGTCCTGAAGGAGACCATGAAACACCATTGCCTGTTGGCTCCTCACCCTGTAACCCCCCTCCCTGCAACCAGCCACCGTCCAAGCCCAAAGAGATGGGTGAATCGTTCCAGCTACAGGTTAGAAACAAGGCAGCAAGAGTGCTGCGTTCCTGAGGAAAACAAGGTTCCTAGTTTATGAGAACCCCCCAGCCAGCGTAAGGAGCGAGAGCACACAGCCATCAGGAGGTATTAATGACTTTGTCATTCATAAGGCAACAACAGCAAACAGGAAATAGACACCACTAACCTCAGTGCACACGGAGTCCTAAGGATACAAAGAACTAGTCCCTGCTGATCGCTGGAACCTCGCCTGCTGCATTGGGACATACACAGTATTAAACTCTTCTCTGGTCCCTCTCAACTGTGAGATGGAGAGGGATCCCAGTGCCATCTAACAACACCAGACCTGACCCACCTGCTCCAGGGCCCTCTGTCTCGGCTCTCCTCTCCCCTTCCTGTGATTTTAGGGTCTTGAACACTGACCTACTGGGTTTGATGAGGGTGTGGGGAGGGCTTCTCTCCCCAGCAACAGGCTCCTTTACTGGCCCAAGGTTCTTCACTTTGAATTTGACTTTCTGATTTAGGGCCTTGCTCTATATTCCTTGTGTATCTGAAATTCCCAATTATTTATTACATATGACACATGCTACTTCAAATACAGCACATCCTCTGTATATGCCCCATGCTTCTCACCTGTAGGAATAGAGCTCTTCCAGAATTAGGCCCATTGTCTTCAATGGGGAAGAAAGTAGAAATTACCTGTTTATAATGGCTTTTGATGGCTCCCTTTCCCACTGCTAAAGCATCTTGCCCCAGGGAGGGTCCCTCGGACCCTCTGACTACTGCCATGGTCTTCATGGGAAAAGAGCAGCTGTGGTGGCTGGGGAATCTGCAAAACAACACAAGCTTTCATGAGGAACTTAATTCTGAGGATCTCACTTCCCTGTTTGCACAGAATTGTGCCCCTGCCTTTGTGAGGCTCCTTGGGGTGAATGTGATTGCCCCATTGTCTTGGGGGAGGACTGGCCTGTGTGTCCTGTACTAGAGCTGTTGGCATGGTGCACTTTAGGCGCTTTTGTGGAGGCAGATGGTCTCCCCACGGCTGGAGAGAGATCTCCCAGGACAAGGCTGGATGACAAGAAATAACAGGATGTGATGAGGAAATGGAATCGCAGGAGACCGGAGGTTGAGCTCTCAGGCTGTGAATAGCCTCCCAGTGAAGGAGGGCCTAACCCCATTCATCTCTTGGGACTTTACAATTAGACTTGAAATGCACCAAAGGTAGCAGTCCTGCATAATCATGCAGAGGGACTGGATGATCTTCACATCCTCTGCATCTCTGATCTCTGTGACCTTTTTGCGTGCTTCCCATTTTCCGCAGAAAATCCTGCTCACCTCATTCCTATTTGCACCTTGTTCTGTGCCTGGTCCAGGAGCAGGGAGACAAACAGCCAAAGGCCTGGCAGAGAGGAACGAGAAGATGGAGAGAACCAAGGGGAAGGTTCCTCATCTTTATTTCTAAATTTAAACCTGCAGGAGTAGCCTCTGGGGAAACACACAATGAATCTGTTCTCTGAGCCAGCGGCTGAACTTGTAAACTCCAAGCCCCACAAGCGCTGTCTAGTCGTGGGTTGTGATTCCTGAGACAAGGGGGTAGGAACACAGTGGAAAGTGCACTGGCATGCGGCCTCCACACAATGAAGGAGTGACTTTTATGGGTGGGACATGGAGTCCTCTCTTCCCACCCCCCACACACATGGGGATTAGGCAGGGGAGGGGGGCAGAGCTCCTCAGAGCTCCAGTGGAAACAAGTAGCACCACCCCCAGGAAAGAAAACTGAGCCCTTCATCCCTGAGCCAGGAACCAAACCCACTTATGCCAGTGCCTGGAACCTCCTTCCTGGATCCAGTCACTGAGCTGCTGCAACGATGATCCCTCCAGCATGACTGCCCCTCTCCTCCGGATCTCCTTGATGGCCCTGCCTGCCCACACATTCAGATTATGGTATAAGTGTCAGAGACAGAGGCTGCCAGACCCCACATTTCCTATCCAGCTCTGCCCTGCCCTGTGGTCCTGCACCCCGCACTCCCAGGCCTTCTGGGCTATTTGAGGCCCATGTTCTACACACCATAGGTGTGTTATGAATCACTTTCCCTTGACCAGGACGAAGAGGGAAGTGAGTGTTAGATTCTCCCTCTCTCTTGAGGCTGAGCAAAGCAATGAGAACTCATGGAAAGACCATGCTGGGCTCCACGCGTGCTGACGTCCTGCTCTTTGCACTCTATTGCTCTGAGCATGTAACGTGTTCCCCGGGGGCTTACCGGGGAGCGTGCACAGGCTGAGTTCCCTTGGTGGTGCCTGGTTTCCCATCTCTCATGTAACTGAACAATGGGGGGGGTGCTGGAAAGGTTTACGGAAAATTCATGTTCAGCGGGGACTGCTGCTGTCCAGCTAGGGACAGAACCTGGCACTTGACTAGAAAAACAGCTCAAACTCCCTCTTGTCCCGTGTGTGTTGGGTGCAGGGTCTTAGCTCAGTCAGGTGAAAAATCAGGCAGGAGAAACCCGAGTTACAGTGTTAAGGAACTGGGCTCTTTGGCCTGTTTATGTGGAATCTGCAAACTGATGCCACCCTCCACTTCTCCCCAGCCCTGGCACTGTCCTGCCAGCACTCTGGGAATCACTGGGCCCAGGGGAGAGAATGCAGAAGCTTGTGTCAGCCCCACATCACTGTGTGCTCTAGTTCCCCACGGCAGGGGGCCCCCAGCCATAACCATGTGGGCATTGTCTCTAGATGCTCTGACGAGAGCTCCGGCACACGCACCTTTAACAGAACCAGGGTGTGCTGGAAAAGCCCCACTGTAACAGTGAGTCAGATTCTCCACTGGAAACGCCTCTCACCTCAGCTCAATCGGCACTTGCTTTCTCTGATCCCGGAGCAGTTGGATGAGCAGGTGGAGGCCTGGAGAGAGAAAAGGGTCTTGAACCAGGTGTGAATCCAGTAGCGGTTTTCTCTGGCCCTGCTGGGATGTCCAGGCATGTCGTGGAGGCAGAACACCCAGCCTGAGCCTGCCCGAAGGGGAGGTTTGTGAGCTCAGATTTGGACTCCTGTTCCTCTGTCCCCCGTCAGGTTGGGGGATGTGATTTGGAAGGAGAAGTGAGGAGACCCTCAGATCTCCAAGGGGACATTGCAGGACAGTCCTCAACACTACCGCCCCCCTGATCAATAACTATTCTTAAAAAGACTCCTGAAGCCAAGATTGAGACTCACTGGATGCCAGCCCCATGTGGCTCGTGCCTGGGACTAGTCAGTCAGCTAAAGTGCAGTCTTTCTCCTCTTCCTGAAGTACCACTGAGAGACCCCTGCAGAGATGGTCACAGTAACAGATCTGGCAGCTATTCCGAGATGGTCACAATAATGCAGCACTTCTCTGCCATGGTCCATCCCCTGCTCTATTTATAGGAGACTCCACCAGGCTAAGTTCCTACACTTTTAACCCTTTTCCTCCCACCTCCACTGCATATTGAAATAGTGAAAGGAGGCCAACAAAGAGCCCAGCCCACGGTGGAAGAGGCCGGAGCGTGGCCTGCGCTACATTGACAGGGTAGCTGGCACTGGATTATAAGGACTGCCGTCATGGGGGGAACAATGGCAGATGCTTTGGGACTGCTTGAGATGGAGGCTTTACACCACAGGTGAGTAATAAACTGGCCCCAAGGAGGGCTGCTGTTAGCTACAGAACCCAGGCCTGGAGGGGTGTTAGGGAGCAGCATCATGCTGCCACCCACAGCAGCTGTAACTAGTGTCACTCCACTGCTGATGATCCCCTGTGGACACCGATTATGGGAAGTCCCGCCTCAAGGAGCTGATGGGCAGCAGCCACATGGCCCTGATTGGCTCCCTGCCCTATATAACCCCAAGGGGTGTTCTGGGAAGTATCCAGGTAATAGTGTGGATCTCTTGTAGTTGCCATGACTGTCTTTGCTCCTGAAGTCCTGGCTTTGACCTTGGCTTGATTTGGACTTTGCCACCTGACCCAGACCCTGAAACCTGACTCAGCCTCTGACCCTGGGTATTGATGCTGCCCTGGAACCTGGCTGTGAACTCCTGGCTATGACCATCTCAGGTTTGACCCTGCTCTGACCATTGGCCCAGACTGCCCTTGTTAGGATCCTGGCATGAGAGCTGTCATGGAATTGCTCGGGACTCTGAGGGAGGGAAACTGAGGCAGATACACCTGTTGTAGCCTGCTGGTAGGGAAGGGGTGACTTTCTCCTTTCAAAAGTCAGACTCCTTGTTGCAGGGATCTTGTGTGTGTTTGTTTGAGATCCCAAGGTGCATGAAGTTACGTGACTAATACATAGGCCATCTCATTTGGGATAATTCTGTCTCTGTCTCTCTGGTGCGGAAGCATGAAGGGAAAATTCTGCAGTGGGCAAGTGGGGAACCAGGCAGGCTGGCAGGTTGCCAAGGGGAAGATGGGGCACATGTAGACACAAGCTTGGGACCCTGGCCTGGCCCAGCTCCATGCTGCAGTGACTGTGACAGTGTAATGCACAAAGGGCCTCGGTGACAGGAGCTGATGTCCAAGGCAGGGTGTCTTTGCGCTTAAGAGGCAGCGGGGTGTGTGTGTGTGTAGGAGGGTGAAATAAGCTTTAAGCCCCTAATATGCTGACTCCCTCTCTTGGCTGGGTCCCTGGGGAGAGTCAGTCCATGCCCTGCAGAGGAGTGACTCTTGGATCCAGGATCTGCTGCTGACTCGGGCCTACAGAATGAAGGTCCCACAGCAGGCCTAGTGCGGGAGGGCGCGGTAGCAGTGTTCTCCGTCGCTGTGCGAGGCAGGGCACAGCTGCAGACCCTGGGCCCTGGCAGGTGGCCTGTAGAATTGTTCTCCCAGGACATGCCTGTGAGTAACTCAACAGGCCGCCAGGGGGCTGTGTTGCTCCACTGAAAGGTGAGCAGAAAATTGGCTGTGTCGTCCCCCCACCCCCTGGATTTTTCCACTTTCCTGGATTCACTTCAATTATTGTGATCCATTCCGTCAAAATATTGTGGGTCTTTCACTCACCCCCAGGCCTCTAGGTGAATGAGGCAATGCAGATGGTGTAGCATTAGGGCACTGGATAATGGCCATTAGGTCTCGTTGATTTCCTGCAGTGTGCAGTGGTTTGGTGATTTTAAAGGGTGTTAATGAAATAGAATTCTGCTGGTCAGTGGAATTACTGTTAACGGCCTGATCCTGCGGCTGAGACATGGACGGTCTCAGGCAGGAGCCCCTCTGCAGGGATGCTAACCACAGAGATGAATCGTCACAGCTGTGTGTGTGGTGAGGGCGTGCCCCCCTGGTCCAGGTCTGAGGCATCTCTCCATGTAAGGAGAGTCTGCCAGCAGCCTGGCTGAGGCTGTAGTCGCAGTCAGAGAGCAGTTCTTCAGGTGCTATGCAGTCTGGAGAGGGTGGGCTGACTGGATTCTATCCTCAGCACCACCTGGACAATAGCTGCTAGATACTAATGAGCCAGGCTTGGAGCAGGGGTCAGGGTTTGGCTTTGTGTAATGATAATCAGACCTGTGCAGAGGAACCCAGAGAGAGATTTCTCATCTTGTCAGCACCGACCCTGGGCTTCAGTGCTGGAATGCTGCAGACCTTCTCTGCAATGAGCAGAGACTCATGCTATAGTGCACGCGCTCTCCTGCTGGCACTAACCCCATGCAACCAGGCTGAGGTTCTGGGCCAGATAGTCTAGCAAATCCATAATGCCCCACACTAGCATCATTACAGGTTTTGTGTATATTTAATTATGCTAGATTAAATAGTCCTAAATTCGTTAACTAATGCATCTTGGTTGCAGTTTGACACCTTTAAACAAAAGCCCATGTCATCACCCACTAGCTACAGTTTCATACAGATCCTTTTAATCATCGGTTGCTAGGTTTCCTGACAGGTAGCTAATAAACAATGAATGCCTTGCTATGTCTGGACATGGACACCCCATTGCAGTACTTCAAAGTTGCATTCAAAACTGACTCTTAAATACATTTACTTATTGTCGATTTTTCACATCCTGTGGTATTTGTCACATGGCAAAGAATCAGTGTCCTTTTCTTTGTTCTGCTCAGGAATGTAACTAGAAGGAGAAAATCAAGGTTAACCCTAGAACAGCATTTTTCGAAGTTCGGGTTGTGACCCAGTACTGGGTGGCAGCATGTAAGGCACTGGTTTGCTCTGGTCAGCGCCGTCGACCAGGACGTTAAGAGTCCCGTTGGTCATGCTACCTGGCTAAGGCAGGCTAGTTCCTACCTGTTCGTACACCGCGCTGTGCCCTGGAATTGGCCAGCAGTGGGTCCGGCTTCTAGGCAGGGGGGCCATGGGGCTCCACGCACTGCCCCTGCCTTGAGCACAAGCTCCGCTCTCTCGGCCAATAGGAACTGGTGGGGAGGGGTGCCTGTGGGTGAGAGTCATGCGAAGCTGTTTGCATGCCTCCAATTAGGAGCTAGACCCACTGCTGGCCGCTTCCTGGGCATAGCATGGTCTGCGGTGCCAGGACAGGTGGGAAGCTTGCCTTGGCACCCCTGCTGTGCTGCTGACTGGGAGCTGCCTGAGACAAGCCCGTGCCCCAATCCCTAGCTTGGAGTGCCCCCAAACCTGGAACCCCTTCCTGCACCCCAAACCCCTCATGCCCAGCCCAGAGCCCTGGACCCCCTTCCTGCACCCCAACCCCCAGAACTGAGCCCCCACAAACTCAGAGCCCCCTCTGGCACCCCAAACACCCTGGCCCCACCCCAGACCCTGCACCCCCATCCCAGAGCCCTGACCCACTCCTGCACCCCAGCTCAGAGCCCCCTCCCACACCCTGAACCCCTCAACTCTGGCCCTACCCTGCAGCGCTCATCCCTGCACCCCAACCCTCTGCCTCAGACCAGAGCTACTCCAACCCCTTCATCCCCAGCTCTGTTGGGTTGTGGGCATCAACAATATTCTTCAACTGAGTCCCCAGAAAAGTTTGAAAATCACTGCCCTGAAAGAACTACTTCCTCTGCATTTCCCTCACACCTCCCAGCCTGGCTTCCTACTACAGATTGAAAGAAACAGCCTCCCATCCTCACAGTTGTCATGTACCATACAAAAGCGACATCAGTTTAGTGACCCTGCATGTCATTAGGGAGTGAGTGTGTGTGTGTGTTGCTGTGCACAAAGGGAAAGGATAGAGACTGCCCTAAGACAGTACTGGCAGACATAGAGAATCCATGATGCACTTGGCCAGCAGTGACAGGGGATCTCTTGGATTCTGTGATGTGAATATTCAGTCATTGTGGCCATGAAGGCAGCTGGAGGTGCCAGACTGCAACAGGCGCTAGCATGAATGCTGCAGGCCCTCTGAGCAGTGTCAACCAGGGCAATAAGGGCACTGACTATCTCTGCTTTCCGACTCTGTGCTCTGAGGCTTTGCAAAGGACTCTTATGCAGCGGCCTGCCAAGAACTAAAAGGATGCTCATCGCAGGCCCCTGTGGAGGCCCTCCCTAGACAGACCCCTCCACACACAACTTCACTAATGGGCCCGAAAGGTGCGAAGGTCAAGATGCTGGCTCTGCATCAGCATTGCTCCCTCCTGGCTCACGATAGTTGGGGTGTTTCTGGAGTCCCAGCTTGTGCAGAATCTCAGCTTCTGTTTGAACACACATGGATGTAGCCCTTGTGGCTGTGGAGCAGGGCTTGAAAATGTGACCCCTCCCCACCAAGGCTCCAAAACGGAAAGGCCAATAAACAACCCAACATTTGTC
Source organism: Gopherus flavomarginatus (assembly GCF_025201925.1). Lineage (NCBI taxonomy): Eukaryota > Metazoa > Chordata > Testudines > Testudinidae > Gopherus > Gopherus flavomarginatus. The sequence goes on along the minus strand of NC_066620.1, from coordinate 945,640 downwards.
AGTTTGGAAATGTTCAAGCCAGTCTCTGTCTGGAGACCTGATTCCTTTGTAGATGCTGGGGCCTGCCGATACCAGAGTTAGGCTGCAGACGCCATGAATCCATGCCAATCTGGTCCCTTTATGTCCTGTCTTCACCTGGTACCTAGGCCTCTGGTCTTTGAGCCTAGTTGCCTTTCATCTCACCCCCAGCCCTGGCTCTCCTCAGGGCATTCTGGGCTGGTGAGGATACCCTGTTCTGTGGCTGGTGAGGAGGGGGATCTGTGCCCCAACACTGCAGCAGCTGTTAACCCTTTCCTTGCTCCCATAAACTAGGTAAGGAATTCATTCAGTTGCCCCTTCCCCTTAACATGCCCATTTTCAGGGCATTTGCACTAGCCCTCCAGGGATTCGGCCTCACAGAGGCAGCTTAGCTGCACTCCCCAAGGAAGAATGAGCCCTGCCCCAGGCCTCCACCCAGAGTTTTGCTGAGTCACTATCCTAATGCAATCACAGGGGCCTGGCCCATTAGCTGGCAGCTTGCCCAAAGACATAGTCCAAGATCAGCCCAGTGAGGAATCGCTGGGCTGCTCCTCTCATGCTCCAGGGAATGTGGCTTACCCCAGCTGTTCCCACAGAGACACTTGGTCTCTAAAGACAGGACTGAGTTTATCCCTCCCTCCCCAAAGTTAAGGGCTGCTGGCATGCTGCAAAGCAGCCCTTCCTGGGCAGCTCGCACCATGCACGCTAGAACTGCTCCCAAGCTGCACCTCGGCCACAATCAGCACCAGGCAGCCCCCAGTGCTGGAGTAAAAGGTGGTCTACGTCTGACCAGTGGAACTGGAACTGGTACTGCACCTATCTCTAGATTTCCAGATCTTAAGACCAGCAGGGACCATTGGATCACCTGGCCTGACCCCTGTATTGCATGGGCCAGAAAAGTCCTCCCCCCCCCCCCCCCCCCCCCCCCCGTGAGTCCCACACCAAGTCTCTGCCTCATGGGTAGGCTAGGATGTGTCTCTTAGAAAGATCAATAGTCCTGATTTAAATACGCCCATTAGTGGAGAACCCACCACCTCCCTTGGTGACCTGTCGCACTAGTCAGCAGCTCTTGCTGTTAAAACCAGGTGTGCTTCCTGGGCTCGTGGTGGCTATTTCAAACTCTCAGATGTTTCCACTGGGGATGAGGGCTGTCCTGGATCCTCTCCTTTCCCAGTGTAGGATTGTTCCCAGCTCTGCCAAGCCATGGTTGTTTGCTAGGGAAACACTTGAGGAGTTTGCAGTTGCAGAGGGTGGTTCTAAGTGGGGGACTGGACTCTGCAGCGGGTGGGACCCTGGAAATCTCAGAAGTCTCATAGGAGCGGCTGTGGATGCAGTTCTGGAGCACTGGCCAAAAGCTAGGGCCAGGTCCATCGTGGGTGTAAATCAGCACAGCTCCACTGATGTCAATGGAATGACACTGCTTTACCCCAGCTGAGGATCTGGGCCCCATCCTTTGAGTTCTAGCTCTGGCAGCAGTGTCTTGGCCAGCAGGTCTCTACTAACTCCACCTGGCCCAGGAGATCTAATGACGTGTATCCAATGACACTACGGGAAAGTTAAAATATAACACTCTGCAGCCTCCTCCCAGGGCTTATAAACACAGCAGGCAAATCTGTTAAATCAGCTGGCCACACCTATGCTAGCTCCTTCCCTCTAGGCAGGTAACATTCATCCATCTGATCAGTCAAGAGTCACCTGTCTCAGGGAGGAGGTGAGGCTGCATTTGAAAGCCCCTTCAAGTTGCAAGAGCCAGTGTCTCTCAGTTGAACGGACAAAGATGTCATCGGCAGCTGTTTCGGTCTCCTTGCCTACTGGCTTCTCCGTCCTGACAACATTTCCTGATCTCCTCTTTATCCCTGAATTTGTAAGTTTGGGCTTTCTTTTTTTTAATTGAATTTTTAGAACCGGAGCAATGGTTGTGAAGGTGCCCAGAGGCTTTGTGTTGCAGATTTCTGAGTAAAGTACAGTGTTAAGCCATGTGCTGGTATGGTGCTGTGCACCTCTGGCTCACACCTTAGCACTGTGGCAATGTACATTTTTCCCCCCTCTCTCCCCAGTGCTCACCGTGCTCCTTGCAGGATACAGCTGGGGGCATGAATTCAGGGGTGCGGTTGTGAGACCATCATAACTGGGACAGTGGAGAAAAGAGTGGGGACTTCACGGCTGAGATTTCCACAGCATTAATGGCAATTGGACAGCCAGATCTCCTAAGCAAACTTCATAATCTCAGCCTCTACCTGTGCCCAATTTCCTGATCAATGCCTTTGGATAAGTGTTGGCAGCACTGCAGAAGATAAAATGTTAAAAAGGCTAAATGAAGCCTGTTGTCTGTGATGGCAATTCAGCTATTGATACATGCACAATACAAGCTTTCCGAGGGGCAGCCAAACTCTTAACTCCGCTGCAAATTTGGAGGCCTTTTTAAACGAGAGAATTTTGACTGTATACATAATATGTGGAATGTTGTAAAAGTCTGGCTAAGTTTAGACTTTCCAATAAAGGGCTGGCATGAACCCTGGCAGACACAGCACTACAAGGTACAACACATATCGAAGGTAGCAAAAACAACTGTATGGCATTTTATGATGTTTGAGTAGTAGTATGAGATCATAGGATTAGAGACGGTATCAGATGAATAGTCATAAGGACAAAGAATTAGGCCTATTATGTAACCTGAATATTACAGTGGGAGAAAATGATACTGACTCTCCAGATATTTAACAAACATTAGAGATGTAACTAAGGCCGCCTGAAAATTTTTCCATCTAACCTGTTTTTTGACAGAAAAATGGAGCTTTGACAAAATGAAAACTTTTTTGCAGAGATTTGTTTTCCTCTAAAAACTTAATAAAACAAAATCTCAAATTTTTTTTCAGTCAATAACTAATAATTCAAATAAAAATTGTAAAATTACCTTTTTGTTTGTCGCAGTTTTGAGGCCAAAACTTTTCAGTTTTCCAGTGAAAAGCTGAAGCTTTCCCAGAAGGCGGGGGGGGTGGGAATTCTGACCAGCTCTTGATGTGACTGGTGGACAAACGAGTTCCCTGGGTGAAAGACTGCCCTATTGGCTTCAGTGGGTCCAAGACTTCGCCTGAATGGGTTTAAGGGATTTGTTCAAGGTCTCACAGGGCAGAGGCTCCTTCCTCTCCCAATCTCCCCTGCCCTGCCCCCTACTCTGTGCAGTTTTAAAACAACAGGAAACCAGGGGATAATGTTACATTGCTGGTAAAGCATTTGTTTGAAAAATGTAACTGAACAAGTAAAACTAGCATTTACATTGTGCTGTCTAAACAATGATAGCTCAGGATCGTTAGGTCACATAGGGCCTGATCCTGTCTAATGCTTAAGATCAGATCAGTTTAGGTTCCTAATTCCCACTGAGATTAATGGGCGTTCGGGGTCTCAATACCTTTGGTCTCTTAGTGCCCCCTGTGAGTTACGCAGTACCCTTCGCTCCCAGTAAGGCCTTCAGGAGTGGGAGGGCTCGGTGCTTTTCAGGCCTGGTTCTACAAGACAAATGTCTAAGCACTGATGCTGCAGCTGGCTCCCTTCAAGCAGCTTGGAGCCGTCTGCAGACTCGGGGCCCTAGTATCTCCTAGAACTGTGACTGGCATAGGATATTCATGCTCAGTCTCTCCCATTTTAAAGACCCACATCTCAGCCTGCGGCTCTGAGCAGCCCTGCAGGAGTTGTAGCAGCAGACAATGATTTCTCACAGCAATGCTGCTCTAACCCAGTCCCCTTCTTCTACCATGTCCATCCTGTGCTTCCACCCACTTCCTCAAGCCTGGTCTGCATCTCTGGGACATCACTGTTCCCTCGCATGCAGCCTCTTCATCCCCAAGGATCCCGCAACTTTGACCCCTGGGGGAACGTGTGCAGGCCAGGAGGAAGGCCAGGGAGCTGGTGTTTCCTTTTCTCCTCCCAAATTCTGAGCCAGCACGTGGCATCACTGTGTAACTAGCAAGAAAGCTTAGCTATGGGCAAGGACTCAGAATTCACCAGCTTGTTGGCTGTAGGGCCCACCCTTGGGGTGGTCTGCACCATGACGCTCACTTGCAGTAAGAAGCAGAGAGGAATTTGCAGGGGACTGTGGCCTTCAGCGGTTCTGTAGCCATCAGCTGATGCCAAGGCGTTGGCTACCCCCCTGCACCTGGGTGGATGTCATGCTAGGAGAAGGATGAGGGTGTCTGACCAACCTCAGGCTCCAAAGTCCAGGAGTGGGCCTGTGGTGGTGCCTCTGTGCCCTGTGGTAGAGTCCAGTCCCATCATGGGGTCAGTAAGCAGGGTTACCCGGGGGTGGGATGGTCTTCCCCCCACCCTCCAGTGAGGAGGCGGCAGATGGAGATCTCCCCTGGCCTTATGTACCCACTCCCGTGGCTGCCCCGAACCCTCCTCCCTCCCAGAAGCAATGGCGTCTCTTCTTCCCAGAGAGGTACACAACAGGTTTGTGGGGGCCTTTCTACAGCCCTCCCCCCTACACCATGCAGCAGCCTCTCTGAGGCTGCCCAATAGACTCTCTTTTGCTCCCGCAGTGACCCTAGCGCAGTCCTGTGAGAACCAGGTCCCCCCACCTTGGCAGCAGCCACCCAGAAGAGAGAGTGCAACCCACACACCTCCTGGGTGTGGTGTCTGGCCCATCTAGTGGCACCGAGACCACTTAGAGAGAGAGAGACAATGAGTCTGCTCTACAGCCTTAGCGAACAGCCAGCTGGCTTTCAGCTCATGCATTAAGCTCCAGAGGTCCCAGGTTCGATCCTGCCTGACGATGACCAGGGTCTGTCGGCATTACACTAGCAGAGCCCCGAAGCGGGAAGGGTGTAAGTCAGGAGCTGTAGCAGCGGGACAGCGAGGAGCCACCCAGTGACAGACATGGCCGACCACATCCATCAGCTAGGTCAGGTGTGTGGGCTCTGCACCTGGGTCTCGCTCAGCGGGGGCGCCCTTCTGACGGGACCTCACTAGAGTGGGGCCTGGGGGAGTGGCAGGAATGTGTCCCTCCTTGGTAGCCCAAAGCCTGGCTCTGGGAACGGAGCACAACCTCCCTTCCCAGAAAGGATAAGCTGCAGGGAAAAACACCGCTCCCCTCAGTGCTTGAAATGTGCCCCCTGACTAGGCCTGGCCACCCAGGTACCCCGGCCCACTGCCCATGAGGACAAACAGTCGGACCACAGAACAGCTCAGAGGGTTTATTATGCCCACTTCTCCCCACCATTGAACAAACTGATAAGCCACCTGAGAACACCCCTGGAGATAGTGAGACTAAAGGAACCGCAGGTGGGGCCCAGTGCCAATGAGATAACAGGACGGGGCCTGCAGCTCCTGGGAAGCAGAACAGTTCCACCCAGTTGATGGAAGGCTGGGGAGTGTGATAGCGAACAAGGGTTGGGGAGGAGGGTACACGTGGATGGTAAGCTGGACAGGATGAGGAGGGGCCGTTCTCTTCTTCCACAGTGGCTCTCAGGATCTACCCAAAAATCTGTCTGAGGGGAGATCAGAAATCCAGCTCCCATTTGCCAGCGACATACATGCTGCCGCTGCTTTCATGCAGCGCATACGCTCCACTACCTGGGAGGAGGAGCTCTCATGGCACTTGTCCCTTTTGGAAGATGATTGTTTAGCAAGCAGATATGGGGAGGAGATGGATACGGACTGTGACTTCATTTGGTACCTGGCCAATTGATCCAATATGCCAGCTAGAATATTGATGCATTTTGAGGACTTTGATAACTCAGACATAGGTTAGGTGTCTGTTCCAGGAGTGGGTGGGTGAGATTCTGTGGGTGCAAAAGGTCAGACTAGATGACCATAATGGGTCTATGAATCTATGAATTGCAATTTAAACAGATCGAACCAGTTCTGTTCCTTGCTCCAGCATGGATTTGAGAACAGTTAGTTTTTCTCAATAGAACTCATAAGCAAGAGGGTCACTTCTTCAGAGGGGTCCCACCGAGGAGGAAGGATTTGGCCAGGCAGACCTGTTCAGTTGGGGAACACCCAACTGATGTGGGCAGGAGAGCAGAGTGCTATTCCCGGTGTTTGACAGGACACAGGACCAAATCCTTAGCTGCTGTAAATCAGTGTAATTCTAAAGACTTCATTGGACTGGCAGTGATTTACACCCAGTAGGGATTTCTGGTCCACTTGTGGCTCCGAGCACGGGATAAAGGAAGAGAAAACTGGCAGAGGAAATACAGTGTGTGCAGCGCACTGAAACTGCACTCAAAAACATGAGGTTTGTATTACAAACCTATCGCTGGACAAGAAGCAGGGTAAATGTTCTGTGTTATTGAAATGCACCTTGCTGCTTCGTACAGTCTGTTTGTTCAAAGCTTTAGCTCAAAAGCAATCTGTTCGGTGAGCGCTTGCTTGTTGTTGGGAATAGAGCTGGCCAAAATGTTTCAAATTTTGAAATTCTAAAAATAAATGGGGGAACATTTTAGAAAGTGTTCACGAAATGTCCTCGTTATTTTAAGCAACCCTAATTCTAATGTTTAGACAGAGAATGAAAAGAAGCCAATGAAACCTGGTCATAGGGTGATGATGCAAAGGTATGTAGCTGGCTGTGATTGTTGATGTGAAACATGAGATAGCTTGCAATGGAACTATTAAAAAAACAAACAAAAAAACCTTGAACAAAAATAGTATGGACCTATCAAGAGGGAGGCTAAATACTGTCACAGGCCCTGTGGCTGGATCATCCATGTATTTGGTGTAGCGAGCATGGGGCTGTCTGTGCCCTGCTAAGGCGGGTGCAAAGCAGGAGCCGCTTTCCTGAGTCCGTGGGATTACACTGGTGTAAACTGGAGCAGAAGCAGGCGTGCAAGAGGCAGACAATGAGGGATTCAACAGACAAAGTGACCAGCACCGCGTACATCTGTACCCCAGCTCGTCCCTCTGGCCCACACTCTATTCACTCCTCCTCATTGCTTGCAGCAGGTCAACAAACCCCAGGTTACACTGATGTCTTTCCCCATCTGTAATCCTTGCCCCAGCTCCTCGGACCATCCCTCCTACTCCTTGCTCCCCTTCCCCAGCTTCCCTGCACCTCCCCTTCCCAGCACAAGTTCCATTCTGTCAGCAGCTGAGAAATGCAATCACGTCACAGGCCCTGAGGCCTGAGGGGCTGTGGGGGTTGGAGCCGGCTGCTCCAGCCTCTGGGAGTAGGGGCTTCTGTCCCATGCGGTCTCTATGGTGCCCCTCACTGCTGTTTGAGGGGTGGGTCAGTGTCCCTCCCCCATCCTGCCAGCTCTGCATAAAATCTTGACCCCACTGACACCCATGACAGATTTCTCATTGGCCTCAGTAAAGCCAGGATGTCCCTCATTGCCCCTGACTCCAGGGGGGCTGGGGGGAGGGATGCCCAGCCCCACATGGTGCCCAGCACTTGTCAGCCCCTGTCCTCTTGCCTCCCAGGTCTGCCTGTTGCTGCTGCTATCCTTGGGGAAAGCCAGTGTCCGAATCCAGGCCCCAAATACTGCTGGGCACTGGGTCTCCTTCCCCTTCATATACCCGGCCCCGTCTGCCTTTAGCCCCAGAGCCAGAGGGAAAGACTGCTCTTCCCTGCTATCCCAGTGCTATCCTGTCTGCCCCATGGGAGAGGTGTCTCGCGCACACCTGGGGAGCTAGACCTCCCAGAGCTGGAGGCCAGGGATTCAGCTAGGTGCTAGTTAAAGCAGATTGAAAATGTCCAGCCCTTTGCTCCTCAGCTCTGGAGATGTAACTGTTGTCAGTCCCCTGCCTGTGCCAGAATTATAACTGATTCCATCACCACTGCAGCTGGGAACCTGAACACCGCCTCTGACTTCTCACATCCTCCGCTCACCAGACACGCAGCCCCTTCCCTATTGGGCTGATCCTGGACAGTGCTCCTTTGGACACATCCCACGCCTCCAGCCTGCTGATCTGCAGCATGCTGGGCAGTTTCACCCGCCTGGCCTCCGCGGTATTACTACTTCCCTTCCCTTATTATTGCCACTGCAAACTGTGCAGCCTACTCCTGCCCTGAAACCAGCCCAAACTTGATACTTTCGGTTACCTGCTGCCCTGAGTTTGTTTCCCTGTTTGTTTGCTAGAACTCAGTGAGCACAAAGTGCAAACGCTGGTGAACACAAACAGCTGCAGAAAGTTGCTGAATCCCAGAATGCACCAGGGTTTGGAGCAGCAGGAAGGAAAATGATTAAGCCAGTCTCCTGATTTGCAAGGGCCTGACTCCATCTCCTTGCCCAAGTGGAAAGGCAATGGAGACACAGGCCCCCAGAGCTTTGGTAACACTGCAGGTGATAGCACTGGCTTGCGGGTTGTTAGCTATTCCTGTTCCTAGGTTCTGTTAGCCGGAAGGTGTTCTCATGCCAACAATCAGATAATTGTAGATATCAATTGTGCTGAAAACTCCTATGGACATATTATCGCTCCCAGCTGTGTACTTAGGGGGAGTCGTGCATTGGTAACAAAATTTTGATTAAAAGATAAGTTACGCAACACAATGTTAAAACTGAAATTGCCTTTCTTGGGTTGATATAGCAAGTGCTTTTATCAGGGGAAAACATTGACATTTGAAACATTTATGCAACTATTATTGTGGCAAAAGGTCCTGAGATGAGATAACATGATCAGGACATCTGGTTTTACTATTTGGGAAATTTGGTATGTACTGTGTTGACAACTAGTTTAATAATGGTTAGGGCTTGGCAGAACTCGATTTTTATTTTTTATCATTTCCACAGATAGCTATTTTTGAAGCATTTCCCCCCCCCATTTACATCAACTAAACTTTTCACAGTTACAGGAAGCTCTGGGGGTCAGACAATGGGGAGGTCAGATATTTATTTAATGCTGATAGATGTTGAGCTTATAAAAGTTAAAGCTTTATAACCATTAAAACATAAATTGGCAACATCCCATGTCCAAGAATACAAAGTAAATATCCCTAAATCAAACTCTGTTCTCAAGGAGCATTTTGCTTACTTTGCCTGTCTGTACATTTTGATGATTATCGATGGAGATATTTTTGCAGGTGTGTGTGTAAGGGAAAACTGATGTTTACTGGCATTTAATGATAAAAATCTAACCCATCCAAGACTAATTCTAGTCAGATATTTGATGGTCAGAGCTTTCAAGACAGCTGCACAAGCTGCAGTAGCAAGGCCATGCCGAGTATGTCTGCGCTTCAAGATGGAGAGGTAATTTCCAGCTCAAGGAGATGTACCTGGGCCAGCTCTGATAGCGCGAGTGCTACACATCGAATGCAAGCTGCAGTGGTATGAGCCGCCCTGAGCATGCACTTGCCATTTTGGTTTCCTGCTGCTTGTGCTGCGCTGGCTGCTCTCTGCTTGCAGCACACTACTGAGCAAAGTTAGCAGGGGCCCCTCTAGTCCCCGCCCAGCTTGAAGCAGACACACCCTGAGAGAAACCAGAGGGGAATGTGCTGCAGGCTGGGTGTCTTTGCTTGTTAACATCACTCTGATGCAACCTGCCAAAGGAGGCGTTGCTCAGACGGTGCCCCCCCCACCCCCTCCTGCAAGTGGATCCATTTTGGCAGACCCTTGTGCTCCCATTGCCCTCTGCCAAACTGGTTCTTCCAATGAGCTTTCTGGATCTGGCTGAGGACAGTTTTATTTTATTCTGGTGCTGGCATGAAGTTGGCTGCCCTGAGTTGTTATATCCTCTGTAATCACTGGAATTGCTGGGTTTTATTATCATTTTGGATTACTAAGGGAACACTCCCACCACCACCACCACACACACACTTTTTTGTCGCTACAGAAACACAACAAAGCTGTCAGGACACTTATCACAAATGATGAGAGCTCTCCTAGAGGAAACATTTCCAAAGAAGGATGTGGGGAAATGTAGCTGCATGACTGTTTGTTTGATTTGAAAGTATCGTCAGGTCCCATGACACTCTGAGGGCCAGCTGTCACGGAGTGTGGGGGAGTTCGGCCCTGCACCCCTCTTCCTGGGACCCACAGTGACTCTCAGCCAGCCAGTAAAACAGAAGGTTTATTGGACAACAGGAACACAGGTTACAGCAGGGCTTGCAGGCACAGTCAGGACCCCTCCACCGAGTCCTTCTGGGCTTTCAGGGTGCTTGGATCCTAGCTAGGATACCCTGAATTCCGCCCACACAGCCCCAAGCCCAAACTCAAACTGCTTCCCTCCTGCCACTCCCTTCCTTTGTTCCCCTTCCCGGGCAAAGGTGTTTGACCTTTCCCCTCCCTTACCTAGCTCAGGTTACAGGCCCTGGCATCGTCCATCCCCTAAAGTCCTCCCCTGCTCTCCCACTCCCCACACAGACAGTCCCTACTGCATCACATCTCTCCCCCCTTCGAGACTGAACTGAGCGGGGTCACTCTGCCCAGTGACCTGGGGAAGTTCAGGGCCCCCTCTCCGGGACAACGCATCCGCTGTCAGGTTGGCACTTCCCTTCACATGGACCACGTCCATGTCATAGTCCTGCAGGAGCAGGCTCCACCTCAGGAGCTTGGCGTTGGCTCCTTTCATCTGGTGCAGCCAGGTCAGGGGAGAGTGGTCGGTGTACACGGTGAAGTGTCGCCCAAAGAGATATGGCTCTAGTTTCTTAAGGGCCCACACCATGGCCAGGCATTCCTTCTCGATGGCTGCGTAGCTTTGTTCCCGGGGTAGCAGCTTCTTACTCAGGTACACGATGGGGTGTCTCTCCCCCTTTTCATCCTCCTGCATTAACACTGCCCCCAGTCCCGTGTCTGAGGCATCAGTGAACACCATAAAGGGTTTGTCAAAATCTGGGTTTGCCAGAACTGGGCCACTAACCAGAGCCTCCTTCAGCGCCCGGAAAGCCTCCTGGCACTGCTCAGTCCAGATCACCTTGTCTGGCTTCCCCTTTTTGCATAGTTCAGTGATGGGGCCAGCTATGGCACTAAAGTGGGGCACGAACCTTCGATAGTACCCCGCCATCCCAATAAAGGCCTGTACCTGCTTTTTGGTTTGGGGAGCAGGCCAGTCTCTGATCACCTCCACCTTGGCTGGTTCCGGCTTCAGGCAGCCGCTCCCCACCCGATGGCCCAGGTAAGATACTTCGGCCATCCCCACCTTGCACTTCTCAGCCTTTACGGTTAACCCAGCCTTTCGGAGTCGGTCTAGGACTTGTTTAACCTGGGACATGTGGTCCTCCCAGGTCTGGCTGAAGATGCAGATGTCGTCAATATACGCCACGGCAAAACTCTCCATCCCCCTCAGTAGCTGATCCACCAGGCGCTGGAAGGTGGCTGGCGCTCCCTTGAGGCCGAAGGGCAGGGTCAGAAACTCATAGAGCCCCAGAGGGGTGATAAAGGCCGATTTCAGCCTGGCATCTGCGTCCAGCGGCACTTGCCAGTAGCCTTTGGTAAGATCCATAGTGGTGAGGTACCGAGCACCTCCTAGCTTGTCTAGGAGCTCGTCAGGCCTGGGCATAGGGTAGGCATCAGATACGGTGATGGCATTGAGCTTTCGATAGTCCACACAGAACCGGATTGACCCATCCTTCTTGGGGACTAGCACCACTGGCGAGGCCCAAGGGCTGGAAGACGGCTGGATCACCCCCAAAGCCAGCATGTCCCTGACCTCTCTTTCAAGATCCTGGGCAGTTTTACCAGTGACCCGAAAAGGGGAGCATCTTATAGGGGGATGTGACCCAGTCTCCACCCGGTGGACAGTCAAATTAGTGCGTCCAGGCTGGTTGGAAAACAGCTGTCGGTACAGATGCAGCACCCCTCTGATCTCAGCGTGCTGGCCCGGGGTCAGTTGCTCAGAGAGGGGAATCGCCTCCAGGGGGGAACCAGCTTTTGTCCCAGGGAATAGATCCACTAAGGGGTCATCTCCCTGCCCCTCCCAATGTCCACACACGGCCAACACCACATTCCCCCTGTCATAGTATGGTTTCATCATGTTCACATGGTACACCCGACGGTGATGTGCCCGGTTTGACTGCTCCACCACATAGTTTACCTCATTCAGTTGCTTGATAACCTTGAAGGGCCCTTCCCAGGCGGCCTGGAGTTTGTTTCTCCTCACGGGGATAAGAACCATCACCTGATCCCCGGTGGCGAAGGTACGGGCTCGTGCTGTGCGGTCATACCAGACCTTCTGCCTCCTCTGGGCTCGGGCCAGATTCTCCCTGGCCAGGCCCATGAGCTCGGCCAGTCTTTCCCGGAAGGTCAGGACATACTCCACCACTGACTCTCCCTCGGGAGCGGCCTTCCCCTCCCATTCGTCCCTCATCAGGTCTAGGGGCCCCCTCACCTGCCTTCCATACAACAGTTCGAAAGGTGAAAACCCAGTAGATTCCTGGGGTACCTCCCTGTACGCAAACAGCAGGTGAGGTAAGTACTTGTCCCAATCTTGCGGATGCTGGTTCATAAATGTTTTTAGCATCATCTTCAGCGTCCCGTTGAACCTTTCTACCAGCCCGTTGGACTGGGGGTGATACGCTGAGGCCCAGTTGTGCTGGACCCCACATTTCTGCCATAAGGACCGGAGCAGGGCCGACATGAAGTTGGACCCCTGGTCCGTTAAGACCTCCTTGGGGAACCCCACCCGGCTGAAAATTGTCAGCAGCGCATCTGCCACTGTGTCTGCTTCGATAGAGGACAAGGCCACCGCCTCGGGGTAGCGAGTGGCAAAATCCACGACCACCAGGATGTATTTCTTCCCTGACCGGGTCGTCTTGCTGAGAGGTCCCACTATGTCCATGGCTACCTTCTGGAAAGGTTCTTCTATGATGGGTAAAGGCCTCAAAGCCGCTTTCCCCTTGTCCCGGGCCTTCCCCACCCTCTGGCAGGGGTCACAGGATTGGCAGTACTGTCGGACATGGGTAAAGACCCCAGGCCAGTAAAAGTTCTGTAGCAGCCTCTGCCTGGTGCGCCGGATTCCCTGGTGCCCTGCGAGAGGGATGTCATGGGCCAGGTACAACAGCTTGTGACGGAACTTCTGGGGAACCACCAGCTGCCTCCTGATCCCCCATGACTCTACTTCCCCTGGGGGAGCCCATTCTCGGTACAGGAACCCCTTCTCCCACAGGAACCTCTCCTTGCAACCTCTCCTCATGGTCTGTACCGCACTAAGGTCAGCCCGGTCCCTGTGCTTCCGCAAGGAGGGATCTTTCTGCAACTCGGCCTGGAACTCAGCAGCTGGGACAGGAATGGGGACCGGCTCTCTCTTGCTGGCTGGGTCTGAGGCCGCAGCCTCTCTGCACCGTGCCCCTGGGCGTTTCCCGCTCCCTGAGTTAGGGGCCTGCACCTCAGGTCGAGTACCTTCCCCGTTTTCGGGGTGCAGTGCCATTTGCCGACTCTGACTACGAGTCACGACCAGGGCACTCTGGGTGTTACTAGGCCAGTCCTCAAGGTCCCCTCCCATTAACACGTCAGTGGGCAAATATTGGTGTACCCCCACATCCTTGGGGCCCTCCTTGGCCCCCCATTTCAGGTGTACCCTTGCCACGGGTACCTTGAATGGGGTCCCGCCCACGCCCATCAGGGTCAGGTAGGTGTCGGGCACCATCCGATCTGAGGCCACCACCTCAGGCCGGGCCAGCGTCACCTCTGCGCCCGTGTCCCAGTACCCAGTGACCTTCCTCCCATCCACTTCCAGGGAAACAATGCACTCTTTCCGGAGGGGCAGCCCCGCGCCCACCCGGTAAACCAAAAACCCGGAACCGGGAGCATCAACAGGTGGTATGTTGCCAACCCCCCTTTCCTGGGAACGTAGCCCCTCCTCCGATTGGGTTTTTACCCAGTCCACCCTCTGCGGGTTGGGTCTGCTTGGTCTGTCCCTGAGCTTGGGGCACTGGGCCCGTATGTGACCTCGTTGGCCACAGCGATAGCAGCCCATATCTCGTGGGTCCCCTTGAGTGGGTCGGAGGGACCTGCCGCTGGATGTTCCCCTTTTGGGGGGGTTCTCCATAGGCCCCCTTTGGGAGGTCCCATGATGACTCTCTCTCTGCGTTGAGGCAGGCCTGCTCCTTCGAGACTCCTCCCTGCCATCCCCTGCCCGACTGTCCACAAATTGGTCGGCCAGCTGGCCTGCATGCTGCGGGTTCTCCGGCTTCTGGTCCATCAACCACAGCCTCAGGTCGGACGGGCACTGCTCGTACAGGTGCTCCAGTATAAATAGGTCAAGCAGGTCCTCTTTAGTTTGGGCCCCAGCTGTCCACTTGCGAGCATACCCCTGCGCCCGGTTGACCAGTTGTAGGTATGTAACCTCACGGGTTTTACGCTGGCTCCGGAACTTTTTCCGGTACATCTCAGGAGTCAGCCCAAACTCGCGGAGCAGGGCCTGTTTGAACAGTTCGTAGTCCCCTGCCTCCGCCCCTTTCAGTCGGCTGTACACCTCCACGGCTGTGGAGTCCAGTAAGGGGGTGAGAACTGCAATCCTGTCTGCAGGGTCAACCCTGTGCAGCTCACAGGCATTCTCAAAAGCCGTCAGGAAGGTATCTATGTCCTCCCCCTCCTTACGCCGGGGCAGCAAGTGCTTATCAAAGCTCTTTGTAGGCTTGGGTCCTCCCTCACTCACCGCAGCCGGGGCCTCACTGCTCCTCAGCCGGGCCAGGTCCAGCTCATGTTTACGCTGTTTCTCCTTCTCCTCCCACTCACGCTGGCGCTGGTTCTCCTCATGTTTACGCTGGTTCTCCTCATGTTCACGCTGTTTCGCCTTCTCCTCCAGCTCATGTTCACGTTGTTTCGCCTTCTCCTCCAGCTCTCGCCTCTTTAACTCGAGCTCCTCCCGTCTCAGCTCCCTTTCATATTCCAGCCGCATCCGCTCCACGGATGCCGAGCGTCGCCGTGAGGATCCCCTGCTGGCTGGGGGTGTCACGGTGCCCTCGGTATACACTGGGCTCCTCCCCGCCCTTCCTCTACGCCTAGGAAGGGGGGGTCTCGGGAAGCCCTCGTCTGCCGGCTGACCACTCCCAGCAGGGACAGTCACTGGTGCCTGCGCTGCATCTTCTCGGCTGCTTCCCTCAGAGACAGGGCTCCGTTCATTCATGCGGTCTCCCTGCTCCAGCTGGGAAATCAGCTGGTCCTTGGTGCGTCTCCCTGGGTGCAGCCCCCTCTGCTTGCACAGCTCCAGCAGGTCGCACTTGCGCCGCTTGGCATACATCTTCCTGCTGACCACTCACAGGCCGGGGTGCTCGCCGCTCCCCACGGTTTCCAGGGGGACCCCTAGTGCACCAGTCCTTCGTGAGGTCACCACCTCTCTGCCAGGGTCGAGCTGCAGACTCCTCCGCCCCTGGGACCGCTCGCTGTAATCCCCCGGGGGACCCTGTTACTGCAAAGTCCTGCTCACTGGGCACACACTCCCAGGGGTTAACCACCCCTTCGTTTTACTGCTCCCCAGTCACTTACTGCAGGAAGCGCCGTCCACGGGGTGCAGTATCTCCCGCCGCTGCCACCAGTTGTCACGGAGTGTGGGGGAGTTCGGCCCTGCACCCCTCTTCCTGGGACCCACAGTGACTCTCAGCCAGCCAGTAAAACAGAAGGTTTATTGGACAACAGGAACACAGGTTACAGCAGGGCTTGCAGGCACAGTCAGGACCCCTCCACCGAGTCCTTCTGGGCTTTCAGGGTGCTTGGATCCTAGCTAGGATACCCTGAATTCCGCCCACACAGCCCCAAGCCCAAACTCAAACTGCTTCCCTCCTGCCACTCCCTTCCTTTGTCCCCTTCCCGGGCAAAGGTGTTTGACCTTTCCC